>NC_058131.1:227936181-227983284 GCF_016433145.1 Gracilinanus agilis | reverse complement strand
CCCTAGCCCCAGCTTAGCCTGGACCCTCTCCCTTTCAACCAGCCACAACTCAGCATGGGTCCCCTTACCCCAAGCCCAGCCCAGCCACGCTCAGCTTGGAATCCCTTCCTCTCACTAACTCAGCCTTGGACCCCTTTCTCCAGCCACAGCTCAACCTGAACCCCCCTCCTCTTTGCCCAACCACAACTCATCCGGGACTTCCATGACCCCTTCCTCAGGGAGGCAAGATCAGCCCCCCTTGCTTCCCAGCCTACCACACTACTCAGTCTCCACCTCCCCTTGCCCAGTCACAATTTGTCCGCACTCCCTTTCCCTTATTCACAACTCAGCCCTGACTACCCCAGCTCACATATAACTCAAGCTTCCATCACAGTTTTAACTCCTTCCTGCTTCAACTACCCTGTCACCCTCTCTCAGCTCGATAGCACCCCATCCTCCCTTTATAACGCAGCCTCTGCACTGCACCCACCCCCACTCTCGTTTCCTTTAGATGCAATAGCTGCAGCTTCAACCCTACACTGCCCTCCTCAAGACCCAGTCATGACAGCTATAGCAATCTCTTCCTCCTTCACCTACCAGCCTCAGCTGCTCTCCGACCCCTCCCCCCTTCCATTTAAAGAGTGGGCCTGGTTGTTTTACCTAATTTTCACCGCTACTGGACCCCTCCCCCCCGCAACACTTTAGTCTTAAAGATTGTTTTTACTTATGTGGGATAGATCTCCTGAAACTTCGACAGGAGAAGGCATTTCCCCATAAAATCACAGCATACAACCGCAACGCGACACAGCAACAACTTTTTTCTTACTACTTACTGCCTTATTAATGTCAAATTTTCTTAGACCATACCACAGGCTTTCCTTACTCTACAACTTCTCTGTACTGGGAAGTGGGGGGCGGGGGGGGGGGAAGGAGGATCAACTTGGTAACACTTTGAGATGCTGTCCATCTCCAACACTAAAGGACCTTGGGTTCTGAGTCTTGGGAAGAATTTAGTTGGAAGCCCCGGCCTTTTCAGTGAACTGTAACTCTAATATTAAAGTGCTTTCCCAGAGTTGTGCCAACTACTTGCATTAAAGACAAAAACAAATGCCTGGCCTGGGATAAAAGCTGTGTCGCGATGGGGGTTGGGGATTTTATCCCTCCCTAAATTCTGAAAGTCACAATTTATTTCCCATCAGTAACTAGGGCTGTCCCTTGTAAACAGGTTGAAGGTAAATTTGATCTCTTGGAAGGTTTTGGGGGCGGTTGGTGTCACTCTCCCATCTATGTGTGTTTCTGATTGTTTTTGGCTGCCTACCTAACCCAGCTTTCCCTGCGGCTTGCCCTCGTCCCCTCCCCCTCCTAAATCTGCGTTGTGTTGCTCTAGCCTAGCTCAGCTGTTTCCTGCCTGTGTTTGTTGTGCTGTAGGAGGTCCCGGAGCCTCGTTCTCAAAGCCTTACTCAGGCGTTTTTTGATTGGATCCTGCTTAGTCACGTGCCTTGCAATCAGCTGTTTCCCAGGACTCTTTGTATGGAGTCTGATCCCGCAGCGCACTGGTTTCGCTTCCTTCTGTGGTCCTCGGAGGGCGCTAGGAAGTCTTTTTGCTTGTCCGCAGTTCCTGCTGTTCATTTGCTCTTGTGCCAAACGGGCTGCCAAATATAGGCAACCCAAGTGACAAAATCTTTTTTGGGAGAGACTGGTAGGGGGCGTACCTGTGGCATACTAATCTGTATCTTAATTCCTTTTTCACTATAATTCTGGACAATTGTATAAAGAACAACAATAAGAAAAATGGGAATTAGTCATCTACCTTATATGCAAATTAGTAAATTTAATCCTACAATTCTGAAAATTGCATTAATCTCCTGTGCAAGCAAGGTTTTGATCACTTGGATTGAGAGTTTTCATCCTTTTTCCCTTATAAACTTTTAAATATGAATTCCTCCTGTACAGCAAGTCACTTAAGAATTTTTTTATTTTATGTCTGATTGATGATGAAATAACCTCATTGTTCAATAATAGATTATTTGTTAATTTTGCCTTATTAGCAGTGTTACAGAAATATTTGAACAAAACAGACTAGGAATAGGCACTTTCCATTCTTAAATCCGGTGATATTTTGTGTTGGGCAGTATATTGTGGAGCTATATTATCTATATATAGACATACCTACCTCTATATCTATAGATTGAATATATCCACATAGGTTATATATTTTGTATGTGTTCATACATATATATATATATATATATACACACACACATACTATTTATGTATATAGATATAACCACCAGTTGGTATATATTATAGAACATATAGATATATTCTGTCTATTGAGATGTATAATGGTTATATGATGACAAAAGTATAGCTCTATATATTCATTTCCACAGAGTCAGCAGATTTATATATAACATTTTGTACAATTGTTATTATTAGAGGAAATTTGATTTAAATGACCCTGAAGGAGGGGATGGTTTTTATAGGCAGAGGGGAAGAGGAAAGGAATTTTAGAGGAAGATGTAGGAACCTTTAATGAGGAGACTAAACTAGGAATCATTCTTTTTTGAGTAGATGATTTGATAGAGTGAGGCCCTGTTAAGCTGTATCATCCTATAAATAGTAAGTAGCCATTAAGTTTTTCCTTAATGGTTTTAGACCATTTCTGCCTTAACACCCTTTATTTAAGGATTTTTTGTTTTATCTCATTGAATGTCTTTCCCAGCTAGAACGGAAACACTGAGGCAGGAATGATGGCTTCATATTTTCTGCAAGTATACTTAGCTAATAAATTGGTAATGAACTTTGCCAATTTATAGATTAAAAGGCTCAGGCTTAAATTAAAAGTGAGATTAAATAACTTGCCTATAGTAGTAGGCACAGTTAGTAATTTTACAACCCAAACTTTGGTGCCAGGACTTAAACCCAAGTCTTTTGACTAAGTTCAATGTGTTCATGTTTATAAGCATTTATTAAATACCAGTTGTATATAGGTACTCTGCTAGATGCTGGGGATATAAAGATAAAAGTCATGGTCCTCAAGGGCCCTATATTCTATTTGTTATAGGAAATAGTTTTTCTACTATAATAGTATATATATAGCTTATGTTTAGTTGATTGAAGTTTTTGAGCAGGGGAACAATGTAATAAAATTTTAAAAATATGAATCTCCTTATTATGGGTAGTCCCTCCACCAGTGTCAGATACAATTCCATACCTTCTTATCCTGTGCAGTTCTTGACTACTAAAGCTAAACTTTTTTAAACAAGTACATTGTGATGTATTCAAAACAGAAATAGTAAAATGAATGGTTCCACTTAAAATATTTTGATTCTGTTTAGATACATCACCAGAGGCTCATTACCAATTTGGCAGCAATGTGATACTTTTTTTTTGTCCAAAGGAACTTTAAAAAATTACCTATTAATTTTGAAGGTGATTTGATCTTGCTTGACACAAAACAATGATTAGAAAGTGCTTGAAATGAATTAATCGGTGGAGTGAGTACTCTATAATGAAATGACACATCACTTGACTATTAAAATAGTCTGTTGGATCTTTTAGTACTTTGCCTTTAACTTATTTATTATTTGAGGAGGGACCAAAAAATAAAGTTGGGAGATGAGGAAACAAAGGTGATGTTAAAAAAAGGATCATAAAAAGATGCTTAATAACTGAATCTTAAGTGGTGGTATTTAATCTAAATGACAGATCTTTTCTTGATGTTTGCCTTTGTGGCTGTATTATGCTAGCTTCAGTGTTTAATATTGTAATGAAAGGTAAATTGAATTACTACCCAGGACTGGAAAAGTACATAAAGCTATCTTGAATATCCTTCCTCAGAAAGTTTTTTGTTTTTATTTTTATTTGCACACTTAATATTTGAAACATGTTTTTTGAAAGGATAAGTGGCTATATTAACAAACAAAATTTGTAAGCACCTGTTAAGTGCCTTCCAGAGCTTAGAATTTCTTGACCACCTAATTTCTGTATCTTACCTATGTCATGAACTTGATACCTTTACACCTTGTTCTGCCAAACAAGCTGAAATATAGGTCAGTTTACCTACAAAGAGTTATTTATTTATATGCTCCTGATAAATTTCTAATCAAAGTGTTGCTTCAGAATACATCATGACATGTAAGTGATTATGAAATAATTTTACTGAAAGATGTTTCTGGGAGATTACGAACTCCATATGATTATCTTGCTGACTCACTGAATTATATTATTAGGTTTTTTCCCAGTGTTGACTAAGATAAATGTCTTTTGTAAGTCACTGACATTATTGAAATTATATTGGTGGGGGCAGCTTGGTAGCTCAGTGGAGTGAGAGTCAGGCCTGGAGACAGGAGGTCCTAGGTTCAAACTCGGCCTCAGCCACTTCCCAGCTGTGTGACCCTGGGCGGGTCACTTGACCCCCATTGCCCACCCTTGCCAATCTTCCACCTATGAGACAATACACCGAAGTACAAGGGTTTAAAAAAAAAAAAACCATCCTTTGAAGCAATGGCCTCCCAATAAATAAATAAATAAATAAATAAATAAATAAAAGAATTTGAGCTAAAAGTTTAAATATTGTTAGAAAAGACTGATCCTTTATGAGAAAGAAAAAATTATTGGAATTTCCAAACTAAAACTCTGGTTATAGCGTTTTCAGCTTTTATTAAAAACAGTCATAGTGGTATAGTATTACAAAAGAAATAGTACAAGGAGTTCTTTTGAGACTCTGAAAACTAGGTTGTCTTATTAAAGGGAATAGTTATTCCATTGTTCTGAGAACTGACTGTGTTCATCTTACTTTGGCTATTTTTATCTCCATTAACTATGTAATTAACAAATATACAAATTGAGATCTAATAATAATAGCTGACATTTATATAACACCTACTCTTCTGTTAGAAACATTATCTCATTGATCCTCACGACAGTCTTTTGTGGTAGGTGCTATTTATTATCCCCATTTACAGAAAAGAAAACTGAGGCAAATTGAAGTTAAGTGACTTTCCCAGGGTCACATAACTAATAAATGTCTGAAATTAGTTTTGGACTCAGGTCTTCCTGATTCCATATCTATCCACTGAACTATTTTGCTGTCTAGTAACAGCCTCTAATTTCAGCTTTAATTTTTTTTTTTTTATAATGGCTAGTCTACTTTAATCATAATATCGTATATGGAACCTTTTCTTTTGTCAGTTTTTGTGATTCTAGATTTCTTTCCACAATGATTATAACAAATTGACAAAATTTCGCCATCATGCTTTCCAGTTTTCCCAACAGTTCTTATCAAAAAGTTATATTCGGGGGCAGCTGGGTAGCTCAGTGGATTGAGAGCCAGGCCTAGAGAAGGGAGGTCCTAGGTTCAAATCTGACCTCAGACACTTCCCAGCTGTGTGACCCTGGGCAAGTCACTTGACCCCCATTGCCTACCCTTACCACTCTTCTGCCTTGAAGCCTATACACAGTATTGATTCACCAAGACCGAAGGTAAGGGTTTAAAAAAAAAAGTTATATTCTTTTGCTTATGAAAAAAGGCATGTGTTCTTTGGAATTATTGCTTGCATTTCTCTTTTTCCAGATTGTCCTTCACTTGATTATATTTATACTCTAAATCTCTGATTCTCTCTTGATGCTTCTTTAGATAATGTGGATTTTTTTTTAATTCTACTTGTTATTTCTGCTTCGTAGTCAATAAATTTTGACATTTATTCCTTCCAACTTTTTTCTCTTGTTTTTTTTTTTTTTCTTTTGCATCATTCTAGAATATCTTGTGCTTCCACGCTGTCTAGGGATTCCATGGGGTTCTGTGTTTTATCAGGTATTTGGTTCAATTTGCTTTTTCTTATAATATTTAGGGAAGTTTAAATTTTTTAAAAATTAGTCATCCTTCTAAATATCATATAATTTCTCTTTATCTTGTCTATCTTCTAGGTTTTTAATTGAAATGCTTGGTGGTTTTAACCTTTTTTATATTCCTTTGCTATTTGCTTCCGAACTCTTTCTTTTTGGAGGGTATTTTTGCCTGGGCTGCCTGGCAACTCTAATGTCCAATATTGGGGATTTTACTTTTCCTCTACTTCATTCCCTGCTCTGAGTTGGGAAGGAATGAAGGGGGTGAAGCAGACAGGACTGGCCTGGCTAGATTTGAGACCCACTTAATGTTGTCTGTCCCAGTTGTGTCCCTTCCATCTTTGTCTGGGCAGAATCAATGTTTCCTGCTCTTTGCAGAGTTGGAAGGAGGGCAGGATATGGATATTCTAACCAGTGCCTTGGCGATCCCTCACTTAGAGACTACCCCAAAACAGAAGGAAACCCAATTTCTTTCCCTACCCCTGATTTACATCCTGCAGTATATACTATATGTCTGTGTTATGTTCTACATTTTGTAGATGAGCAGCCATTTAAAGGGCTTGGAAATAGGAGATACCTACATTACATGTCTTGAGTTTTAATACCCATCACCTGTGTAACCCTGGACATGACTTCAAACTTTCCAACTCCATTCTTCACAAACTGGCATAACATATTTTGTGGTTCACACTTAACCCAAGTTATCAAGCTTTTTAGTCAATCAACTATTTTAGTAGGTGGTGGGGTATAATACTAGAAATTTGTCCACTCCAATAAAACAACTGAGGCAGACCTCCGAGCCAATAACTATTTATTAGAGGGACCTGGCCCCCTCAAAAAAATAGGATCCCAGACCTTCCTCTTAGTCTGAGACCCCTACCTTCTCCTAGAGTTCAGCTTTTATTCCCTTCAATACCCAGTCCTGGTCTTTGGTCAGGTCAGGCATCAGTGAGTTATCTCAATGGTGGGCGCCAAACTCTTGGTACGTCCCTTTGCCACATTGTTACCAAATAGTAGATGGACATGTAGCTGTCAGCTCACCACCACTCCTGCATCTTTGTGCCACTAACTTTATCATCAGGTCTGCTTTATCAGTAGATCCTCTTTAGTTTCTTGTTTAGGTGGACTTTTGTTTAATAAAGGTCACAAAGGAAGCAATACTGGGTGGAAGGGCTTTTTTCCATATTTAATATATTGTGGGACTTTACACACAGAGGCTTGTGACATTTGGGCAGAGGTTCCCCCTTCTAGTCATGTTGATTGCCTTCAAGTCATGTTGCCTAAGCTAAAGTCTGATATAGAAATGGGGAAAAAAGATTCTTGTTTCTAATAGTCATTAAACTGTGAACTATAAATGACTAACAACTTCTGATGACTGTTCCTGTAGGATTGCATTAGATTAGAGAATACTAATAAGTAACTAATCATTATCCCTATGAAATCACATTAAACTGGATAATAATGATTAGAACTAGTTATAGAAATACAATTATTGATTTAAAGTGGGTAGGGATTGACCAGAAATAGAGTTGGGGGATCAAATTATTTCTCACAAGGAAATAATCATTTGTTCTATACATTCCTATTTGCAAAAGAACACACATTCAGGAAGCAGAATGCTTTGATTCATTCCATGGTGTACTTATTTGTATCTTATTTAAAAGAGGAGAAAAATAGGATCAGGATTACAAAACCTTAGGAGGATAAGGTCATGTTTTGACAAGGTCTTCTAGACTTGACATGTACATCCCCACTAACCCTTCTACATATCTTTCCATCCTCTTTATTCATTACTCCTTTTTGCCCAATCAAACTTGCCGTTTTTCTTTTCCTCATACTTACCAGCATTCTTAAATAGGGTGTCTCTGTGCTTGAAATTTATTCCCTCCTTATCTTCATCTCATAGAAAGGCATCTTTTAAGACTTAGTTCAAGTGTACTACATTCTATGCAGTTTTTCATGATTTTTCCCCTGGCCAAAGTGCTAGTGCGCTCTCTCCCTAAATACCTTGTATTTGTTTTGCATTAATTACACACACATAATGTCTCCTTAATAGAATTGTAAATTTCTTGGGAGCAAGGAATATTTCATTTTTCTGATTTTGAATCCCCAGTTATGGAACATAGGTTAAAGATGGAGGCTCTACTTGTGATTTTATTGGCATAAAGAACTATTAGGTGAGGAAACTCCCTCTACCAATGCAGGTCAGCATCTTTCTGCAACTAAAGGCTTAACAAGTTTCCTAGAGCACTTAGAGGTTAATTGATTTGCCCAGTCACATAACTAGTTTATATTAGAAGCAGGATTTGGACCTGGGTCTTAGTCTCGAAGCCAGTTGTCTATCTGCTATGTGATATTATCTCTGCCTAACACATAGTAGGTAGTTAATTTACATTGATGGTACCTTTTCCCCTCCATACCTCTCTCCCACCTTTCTAAATACCATTTACTTTTCAGTTCTTGAGAGTAATCGTTATGGCTGCCTTTGTCTAAAACTCATCCAATCTTGTCAGCTGTGTAACTTGTCTGGTGTTTTATGGATTCAAGTGGTATTTAACTTAATTTAGTTTAATTAATTAATTTTAAAAGCCCTAACCTTCTATCTTAGAATCAATACTGTGTATTGGTTCCAAGACAGAAGATGGTAGGGCTAGGCAGTGAGAGTTATATAATTTGCCCAGGGTCACACAGGTAGGAAGTGTTTGAGGCCATATTTGAACTCAGGACCTCTCATTTCTAGGCCTGGCTTTTAATCCACTGAGCCATATAGCTGCCCCAGATCTTATACTTTATACTTTTAAAAATAACTTTTTAATTACACCTGTCATTTGTGTAAGTCTGTACTTGAATCACTGTAGTCTACTGTCATATATTAATGTCAAAATGCAAAATTTTCTCCCTAGCAAATTTGATTTCTGATTTTGTAGATATTCTCTGAGAATGGGGAGGTGATATATGGGAGGAAAAGAAGAATTATGGAGAATTGAGAGAGAAAAGGTACATTAAAAAAAGAGATCTTTATTGATATCCTTTGTTTATTTCTCCTCTGGAGCTATTTCTTATAACACAGAATTTTTACAGTTTTTAAAATTTAGAATATTTTTCCATGGTTACATGATTCATGTTCTTCCCCCCCCCTCCCCTCCCCATCCCTCTTTCCCTTCTTCCTCGAGGAGCTGGCAAGCAATTCCACTGGGTTATACATGTATCATTGTTCAAAACCTATCTTTTAACATCAAAACCCTAATTGTATCCTCATTGAATTACATGATCAATCATATGTTTTTCTTTTGCTTTTCTGTTCCCACAGTTCTTTCTCTGGATGTGGATAGCATTCTTTCTCATAAATTCCTCTGGATTGGCCTGGGTTATTGCATTGCTGCTAGTAGAAAAGTCTATTACATTTGATTGTGCCATAATGTATCAGTCTCTGTAACACAGAATTTTTAAAAAATTCATTAAAATTGGTCCACACATTGAGAAAATCTGATATTATCTATCCGAGGAGCTCAACTCCTAAAAAGGCACAGAAGAACAGAAGTGATATTGTCATTTCTGTCTTTTGGAGCTGAACTTGTTCTTTACAATTTTGCAACATTGAGATGCTATTATTTTACATCATTATTTCCATTTATCTGTTTTAGTCATTGTACGTATTGTTTTCCTGACCCTGCTTATTTCACTTTGTGTTGGTTTATTTAAGTCTATCGATGCTTCTTTCAGTATTCATCATGCTTAGTTTCTTAAATTGTATTTTAAATTATATTCATATACCACAATTTGTTTAGCCATTCCTCAGTTGATTAGCATCTGTTTTGTTTCCAGTTCTTTGTTCAGTTGTTTCAGTTGTAGCTGACTTTTTGTGAACCCATTTGGGATTTTCTTGGCAAAGATACTGGAATAGTCTAATTCATTTACAAATGAGGAAACTGAGGCAAACAGGGTTAAGTGACTTGGCCAGAGTTATACATTGTGAATATAGAAATAACTCTCCCCTTGTCTATTTTTAGCTAAGCAAATCAGGAACTTAAAGTACCTCTACTTACCATTAAGTACAGAATCCACAAGTCACTTACTGGAGTAAGCTTATACCTCCAAAGGCCAATTCTTCTCTCTCACACACACACACACACACACACACACACACACACACACACACACACACCCCGCCCCCTACCCCTTACCCCCCAGGCAGTGCTAGGCAAATTGAAAGACTGCCATTGGTTTCTGTGAAGAAGGAGGAGTGACAGGAAGTGATGTGGAAAAAGAAACATAAGAGACCAGCATGGTATAACATTCATTCCTTTCCTGGCTTCTGGAGAGATTGGTTCTGAAGATTCCTTTCTTTCTGGTGTTTGGAGTGAGTGGCTGAGATCCCTGCCTTGACTTGGAGGAGACCTTTCCCCTGGATCCTGCGTCAGCTAACTGGGTGAGTCGCTGAGATCCCTGCTTGGCTTTGGAGGAGGCTGCGTTGGTGGAACTCTGGCTGAAGACACCACCAGGACCTCTGGCTGAGGATTACCAGGAAATCCACATGGAGATCAGACTTGGGGAGGCCCTGCTGAGGCTGAGCTGGAACCTGGAGCAGCATTTAGGGTGGTAGGCTAGACCAGCGATGGACAAACTTTTTAAAGAGGGGGCCAAAGGAAAGGAAATGCTCATCTGTCAGTCTGTTTCTAAGGCAGCTCTTTCGAAGTTTCATTGTATTGTATCCTACTCATTGTATTCGTCAGATTAGGAATAATATGTGGTTTGATAGAACATTTCAGGGGGCTGCATCTGGATGGCAGGCTTTAGTTTGCCCATAGCTGGGCTAGACAATCCTCTTCTTACATTTTTCCACTTTCACTCTTTCCACCTTTTTGTAAATAAAGCTGCTAAAAGTCATTTTGACTTAAGCTGTAAAATTTTTAAATCGGTGACCACAATATTGTTTTATAATTCTCATATTTAGTTAAAAGCCCTAAATTTAACTCTCACAACACCTGCTTAAGTGCCTGAAGGTTAGATTTGAACTCATGAAGCTAAATATTCTGCATCCAGGCATGGCACTCTATCTACTGTGTCACTTAGCTGGCCTTCCAGTTCTTTACTACCACAAAATGTAAATATGTTGGTGGCTTTAAAGTCTCCCTTTAAAAAAATTTTTTTTTATTAATAACCTTCTTGAAGTATATGCCTAAAAGTAAAATCTGGGTCAAAGGGTATGATCATTTTTTGTCTTTATTTGCTTAATTCTGAATTGGAAAGTCACATTTAATTTCATACCAACCCCTATATAAGTTTTTCTTTAATATTCTCAAAACCTTAATAATTCCTTCCACTAATAATTAGCTATTTGAGAGCCTAGTATAGTGAGGCACTATGTAAAACTCCATTATAAAATACTTTGTTGTAATACTGATTTTTCTTATGAGTTAAATGGTATTCCCATTTTGTAGTATTTTTTGTTTGACTATAATGGCATATTGCATTGGTATTTCCCATGTTCCAGACAGAAGTATTAATGAGGTTTCTAATATAAAACAAATATGTGCTGTTTTTAGAGATCCATGGTGTATATATGAATTCCTGGAGTTGCATGTTTCTAACATGCTAAAGAAAAGATTAATGCTTTAAGTATTATTTTTGTTGTGTTCCAATAGTCTGTGTATTGTTGCAAAATAAAGAAGTTTCCCTTTAATATGAAAACCAAAAAAAGGACAAGTGTGACAAAGCTACAGACTAATAAAAAAATAGATTCTTATAGATCTAAGTGAAAGAATAAGAGGAACAATTTATAAAGTTTTAACCTGTAGTTAGAAATTCTATAACAAACTGTTTTCTTTTGTAATAGTGGAGTCTTCTACATGTGGACTCTAGTATAATAATCTCTAATGTGCTTCTTGAAGAATAATGGCACTAAAGAAAATAGCCATGGGAAGAAAGAGGCAATAAGCTAGACAAAATGTATATGGAGGATATCTGTTGGAGGAGACAAATTTGAGGCCACTGAAGAAGTGATTCTCAAAATGTCTGAAAGAGGAAGGTAGGAAATGCTCTGGCGTGAAGAAGGATTCAGATCTTATTGTAAGAAAGGTGGGGGGAGAGCTGTTTAAGAGAATATTAGTAGTTACTAATATGTATGTCTGCTTTCATATTTGTATAAGATCTAAGATTAATTTTCACATATAAGAAGAACATTTTTGATAAAGATCAAATGGCAAAATAGGCAGGCTTTCACACATGCATTCTACCATAGGAATATTACTTTTAATATCCAGTTGGCTAACTAAAGGATGCAGTGAATAAAGATTCCACTATTGCTTATTGTATAACTATTAAAAAACTTGGTTTTAATTACTCACCTTAAGACTCCTTCAGCAAGGCCTTTTCTTCTACATACATTAAAATCAAACAAGATTTTTTTATGGAAGATTTATGAGAGGACATGATCAAGAGTGATAAAGGATAAAAAGGTGTGGATGGCTTTGTAATCTGTACCATAGAGTTAGTTCCCACATTTCTGAGATGATATATCCATCAATATCAAAATATTACTTCATCCTTTATTTGGAAAAGTTGAATTCAGAAAGAAAGGGCACTATTCTTTCACTGACTTTCTTATTTATAAAATCCCATATATATTTTGAGTATGAAGATGTATTATAGAGTGTTAAAACTGTTATTAGTACAGTTTTCTGTATTTAAACATTCAAAAGTATTTAAAGAACTTAAGACATTGATTTGAATTTATTTCTCTCACCTGGAATATTAAATATAATGAATGTTTGGGTTTTGTGCATTTTTGAGAATCTTGAACTTTTCTATGGCATTATATGTGAATAGAATTATTATTTTTAAAAATTATTTAAAATATTTTCCCACAGTTACATGATTCATGATTTTTCCCACCCCTCTTCCCTCCCCCCTCCTGGAGCTGACAAGCAATTCCTCTGGGTTATGCATATATCATTGTTCAAAACCTATTTCCATGTTATATTTTGCAATAGGGTGATCTTTTAAGGCCAATACCCCAATCATCCCTGTCGAACCGCATGATCAATGATGTTTTTCTTCTGCGTTTTTACTCCAACAGTTCTTTCTCTGGATGTGGATAGTGTTCTTTCTCATAAGTTCTTCAGGATTGGCCTGGGTCATTTGCATCCTGCTGGTAGAAAAGTCTATTACATTTGATTGTACCATAATGTATCAGTCTCTGTGTACAATGTTCTCCTAGTTCTGCTCCTTTCACTCTGCATCAATTCTTGGAGATCTTTGCAGTTGAGAATAGCATTGAGTAAGAAAGTACTTTCTCATTTAGAGGATATATCTTATCCTCCTCAGCTTTATCTTTACCATTAAAATGTAAACTCCTTGTCAGTTTTATTGACAGGTTACTTTTTTAGTTAAAGCACTACAATGAATTTGTTACTCTCTAGTTCAAATTCATGATTCTTGAACTATGCTCAGGTTACATTATTTCTCTTGTCACTTTTAATATTCCAACCAACTCCATTCTCTTGTAGACAAGTAACTTAAGTGGCACAGTAAAGAAACACTGGTCCTAGAATCAGGAAGGTCTGAGTTTAATTGTGACTTAGAAACCTAGCAGTGTGACCTTGACAAATAATTTAATATGTTTTCCTCAGTTTGCCTCAACTCTACCTACCTTGCAGGGATCGAGTGAGACATGTGTAAATGTCTGGGACATAGCAGATGATGATGATGTTGTTGTCATCTTGATCGTACCTCCAAGCCTCCTTTGTTTGTTCCTCCATGTTTGATCATTCCTCCATGCCTTTTCTCCATCTGAACTGTATTCCTTAAGTGCCCCCTTTTCTGTAATTTTTCCCTCTTTTCTGCTAATTTATCTGCTTTGCAAGATAAATAAAAACTTATTTTTATTTGCTTTATACTTATCAGAGCACTTTTTAAACCATTATCTTTTTTTTTTTAACCCTTAACTTCTGTGTATTGGCTCATAGGCGGAAGGGTGGTAAGGGTGGGCAATGGGGGTCAAGTGACTTGCCCAGGGTCACACAGCTGGGAAGTGTCTGAGGTCAGATTTGAACCTAGGACCTCCTGTCTCTAGGCCTGACTCTCAATCCACTGAGCTACCCAGCTGTCCCCTTAAGCCATTATCTTATTTAAACCTTATGACTCTTGTAGGAGGTTGACAGTACAATTGTCATCCTCATTTTAAAGTTGTAGAAACTGAAATGAAAGTTAAGCACCTTGCTTAACCTTGCTTAAGCACACATCTAGTTAGCTGGCAAAATCAACATTTAAATTCATATATATGTATATAATCAGTTTTTTCTATTAAATAGACATTCTATATCTTTAGACATTACTCTTCAGAGGATAAGATCTCTTCTATAAATAACTATTGCTCCTAGCAGAGTAGGTGTATGATCAATGTGTTTTTATGGTTATAGTACATCTCTTCTTTTTGTTCTTAGGTTTTTAGAGCTTGGAATAAACAACAGATAAAAATGGGCAGAATTTTCCTTGATCACATTGGTGGGACTCGCCTGTTCTCCTGTGCAAACTGTGATACAATCTTGACTAACCGCTCAGAACTCATCTCTACTCGTTTCACAGGAGCTACTGGAAGAGCTTTTCTTTTCAACAAGGTGGGTAAGAAAATAAGTGTTGACTTATGTTCTAGAAATATAAATCCTCTTTTATCGAATAGAAATAGATTTGACAGTGCCTGTCCTGGTTCTGTTTTCCTGTATTGAAGTTTTTCTTTGGAAATTTCTTTACATACACCTTTGTTTTCTATCTCAGTCGGATCCTAGATTTAAAGCAGAAAGGGACTTTATAGGTCTTTTTGACCAATCCTCTCATTTTTTCTGATGAAGAAATTGAGGCACAAAATGGTTAGTGACTATCCAGAAACATTAAATGACTTAAGAACAAATGAGTGGTCTGAGGGGGAATTTGAATTGAGGTCTTCCAGATTCAAGTTTAGTACCCTTTGCACTATTGTATCACTGGGCATTTATGCTTAATTGGCTTAAATAGTTAAAATTTTAAAATCTCTAAGCTAAAGGAAAGGCTTTTGAAATAATCCCAACTCAGAGCCAAACATATCATCTTTAGAGAGCTAATCTCACATAGAAAATGAACAGTTCCCCATAGAGAAGTGACTATAACTTTATCATAGGATTTAGAGTTGGAAGTGACCTTAAATCTCATCTTATCTAGTCCCCTCATTTTACAGATGAAGAAACTGAGGACAGAGGAGAGAATATGACTTGTTTTCAGGTAGTGAGCAGCAGTGACAGAATTTCAGCCTGGCCTTTTTAATTAGTGAGAGCTAATAAGAATTCCCATTCTGTTTTTTTAGTACTTATAGCTACTAGAGAAATTCTCATCTGTGGTAAGAAATGTATAGTTAAAATTACATAAGACTTAAGAATTGAAAGAGACCCCAGAAGCCATCTAGTCAAATTTGTACCTGAAAAATTTCACAAGTTTGTACCTATCCTTTTGTTGAATACTTCTACTGACTGAGAATTCTCTGTGTCCTGAAGCACCTCATTCCGCTTTTGAATAACTAATTGTTGGAGTATTTCTGGTTATTGATTCTAAATCTGATTCTGTGTAATTTTCTCCCTAGTACTCTGTCCTTTGGGATTGAGTTGACTATCCTCTTTGACATGACAACACTCTTTAGATTTGAAGACAGCAGTCATCAGTCATATATCCCTTTCCCTCCAGATTAAGAGAAGGCTAAATGTCCCCAGCTCCTTTTGGATTCAGCTTTATGGTTAACTGCAAGTTCAGGCTGATGGTGACCCAGTAGTAGACTACTAATTATATTACATAATATTCTGATTGTAACTGGTAATATTTTATAGTATGTTCTTGTAGCTTAGGAAAAGGTCAGGAAAGATACTCTTGCAAACTGAAATATTTGGATATAATGCAAGATTACTATATTCTTTTCTTTAGACACTTTTATCACTCACTTGCTGAAGCAGGATTATTGAACAATAATATTAACAAATTGGAAATTAAAATTAAAAAATTCTACTATATAACTCCCTATGTACCAAAAAATCCTTTTCAGTTTTATTTCCCAGCATCTTTGTCAGTTTATTTGTTTCTGACTTAACCATCATGTATTGAAGACTATCTTTTCTTAGACTGATTCAAGTCAATTCTGATCTTTTTGCTATATGTTCAGTATGGGCACTGACCAAAAAAAAGGTTTTTCTTGTTATATTTTTATGTCTACAATCACTTCTCTACCATGATCATAGATAAAATATGATTTCTTCTCTTCATTATTTAGCATTGCCAAAAAATGTATTTTTAAGGTCTTAGCAGCAATTGGTACCAATCAGTCAATGTACATTTATTAAATGCTTTCCATGTCATAGACATTGTGCTTTTCCAAACTTTTCAAGAGGCTTTCTTTCTTCCCAGCTAGTTGATTAAAATGACTGGGTTCATCATGGACTAGTAAACATTTATATATCTTTTTCCTAATGATTCTTTGCACTTTAAACAGTGAGCTATAGACAAACACTATCTCACTTTAGTGGTCCATTTAGTATTTTGTCCATCAGTAATTTCAGGTACGTATTGAGGCACTGCTATGTAACGAAAAAATGATTAGATGACCCTGACTTTGAGCCATATTTTACCCTGAAATTATTTGGCACTGAAATATGATTTTTTTTTTAATAGGTGATTAGTTCAGTGTTAAAGAATTTTCTGTATAAAGTAAGTGAATGAAGAAAGAATGTTCACATCAGCATTCACTGGCCAAATTTGAAATGATGAAGGCCATGATGAAAATATTGCAGCTTAAGCTGAGGAAAAAATATTTTAAATTTAATGTCTAGCAACAATGCTATGTAATACACATTTAAATATTTAGTAACTCTTTGAAAATTGTCTGTCTTATGCTTAATTTAACATGAGTTCTACATGTTCAAGGAGCATTGTGGTATAAGGGATGTTGAGTGAGCCTTGGAGACCTTGGTTCAAGTCCCATCTCTGATTTTTTTTTGTGACCCTGTACAAATAATTTCTTCATGCTGTAGGAAATGCTCTGAGATTCTTTAAATTCCAGAGAATGTGCCAACCTGTCTTGATAGGAGTTTCCTCAACCAAGAGTATCTTATACCAATGAAATCACAAATCTAGTTAATCCCTCTCTGTATCTATACATTCATCTAAGAATCCTGGGACTTCTCAAGGAGGGTTTGTGTGCTAATAATCACCTTTATCTTGATTGCTCTAACTTAGAATTCATTCCATTCTTCCTATTCACAGCCACCGTTTCTTGTTCCATCTTTTGTTTCCAGGTTTATAACATAATACTCACTTTCATGTACTCTACAGTCCAATTACATTTAACCTACATGCCGTCCCTCACACAATATTCTACCTCATGTCTCCTTGCCTTTGTATAGGTTGCCTCTCATCTTCTGCTTTTTAAGAGTCTGTAGTTTCCATTAAAACTCAACTCCGTCAGTACCTCCTGTTACATGAGACCGTTCTTCATTTCCTTCCTTCCCTATTACCTTGTATTTATTTTTAATATTTTAATATCTGTCATATCTGTCTGTATATATGCTTCTCCCTAATAAATGTAATCTCCTTAAGGATAGAAATGCTTTCATTTTCTTTTTAATATAGGATCTTAACAAATATGTTTTAGTTAATCATTAAGGAATTATGGGAAGTCATAGTATAATTGATATTGATAGGAAGAAACAGCTTTGAAGTCAGGAAAATCTGGGTTTATGTTCTGCTCTTAACCCATACTAGTTGTGACCTTGAGAATCAGTAGCAATGAGTGAGTTTCCCCACTTGAAAGTGCTCTATACTGATGAAAGCACAGTCTGTACCAAAACAAAATCTGAAAAAAAATATGTCTACTTATTAAGTGATTATATTAGTGCCATTTCACCTGTTTCTTTGCAATGTTTGCCATCAAATTATGGACACCTCTACTTTAACCAGATTAGTTATAGAATTTTCTTATTGTTAAGCTTGTACAAGAAACTCAATTCCTCAAGACTCATTATTTAAACATCTATACATCCAGTAGAGTACTACCCCACATTTCCAGAAAATTTGGTGTGTTGGAATGCAAAAGTTTCCCTTTCCGTAGCTGTGGACTTAGCAACAAATGATACTCATTTATTTCTTTGAAAACTTTTTCCTCTATAGGTAGTTAACCTTCAGTACAGTGAAGTTCAGGACCGGGTTATGCTCACTGGCCGCCACATGGTTCGAGATGTGAGCTGCAAAAACTGCAACAGCAAACTTGGCTGGATCTATGAGTTTGCCACTGAAGACAGCCAGCGTTATAAGGAAGGTCGTGTGATTCTGGAGCGGGCTCTTGTCCGAGAAAGCGAGGGCTTTGAAGAGCACGTACCCTCTGATAATTCTTGAAGAGAAGAAGCTCGCCGTCTTTTCCCAGGTCTCCTTCACTGAAACAGAAAAAAAAATCTACTTACATACACTGTCACCTTAGCATCAGAGTCGGATTCATGAACTGTGGAACAAGAGGTGGAGAGAATTGGAGGTGGAACCTTTCTTTTTTTTTTTAACTTTATATTTTCCATCCAACAGCTGTGTGTAGAGGGAGTATTATGCAGATGCCATTATCTTTTTTTTCCTTTTCTCTTACGTTTTACATCTTTAAGCTGAATAGTGTATCTGCAGCTATATGGTGGGTGAAAGGGAAAACAAATCTGGGCTAATAGAGTGAAATCAGTGTTTTTAGTGTGAACTTTGGAGGTAAAATAGAAGTCAAGTATGGTTTTTAAGCTTCTTTGGGGGACTTAATTTTAATTTTTTTTTAAACCAGTTATTTCACCTGATTTGCTAGCTTCAGATAAGAGATCCGAATTTGTGACCAGCGCTAAAGGTTCAGTGTTAGTGTGGCTCGTGCTGGCCATTGTGCCATATTCTTGTGGGGGTTGAACAGTAGCACAGAGCCCATTCTTCCTTGTCAGTCTTGGCCCAAAGATGTCACCATTGCTAGTTACTTGTCACCACATACTTGGTGTTGATTGGAAACTTTTCAGAAATGGGGCAGAACTGCTTGGATGTCCTTTTTTCCATGTAACTTAAGCATAATAATTATAAATAAAGAAATAGTTGGATGTTTCTGGTCCTGTGTTACTTTAACAATCAAAAGTTTAAATGATGAGAATATGATAAGTAATGATTACAATAGTGAATGTTTTTCTTTTCATCTCTACTCCAGATTCACTAAATGTAAGAGGTTACTGCAATCTGTTTAAACTAAAATATCCTATTTTTAAACCCACAATGTTGTAGTTAGAGGGGGAAAAAAAGAGTTGAACAGAATGTCAGTGTGCATCCATGCAGAAAGCATATAATTTGCATCTGTTTAAAAAAGGGGGAGACAACAAAACAGCCTCTCTTCCAATAATATGTCACACAGGGGCTTGGTATATCCCTCATTTGATGCACAATCTTTCTGACAGGTCTTTACATCCTAGTACTTGGACCAGCCAAATAGATTCATTTTTTTGTGATTAATACCAGAATCCCTCTTAGGAATTCAGCTATTGAAATCAAAACTTATATTAGTTCCTCAGTAAAGAGGGACATGAAGTTTGACTCAGGGCATATGTCCACATTTCCTGACATTGGAGAATTCACATGAAATTTGCAGTTGTACTTGAAATATTGGCCCATATTCCTTCTGACACTCCAGTATTTTCCACTGGTCAAATAGAGGCCGTTAAAAATAACTTGAGTGCACCATCCACACATATCCATGGCATTTCTAGATCTATCTGATTAGAAAGAAGACTCTGGCCTGGTCAGACCTTCAATCTTCAGCAGCCATCTCTGCCTGCTAGACATTGAAGATGTCTGCTCAACTTGGTTAGGACCATGCTCTTTCTTATCTGATCTCTAGGCTCTTGGTTAGATAAATGTCTCCTGTTAACTACAGACAATATTGTAATTGAATTAAGATGCACAAAAAATGATCTTTCCTTCACCAAGGAAACCCCTTGGCTTATTTGCATATTGGTCTTTTGACAAACAAATTCATAGTGGCATGTTTTGCCTGCAGCACTCTGTATGTTTGCTGTTACAATAAAGTATGTTTTGTCCTGTATTGTCTCAGCACTGTTTACTTTCTAGTGAGTTTTGACTTGTCTCATTAGGTCTGGGGGGGGAAGGGGACATGTATGACTGAGGTGGGATGGAGAGCTGCATTGAGGGCAGCATTGAGGGGAGACAATGTAATATGATGGAGAAAAACACTGACTGTTGAGTCAGAGGATCTAGATTAATTTTTAATTTTTACTGCCACTGACTTGATAAGTCACTCAACTTCCCTCTCTATAAAATGAGGGGACTTAACTTAAATGGTCTCTGAGGTCCCTTCCAATTCTAGATCTATAATCTCCATGATTCTTTCTACTACTGTTCCTCCTTAAGCACTACTTCTGGGCTTGGGGTAGATACATGGAAATAACTAAACCTTTGCTTGCTCCTGCATACTAAATTTTATTTGTATAGTGCTATCAAGTTTTGTTTTCCTCACAAAATCTATAAGCTAGGGCAGCTGGGTAGCTCAGTGGAGTGAGAGTCAGGCCTAGAGACAGGAGGTCCCAGGTTCAAACCCGGCCTCAGCCACTTCCCAGCTGTGTGACCCTGGGCAAGTCACTTGACTCCCATTGCCCACCCTTACCACTCTTCCACCTATGAGACAATACACCGAAGTACAAGGGTTTAAAAAAAAATCTATAAGGTAAATAGTATAACTATTAGCCCCATTATTTTTTTTACAGATGAAGAAACATTCAGAGATGACTTACTATTTTATTCATTTTATTCGTTGAATGTAAGTCAACATTTATTAAGTGCCCATTATGTTCAAGGCTAAGCTTAAGGTTACAAAGGAAGGCAAAAGATAGTCCTTGATATCAAGGTTTGAGGGAAATATCAGGCTAATAACTGTCTTACAAACACAACATATACAGGACAAATTAGAAAGGATCTGAGGGAAGAGACTGGTAGATAGGAGGGTTAGGAAAGGCTTCTTGCAGAAGATGAAGTTTTAGCTGAGATTCGAAGGAATCTAGTGAAGCCAAGGTAAGTGAGAGAGGCATGGGGAACAACTACTAAAAATGCCTACAAATATGGCCTAATATTTAAACATATCACCCCAACTGTATTCAATTCAATATTTACTATATGTCTGCTATGCAAAGCAATTGTGCTTAGTTTTGAGATGACAGAAATGAATCCTTCCCAAGAAGCTTAAATTATGAGGAAAGAGATTGTGTATAGTTTTAAAGTAAAGTTTAGGGAGTAATCAGGGCAAGGGAGGCATAAAAGTGCTCCAGGAAAATTTGAGGAAATAGATGTTAACATTTTGGGGGCATGGGGAAAAGGTCTAAGGAAGGAGGCACTGAAGATGTAGCATCTTAACTTTCTTGAGATCTCAAAGGAAAATAAAGTTCTGGAAGGTAGAGATGGAAGAGGGAATGCATTTCAGCTATGAAGGTAGAGATAGAAAACAAATGGTATTCCAGTTTGGGGCCTAGAATACATGAAGGGGAATAATAGGTAACAAGACTGGAAAAGTAGATTAGAACCAGATTATGGAAGATCCAATGACTTAAGGTATTTTGAGCAGGAGGGTAGCATGCACTCCATCCCTTGCCCTTAGAAACATTATTTTTGCTTGTGTGATATATATTGTCAAGGGGAGACAAATTAAGGAGAGCAACTGAGAGGCTGTAGTGATCATCCAGGTAAGAAATGATGTAGGATAGTGGCCATTTGAGTCCACTGAATGAGACAGAGATGAGATGATTTTGGAAGTAGCATTAATAGGATTTGACAGCTGATTAGTTTTGGGAAGACTTGAAGATAACCTTATGAACCTGGTTAATTTGAAGGATGATATTTCCCTTAATAGAAATAGGAGGGTTTGGAGGAGAGGGGCAAGTTAAAGAGGTCATGTTGAAACTCAGCAGGCATTTGAAGAATTCTCAACTTTTTCTCACCACGCATATCCAATGAGTTGCCAAAATTTGGGTATCTACTTTCTACAACACCTCTGGAATTAGAATTCCTCTCTCAAACAGCCACCACCTTAGTTCAGACTTTTACTAACTATCCCGTTACAATAGCCTCCTGATTGGTCTTGCTTCTTTTCCCCACTCCACTCCCTCCTACTAGCACACTGCTTCCAAAGAGATTTTGCTTATGTATGGATCTTTCAATACTACTCCCTTAGTTCCCCATTGTCTCTAAGATCCAATAAATTTAAGCTTTCAAAACACTTCATAGCTTGGAAGGGAGTTGGACTGGATGGCCTGTGAAGTCCCTTTCAGCCCTAAATCTATGATCCTGTCTTTAACTTCATTAGATATTGCTCCCCCTTCTTCTCTGCCATCCAGGCAAGCTGACCTTCTTTCTGTTCTTCCCATAAAGCATTCCATTTCCTGCCCCTATGCCTTTTGCCCAGGTCAACCCCCTACTCTGAAATACTATTATTTCCTCCTCATTTACTTCATAAACTCCCTTTTTAGTGAGACTTCACCCAAGTATCACCTTTTACAAGAAGGAAATCTTTTCTTAACCAATGCCTTTCCTCCTAAATTACTCTGTAACATTTATTCCTTATATGTTTATGTCCATAATGCCTTCCATTAAGATTTAAATTCTGCTAGTTGGAGTTTTATATTTGTATCTCTAGTGCCGGGCTCATAGCAAATACTTAATAGCTATTTTGTTTGTAATGAATTCAGGAGAGAGATTAGGGCTGGTGGATATACAAGGACACAGAGCTAGAAGGGACCTTGGGCTAAGAGTTCAATGTTCTCATTTCACAAGTAATGAAATTAATGTCCAAGGAGATTAAATGACTTGTCAAGAATTTGTGATACTTATCAGAGGCAGCTTTTGAACTTATGTCCCCTTTTTCTAGAATCAGTGTTCTTCTTAGTTTGCCATTCTTGGAGTTGGCAATTAAATACATGAAAGTTGATGATATGACCCGGGCAGAAAGTGTAGAGAAATAAGATCCTAACCTTTGTATAGAGGTGGGGAGGTGGGGCAGAGGAACCCTACACTTAGGGGTGGCAGGCGATAGTCATCAAAGGATCCAGAATTTGTAGTTTTCATCAGCTATTGGGAGTATGACAGAAGCCAGCACCAGAAGGGAGCATTCAAGAGAATTAGTAGAGAAAGCTTAAGTAAGATGAGGACTGAGGGAAAGCCCTTTGATTCAGCATTTGAGATTATTAGTGACTTTGAGAGAACAGATTTAGTGGTGTCAGAAGCCAGAAAACAAGAAATCAGTGAATAATTGGTTGTTTTCATAGACTGGGTTTAGTAAACTCAAATCAATTTCTTATCCCCATTTCAGATTATTACAATTATTATGTAGTAGTTATTGTGTAGATAAAAAGAATTACCCTCTAAACCACTCATATCCCAATGAGCTTTATTTAAGAATGGGGTGCATTTAAGTCCTGCTCCTCCTATCCTGTACCAGTGTTTGTAGAAAAGCTAATAACATAATGACCTAGTCTTTGTGCCTTTCAGCATTAGGTTACCAACATTTAGAGATGTTCTCTCTAGTTCTCTGCTTTCAAATCTCCCATGGGCTTTGCAGCATTTTAATTTGAGGGTAGACAAATTGTATCTCATATCTTTTGAGCATTATGATTGGTCAAGATGAGGTTGGTTTAGTCCATGGCTGACCTTGCAGATTTATCATACAGAGTACATATATGGGAGCACCCCTCCTCCCAGTTTATTTGGCCTTTGTCTTAATATAAGAGGCCTACACTGTAAGGCTCCTTGGAAAGCTCAGGAAATATAATACTCAAATGAAAAGTGTTATCAAATATGCAAATGGATCTGTGATTCATTTGGAGTTCCCTCCAAGGGAGCAGAGATTGCAGCCTATCCATGTATGCCTATCTTGTAGAACTCTTCTCTATATTCTCCCAGAGTTCTCTACAAGAAGTAAACCCAGTAAGCTGCAATCCTTTCTCCTCTCTCTTGACATTAGTGAAGGTAATCCTTAGTTCTCATCACATGACTAGCACATGGTTCTGTGACTTTCTCAGTCTTCAAATTCCTGATGCCCTTTATTCCTGTTTGTCACAGAACACTCATACCTACCTTGAGCTTCTCCATTGCTTTCTGGATTCTAGACATCTTAGTTCTTCAAAGGCAGTGGTGTTTCATTTCTGGCTTTCATGTAGTAGCACCAATCTAACAGTATTAAAAAGGGGCATCTCTAAATCTTATAGATAAGCTGGGGGTCCATAAAAGAACAGTTTTCTACAATGTCCTACTCCCTGGGCTTCATTGTGGCATGAAGGAGACTGCATCCCTGAAGACTGCCAACAGAATACAGGCTCTGCCAGATTCTATTGGGTCAAATATATTTTCTGAGGACCAACCTAGCAAATCACAGAGAAGCACATCTCTAGTAGTTTGGCCACCTGGTAATGAAATTTTTTTGGTCATAATAACCTATGAAAAGGTGTTATATAAAAATAATCATACATATTTTACATGTATTTACATAGAAACGAATATATGCCAATAAACAACCTAGCAAAAGTGTCATATATCTGTATGCACGTGCATATAATAGCTAACACAAACATCTCTATCTTGATCTTCAATTCACAGGTATAAGCTTATAGTTACTACATATTATATATTATCAGACTCTCAGGCTGATTTAACATTCATTCATTTGAATTATAATTTGGATACACATATTTCCTTTTTCCCTTTACAAGTCATGAGAAAATTAAAACAGTCAAGATAAACTAATCCAGAGATGTCAAAACACATACCTGTTTCCAGATTAAAATGTAATTAGGAAATATTTAACAAAGCAAATAAAATTGCAATAAAACATAGACAACACATTTTAAAACTAACTCTATGTAGCCTGAAGGGATCCTTTTATATGAATTAGTGGCCCTAGTTTCTTTTAGGGTTTGACATGATAGACTAAACCATCCAGTATACAGGGGAGGGGAGGAGATACATAGATTGATAATTTGAGGTGATGGCAAGGTTAAATGATTTTTTTTTAAGAATGTGGGTAGGCAATGGAAAATGTGCCAGTCAATATGAGAAGAACTGATCGATAGGACAAGTTCCTAGAGGTGACAAGGACAAAGTAGAGAAATTAGGCTTGATTAGCAAAAAAGGCCACTTTATCTTCTAACTGGCAAAAAGGAGAAAAGAATGGATAAGGATGTGAAGATATTTTAGTAGGGATGTTGAGAAAGTTTGCAGTTGGGTTTTTGTTTTCTTAGTAAAATAGAAGGAAGGCAAGGTTAACTAATGAAGGTCTGGGTTGGTGATTTGAGATAATTGCTGTAGGATATGTAATAGGAAGTCTTATCAGTAAAGAATCAAAGCATTTTCATATATCAGATCAGAATCTGAGGTGGATCAGTCAGCAGTTCCATGAGAAAGAATACAAAAAGTTTGTGAAGCTGAAATGGCATTGGAGGTGGAAAAGGGGACTGGAAGATTAGGGTATGAACAGCAAAAGTAGGGACAAGGGTTTCGAGAGTGTAGGACACTAAATATTGAATTGTTTAAAGGATCTTCTGTAATGGGAAGAAAATGGGACCAGGACAGGCAAATGGATAGGATTAGGTTGAAGGATGCGATGAGAGAAAGACAGCAAGAAATTAAAGTGATGCGGAACAATTTAGTAATGTAGAGTGGAGGAATAAGCCTTTATAGTTAGGGAGGTTGAACAGATTTTCAAAAATTAAAATTCACTTCACTTCAATGAACATTTTAAAGTATTTACTGTGTGAAAGATACAGGGCTAGGTCTTGAGCATAAAAAGTAAAAAAAAAAAAAAATTAGCCCTTGTTCTCAAGAACTGTGTTGGGGAGATGATTCAACACATATTAAAGTAAGTATAAGGTAAATAGGGAGGAGATGAATTGTATATAGGAAACAACTAGCAATGTATTTTTACTGGAGCAAAGATTGTATGAAGAAAAATGGAAGTCAAATTACAGAAGCCTTTAAATAACAGGTTGAAGATTAAATTTTATTCAAGAGGCAATAGAAACCAAAAAATTTCGAGTGGGGATTGTCAAATATGTATTCTAGATTATCAATTTGGCAACTGTGGAGAATGTTTTAGAATAGAGACAAGTCAGGGAGACCGATTAAGAGGTTTTTTCAATAGTCTTGGGTGACAGGTGTTATAAATAAAAGGGGTGAGAAGGTAAACTGAATACTACCACTCTTGACTGGGTGACAGCAGTGGTAGTTCAGATATGTGGCTAGTGCAAGATCTCCTGAGTCTTGCCACCTAGCTAGATGATGTAACACCTCCCTCCTTTATAACATTTCCCAGGCAGGATCCTTCAGGTCAGTAGATGGGTATCCCTTCAGGTCCCACCTGGGGTTGATTAATGGTGGATATTGGGCTCTATTAGCCTTGGACACGTTTATCTGACTGCGTTGCTCCCTTCCCAGAGAAGTGATGAAACAACCACTCCAGGAAGGTACTTGAATAGCTTTATATATTTTTAGCAAAGAAGGAATATTAGGAAATGGGAAGAGGAATAGGGAAACCCTAAACTAATTTTGATAATAGTAATCCCTCAGAGCTGTAGGCAGGTAAGTGATTCTGGCTTGTTATTAGCTCCTCTGGCTCAGCCTGGCCACAGCCAAACCAGAGCAAGCAAGCTGTTGTTTGATGTCTTTCAGCTTCTTCTTCCTGCTAGATGTTATGCCTTTACAGCCTTCAGGAACCACCCCTTTTCCACCCTCTTCTTCTCCTGCCCACTTCCCGGATCCCTCCCGGGCCCAGGATACCTAGATATCTAAAGATGGTTTGAATACCTAAATATCTAGGGGACAGTAGAATAAGAGGATTCACGGTCTGGATACAGGTTGGCAATTGTCAAAGAGGTTCAGACAGGTGTTCTTGCAAGGTTGAGCCAAGCAAGCCTCAGATCCCAATAGACCAGGGTCCACAGATCCCAGGTCCAAAGGAAAAGGAAAAGAACCAAAAGCCAGGGCTGCCAGGGTATTATACCCCCCTGGCCAACAGCTTTCTCCCCTGTCCTCATGGCCTCTGGGAACATTCTGATGTCCAATGGTCTTCACCTGTCAATCAACGGTGAGACTCTCCACTCCCAGAGTTTCAATATAACACAGGTAATGATAGAGATGGGAGCCCTGAACTACACTGGTGACTAGATAAAGAGAAGGTGATTGATGCAAAATATGTTACAGTGACAAATTTCTCTTCCTTTCCTTTTTCTTTTTTTTTTTTAAGCTTTTATAAAGTTATATTGAGAAGCTATAGTAAGAACAAAAGTTACAAAGCATTTCCCCACTAGTACACCCCAGGGGGGTACACTCTTCCCGATAATACTTTGGTCCCTGAGAAGAATGGGTTCAACCTTATACTGTTGTTCTAAAACATTTGCTCCACCAAATTCACTTCCTAATGTAACAGAGCTATTTACTCTAATCACTGTTCTTTCTTTGTGGCCTTAGATCAGTGCCATATTGAGTCAAGCAGGTTACTAGGGACTTTATTACTTACCAGACTCAACTATTCAAGAAATCTGGCATGGACTCTAGCTTCTGGAATTCTGGCAGCCCATTCTCCTGAAATTTTTAGGTTCATAAGGTTTCAACTTAGTCTAATGCACCTTCTTTCATTTAAGAGCAAGAAATAAGACATGCAACTAGCAGAAGGTCATATTTAGGGGCCACATATTGACAGGGTAGAGAAAGCCAGAGGCCTTATCCCATCCAGGATTTTACAATATTTCTTCATTACTCACACTAGCCAGGCAGGAAAAAGCCATGGAGGTAGAATTTTCAAAGGCTGATAACTAATTGATTGTATGTGGAGGCCGAAGAGAGAATTAGTTAAAGGTGGCTTTGAACTTATAAACCTAGCTAATTCTGAAGACATGGATGTCCTCAACAAAAATAGGGAAGTTTGGAGGTTTAGTGTAGGACAGGGGTTGGCAACCTTTTTGGCCGTGAGAGCCATAAACGCCACATTTTTTAAAATGTAATTTCGTGAGAGCCATACAGTGCTCACAGTGCAAGTTCCTGTAACAGTGAGTGCTCCTGTAACAGCACCTGAAAAAAAATGACTTTATGGCTCCTGCAGAAAGAGCCATATCTGGCCCTCAAAAGAGCCAGATATGGCTCAAGAGCCATATGTTGCCGACCCCTGGTGTAGGAGATAATCCACTCCATTTTGGAGGAGAAGCCAACAAGATATCTAAATGGAGATTCCAGTAGATCGTGATAGAGGACGAGTTCAAGGAAGATATTTGAGTTGGATATATACAGCTAGAAGTCATTTCTTTAGAGGTGGTAACTAAAATTGTAGGACATGAGAGCTCTGAGAATGGCTATAGAGGGAGAAAAGATCCTAGTACAGTCACAGGAGATGCTCACTGAAAGACAATCCATTAAAGGACTGAGAAAGAAAATTCAGATGGGTAGAAGAGCCAAGAGGGTCATATCACTGAAGCCAAAAATGTCCTTAAAAGAAGGGAGTGGATAACGATTTAAGAAATAACAGGTAAAGTAGACTGAGAAAGGGCTTACATATTTAATAGTTGAGATGTTTGGTAATCTTGGGAAAAGCAATTTTACTAGTTTGGTTCAGTTGTAACTCAAATTTTAAAAAGTTGAGAAGTGAGTTGGAGGTGAGGAAGTAGATGCTGTCAGTGTGAACAAAGCATTTTATCAGTGCCTTGCCCAATGCTGGCTAGCCAGGGTGGCAGGGATAGAGTATATACAGCATAGTGAAGCTCCAGACCCCAAGGAATAGTATCATCAAGACTCTAGAAATGGAATTTTGCTGCCTCATTTGTCCATGCAGCTATAACCCATGAGAATCATTGAAAATGTCTCAAAAGTGCTTTCAAGCTAGTTATTAGCTAACGATGTATCCTACCTTTAATAAGGGGAGAGAAAACCAAGAAAATATGACAATGATCTTCCTAGATAACTCCTTTCCCTTTGCTAAAAGAAAAGAGAAAGACTTCAGCTAAGAAAATATTTTTTCCTTAGGGAAAGGTTCATTCCAGGTCTGGAGTAAGAAGCCCAGTCTAGGTTGCTATCTTTTATCTCTTCCATATAAATTATTTAATAATTCAATATGTATTTACTATGCACCTATGTTCCAGGCACTGTGCTAGGCTCTGAGGATTCCAAGAAAAGCCAAAGAGCTCCTGCTTTCAAGGAACTTATCAGAGAAAACAATATATCCACATGTGATACAAAATATACGTGAAATGATTTCTGGTGAGAGGTCATTAGCAATTAGATGGGGAGAATAAGAATAGACACCACAGGCAGAGATAAGAGCTGGACATAGAAGGAAGTTAAGGATTCTGAGGTGGAGATGAGGAGGAAGTATATTCCAGGCATGAAGATAAAAGTCTGAATATCATACATGAAGTATAAGAAGTTGGCCATTTGAGCTAGAGTCTGGGATAATAATATTTTCTGATGGCTATAAAGGGAAAAAGGAGTTGCTATCAAGTAGAGATGTGAACTAAGTGATTTTGATTGATAAACATCAATACCTATATAGCTTCTTATCCTGGGGGCCATGAACATTTTTTAAAAAAAGAAGTATGTTACTAACTATATTTCAATATAATTAGTTTTCCTTTGTAATCCTATATGGTTTTTTTATGCATTTAAAAACATGATTCTGAGGAGTCCATAGCTTCACCAGACTGTCAAGAGGGCCCATGGTGCAAAAAAAAAAAAAAAAAAAAAAAAAGGTTAAAAAGCCCAGTTCTAAACAGACCCACACTAAACTACCATAGGAGACAGAACTAATGGGAGATTGGCAGTCAACTTTTTTTTTTTTAATTAATTAATTTAGAACAGTTTTCCAGGGTGACAGTCAACTTTTTGAGGATCCTTAACATAATGCCTGATATATAGTGGACACTTAATAAATTGCTTAATTTGTTCAGAATTCCAACTGGAGAGGCGAACTATAGTCCAATGATCTTAGATTGCTTGAAAATTGGGAGGATAGATTGAAGTGATTGGTAGTGTTTTGTCTGGAGAAAAGAAGACTAGGGGTTTTCTGGAATGAGGAATGAACATAATGGCATTTGAAGATTTGTCCTGTGAAAAAAGATTTGATTTATTCTACTTGGAACCACAGGGAAAGGGAGTTGCCCAGAGGCAGATTTTTTAATTAATTAAGAATATTTTTCTATGGTTGCAAGATTCATGTTCTTTCCCTGCCCTCCCCTATCCCCTTCCCAATGCAATTTCACTGGGTTTTACATTGTCAATGATCAAGACCTATTTCCGTATTATTAATATTTGTATTAGGATGATCGATTAGAGACTACATCCCCAATCATATCCCCATCGACCCATGTGATCAAACAGTTGTTTTTCTTCTGTGTTTCTACTCCCACAGTTCTTTCTCTGAATGTGGATAGCATTCTTTCTCATAAGTCCCTCAGAATTGTCCTGGATCATTGCATTGCTGCTAGTAAAGAAGTCCATTACATTTGATTGTGCCACAGTGTATCAGTCTCTGTGTACAATGTTCTCCTGGTTCTGCTCCTTTCACTCTGCATCAATTCCTGGAGGTCTTTCCAGTTCACATGGAATTCCTCCAGTTCATTATTCCTTTGAACACAATAGTATTCCATCACCAACAGATATCACAATTTGTTCAGTCATTCCCCAATTGAAGGGCAACCCCTCATTTTCCAATTTTTTGCCACCACAAAGATCGTGGCTATGAATATTTTTATATAAGTCTTTTTCCTTATTATCTCTTTGGGGTACAAACCTAGCAGTGGTATGGATGGATCAAAGGGCAGGCAATCATTTAGCACCCTACAAGAGATAATGGGCTACAGTAGGTGGGGAAGAGGAGGCCTTTTTAGAGATGTTATACAGGGATTCTTGTTTAGATTCTGATAGGACTAAATGATCTATTCATTTCTAATGGCAAGGGGAAAAAAGTGTGAATTTTAGTAGTTTTCTCCCACTATTGTTGCAAAAAGTTTCTACATAATCTGACTTTTCCCTGCTACTATATTAGAGAACTAGTATTGAAGTAAAAAGACTTGTATGCAAATTGATAATACTGACAGTAGGTGTGTGACCCTGGACAAGTTTATGTCACTAAATCTCATTTTCTTTCCTTTCAAATAGAGATAATATGCTTAAGCTGGACCTACTATATATTAAGAAGGAAAAAAGGATTTCCTTCCTTCCTTCCTCCCTCCCTCCCTCTTTCTTTCCCTTCCTCCCTTCCCTTTCTTCCTTCCTCTCTCCCTCTCTCCCTCCCTTCCTTCTCTCCTTCCTTCCTTCCCTCCTTCCTTCCTTCCCTTGTTTCTTCCCTCCTTCCTTCCCACCTTCCCTTGTTTCTTCCCTCCTTCCTTCCCTCCTTTCTTCCTTCCCTCTTTCCTTTCTCCCCCTCCCTCCTTCCATCCTCTCTCCCTCCTTCCATCCTCCTTTCCTCCCTCCTTTCTTTCTTCCTTCCTTCCTCCCTCCCTCCTTTTCTTCCTTCCTCTCTTCCACCCTCCCTCCCTTCCTTCTCTCTCCTTCCTTCCTTCCCTCATTTCTTCCCTCCTTCCTTCCCTCCTTCCCTCATTTCTTCCTTCCCTCATTCCCTCTCTCCTTCCTTCCCTCTTTCCTTTATCCCCCCTCCCTCCTTCCATCCTCCCTCTCTCTTTCCATCCTCCTTTCCTCCCTCCCTCCTTCCTTCCTTCCTTTTCACCTTCTCTCCTTCCCACCTTCCCTCCTTCAGAAGAGAAACTGGAGACTGGAAGATTCTCAGAATCTTTCATATCCCTCATTTCTTTGCAATAATATTCCTTCACCATGATTTGTGTAGCCACTTCCCAATTAAGAGGCACCTCTTTTGTTTCCAGTTCTTTGTTACACAGAAAGTTTAGCCCTTTCTTTTACAACTGTTGTACCAAGAGCTAAAAAGGGTGTATTGGCTATGAGCTCTGCTTTTGATGGCTTACCATCCCGTATATTCAATTCATATTTCAGATATGGCAGCCCAAGGAAAAGAAAGGACTTGCTCAAGGCAGTTAGTGGAGAGGATTTGGAATTAAGAGCCCTCCCTTCCAACTCTAAATCTCTGATCATATAAACCAAGGTTATCTGGTTCTTTTCAGGGCTCTTTCTGTTCCATACCACTAGCTATAACTTCAAGTTTGAAAGTTCAGTGGAAACTCTTTGAGAGATTGAACTCTATTGACAAGGGAATCCTCCTACCATTGTGGAATAAGGGGTTTCTCTGTTATGAATCAGAGGATTTTGGAGAGCAGAGGAAATAGACTGTCCAAGAAGTCTGCTTGAGATGGGATGGGCAGGTTTTCAACCTTCAGCATTTCTACGTCCATCCATACTCTCTCTTCTCCCCAACCCTTAACATGAAATTTCCATGGATCAGAAGTTATGATTTAGCAATAAACCATTTCAAGGTCAGACATCAGAGTGTTGGAGACTCTTGCTTTTGACTTGCCCCCTACCCATCCATCTCCTTCCCCTTTCAAAATTGTTAAAGACTTCATGGCTCTGCTAAACCATGTCTGTCCTCAAACCCTACCCCTCCCCCCCAAAAAAAACAACAGAAAAAGAAGAAAGACATTAATTCTAAACATTTACAATCTGAGTCCTAGAAAATTTAAAGCTTCATTTATTTTCCCCTAAAATCTCCCACCTTCCCAGTACCATTCTCCTCAACCCCCAAAGAGACTTATGAAACACTTAAATTAGGAAACCAGGAAATCAGTGTGTTATATTGGATAGAGCTAGTCTCCGAGTCAGGAAAGCCTGGTTTCAAGTCTTGACTGACACATCCCATCTGTGTGACTAAGTAAGTCACTTAGCCTGAGTAGGAACTGAGTTATTTTGTTAGCTAGAGCTACCTCACTGAGATCTCCCTTTACCAATGAATTCATAGGTCTAGTCTTCATCCTCATTACCCACTAACCCCAAATTAAAAATCAAGAATATATTTTACCATTATTGATCATACCAAGTGTTACAACTAAAATTATCCTGAGAATTCAAATCTGGCTTCAGACGCTTCCTAGCTGGGTGACCCTGGGCAAGTCACAAAACTCCTATTGCCTAGTCCTTACCACTCTTCTGCCTTGGAACCAATAGATAGTATTGATTCTAAGGCAGAAGGTAAGAATTATTTAAAAATATAAATTTTTTGATTATCAATTAAATTAATTACATTAAAATTAAAATTACATTAATTACACTTAAAATATATATATATATATATATACATATATATATATATATCTTGAGAGACTGATTTTTGGCCAAGAATATATTTATTGATCACATCAAGTTTATTGATTAGGCCAGCATCAAAACTGATAAAAGTGATATAGTTCTCTCATGACCTGAGTTAGATCAGGCAGCCCAATAAATAGATTTTTAGGAGCTCATTATTCAGCTCCTCCCTTGAACATCCCAAGACATCTTTAATTGATGATAGCTGATTAGGATGTGGTCCATCAGACCCTCAACCCTTCCCCACACTGGCAGGTGGACAGTCTCATCCATAGGAAAAGAACCCTTGTCTCCATTTATTAACCACTTGTGTTAAAAAGGAAGACATTCTTTGGGATTCTCAAGAATAAAAAAAACGCAAAGAGTAGCAAACTAGATGGTATCTCTCATCCAGATCCCAGCCAGAGGAATACACGGTAATTCTCCCTAATATGTAGGAATTAATACAGTATATGAAAAAATAAATTCTCACACAAGGAAAGAAAATTGAACCTACCTCGAATTTCTAGAATCCCTGTTCCCCTAAGATACCATGCAGTGGCAAATAAATACCAGCAGATGGCACAAATGACATATGATAGCGATGGGGAAAAGCCTGAAGAAACTAACCAGAACAGAGCTAGGAAAGTAAAATTTAACTCTAGAGAAGCTCTTAGAAAGTAACTTGTAACCATTCTCTTCATTTTATGCATAAAAAACCTGAAACTCAGAATGCTGAAGGGACTTACATAAGATCTCACAGGTGAGAAGAGGCATCATTCCAGGATACCAGATAGTTCCTGCTTGTCCCTAATGTGGAGGGAGAAACCAAAAGGAAAAGAGAGACAGACAGAGAGTTGGGGGCTAGCAGGTGAAAATGACTCAAGAAGATCTATGCTTTAGGAAAACTAATTTGACAACTGAGTAGACTATGGACTAGAGGTGGGGAATACTTAAGCAAATCTCAGCAAAGTAACAACAAAGGGTTATGGGGGGGAGTTCCAATATTAGGAGACAAACCACAGCTGCTCCTTTTATTCAGCTCTACTTGGGACATTACTGCAAATCACGGAGAATGAACAGGTCTCTTGGGAAGGGTCATTCACTGGGAGGTATTGATGCCTTTAAGGGTTCCATTTTGAGTCTTGTCTTCATTAGCTTGCAAAATAAAGCGTTCATATTTCTAACAATTGGAATCTGGACACTTAGTAAGGGAATCTAATGGTTTTCACCTCTGGAGAACTTGTTAGATTCTGAAAATCCTATATCATCTGAGTTGGATCAATGAGCCATAGAAATGAGATGTTATCATAGTGTATTTTAGTCTTTTGTGTCAGAAGAGTCAAAGGTAATCAAAGGTAAAATATGATTTTTTTTATACTTCCACCTTTACAGAATCCAGTACAAAGAGTTCACTTGGGGTATCGGAGAGGGAGGAGGTGAACGCTTGTCATGCAAAAGCTGAACTACGTAGGATGGTTCTATTCTGTTTGTCCCAGCCTCAGGTTATATGACTGGGAGCTCTCCACTTGACAGGACTGTTTGAGCCAGGATAGGCATGCCTGTCTACACATGTTAGGATAAGAATGCCATTTTAACTCTAGTTACATAAGCAAGACACATGAAAGCAACCTCAGAGTATAAACAATACCATTTCTAAATATGCCCAAAATGGAAAGATTGTTTCTATTGTTAATTGTTCTACCCCACCTTTTCATTTTACCTGGCTGGTTTCCTCTCTTTGGACTTTTGGATTCACTAGCAGCTGGAGAATGAGGAACTCTAATTCAATATTTAACAGGTTTAGGCATTTTCCTTACTCAGTTTCCTTCCTTAGGCATTTTCTTTACTTTCCTTCCTTACTTTCTTTCCTTCCTTACAAATATATCTTGAGAATATATTTGATACCAATATGGTGGCACTGAAACTTTCACTGTGATCTGGGCAAACCAGTGAATCAATAAATATTTATTAAGCACCTACTGTGTATTAGACATTATGCTAGAAGCTGAGAAAACAAAGTGACAAAAACAGTCCCTGCCCTCATGGAGCTCACAAACTAATTGGAGAGGCAACAAACAAACAATTATCTACAAACAAGCTATATACAGGATAAACAGGAAATAATTAAAAGGAAGAAAAAATGAGAATTAAGAGGGGTTAAGAAAGGTTTCCTTTCTTGTACCCCTAAGAGATCATAGATAAAAAAGACTTGTACAAAAATATTTATAGCCGTGCTTTTTATGGTGGCAAAAAACTGGAAAAAGAGGGTATGCCCTTCAATTGGGGAATGGCTGAACAAATTGTGGTATATGATGGTGATGGAATACTATTGTGCTCAAAGGAATAATAAACTGGAGGAATTCCATGTGAACTGGAAAGACCTCCAGGAATTGATGCAGAGTGAAAGGAACAGAAGCAGGAGAACATTGTACACAGAGACTGATATACTATGGTAAAATCGAATGTAATGGACCTCTGTACTAGCAGCAATGCAATGACCCAGGACAATTCTGAGGGATTTATGGAAAAGAACACTACCCACATTCAGAGGAAGAACTACAGGAGTGGAAACAAAGAAGAAAAACAACTGCTTGAACACATGGGTTGATGTGGACATGATTAGGGATGTAGACTTGAAACGACCACACCAATGTAACTAATTAATAATATGGAAATAAGTCTTAATCAATGACACATGTTAAAACCAGTGGAAATGCATATCGGCTATGGGGGAGGGATCAAGGGGGATTGAAGGGGAAAGTAAAAACATGAATCATGTAACCATGGAAAATTTCTCTCAAAAATAAAATATTAAAAAAAGAAAGAAAGGTTTCCTTTCTTCTTCAGTTTCCTCAAGTGTAAAATGAAGATAATAATGGCATTTAATCTCCAAGGGTGGTTGTGAGGATCAAATGAGATAATATCTGTAAAGCGCTTGACACTTAGTAGGTACTAAGTAAATGTTCCTTCCATTCCATTCTACCTGTCCTTCATATTAGCTTTGGTGACACACATGATTAAGCACATTTTTCAGATGGGAAAACTGAAGCCAAATGTTCCCTTGAAAAATAAATATGCCACTGAAGCTTTTGTTCATATTAATCATTTCTTGGTCATGGGTTGGCTTCCGAAATCCAACTTTCATATGTTCTATGAATCAAGTGTAGCTTACTCTGCTTGGTAACACCCTTTTGGCCACCTCCCCCCTTGAAAATGGAGGCAAATTTACAACCCCACTTTTGAAATATTTTGACTGCTAAAACTATAGGAAAATAAACAGGGAATTAAACTAACCATGAAAAGGGGAAAGCTACAAGTCTAAAAAATATATAGGAGTAGGTAACCCTGATCTTTATTTGAGTTTTAAAGTTAGCCATACATAACAATAATGACCAATCTTGGCTTTAAGAAAAGCTGACAGAATTGCCTTTGTCGTCTCTTCTTCGCAGAACCAGGACATTATAGGTATCTTATATTACATATGTTGTCAGACATGGCTAATGTGTTGATTAGTTTTGCTGAAATGTTTTTTTCCTCCTCTTTTAAAAATCTTTGTTAAAATGTATAGTTTGCTGGGTAAAGATGGAAAGGAATGTGAAGAAACAATGAAAAGCACCAATAATATTTTTTTTTAAAGAAAGAAAATTTAAAGCTAGATCTTGATCTTCCTTATGTGTGTGTCTATTCACTGATTCGTTCTTTTAGATCCTGGCCTGTCAGCCTAGTTGGAGTCTCATCCAGTTTGGATGTCACACCAAATTCCCAGATTCCCAGCTCATGGTAGATTAAGGTTGGCACGACTGCTAAGTTTCTCGACTGTTTCAAAACATGAATGTTGGTCCCCCAGTTTCAGAAAGGCTCTTCAATTTGGATCTCTGAAGATTCTTGCCCAGGGCATGGCTGCCCAGATATAGTCTTATGGGTCAGCTCCTTCATTCTTCTGGAGGTTTGATGATTCCAGTGCCCTGGAAGTCTTGTCTTGCTCTTAAAACATTCACACAACTACAGAATTTGAGAGTTGAGTGAGACTTTAGGAACTATCCAGTCCATCCTATAACAAAAGGAATCTTTACTACAACATTCCCAACAAGTGGTTGTCTAGCTTCTGCTTGAAGTCTTCTACTGCCTCTCAACAAAGCACATTCCAGTTTTGGTTAGTTAATTGTTAGGTTTTTTTGTTGTTTTTGTTTTTTCCTGCTGGGAAGGCTATGTTTTCTTCTTTGTATCTTCTTCCTTTTATTTCTGATTCTTCTCTCTGGTGCCAAATAGAACAATGTTAATCCCTTCTCCCCAACCCAGTCCTTCATATATTTAAAGTATCACGTTCCCCATAAGCCTTCTCTTCTCTGGGTTTATCATCCACAGTTTCTACAACTCACCGTCATATGACATAACCTCAAGGCCCCTCATTAAAATGGTTACCTTCCAGTAGATGTTCTTCTACTTACTCAATGGCCTTCTTAAAATATGACACCTAGACTTCAGCACCACACAACATATGTGGTCTGGCCAAGGCAGAGTAGAGGGATTCTTACCTCTTCAACCTTGAAAGTTTCCTTGCTTAGCTGATTTCCTTATAGCAAATCCACTGGTTGATTGATCAAGAGTTATTTTGTTCTTTGGGTGACTTAGGTTCTTCATTTATTCTAGGGTAGCATATGGGTGACCTTAGACAAATCATTTGATCTCATTGGCCTCAGTTCCTCATTTGTACAATAAGGGATTTGGGAAGGCTGTTCTCTTAAGTTCCTTCTAGCCCTGACATTCTATAACTGATTTTATTGAGCCTTCACCAGTAGACAGAGCTTTCAAGAATGGAAAGTAGAAGATTAAATCTCCTTGACTCCTAGACTCATAGTCTAACTGGAGTAAGACATAACATCTGATGAAAAAGTTAAATACAAAATGGTGTATGAAAACTGTGTGACCTTGGGGAAGTTACTTGCTCTTACCTAGGATTCAGTCTAGATCTCTATAAAATGAGTGGGTTGGGCTATGTATTTTTTGTTATGTATCTTGTATTTACTTATCTACAAGTATATTCTATCCTATTAGTAGAATTTAAATTCATTGAGGGTAGAGAAAGACTCTCTAACTTTTATTTTTGTATTCCTAGGACACTGAAATACAGACAATAGACTTTCTCTACCTTGCTTGGTCTTTCCTGTGCGGATGGACATGTCACACTCCTTTTAGTAATTACAGATCTTTTCCAAGACATCCTATAATGTTCTGGGGTTTGATGCAGTCAGCACAATGTCATCCACAAACAGAAACATCTGAAGGATTTCACTATCCACTTGGTTTTTATGCCTCAATTGATGTTTATTATCAGAAGGTCACTGGAAAAGGTTATTTCTATTGTTACATTTTCCAAATAATCTTGAATAATAGCAATATATGGATGGGAGCCACCTTGTTGTAAAAGAAACACATAAGGCATCATTTTATTCTACTAAATGATTTTTTTTGTACTTGAGACAGAATAAGCACAATGGAATCTTATGTTCTTTATGTCTCTCAGTTAAATGAGATAGTAAAAATGAGATTCATTGTTCAGTAACAATTGCAAAAGCCTGCTTGTCCCTTACGAATACCTTCACTGAAAATGCCCTTAATCTGTGCAGAGATGATTCTCAAAATGAGTTTGTACAATATGTATATCTGGGACAGACAGAGCACATGGTCAGTGAGCTGGATCCAGAATTACCAGGAGGAAAAGAGCAGACTACATTGCTTTTAGGAAATTGTAAAACTCTTTCACTGACCCTAAGCTTCCCATGAAAGCAAAGACCCCATCTTTTTAGTCAATCAATTAACAATCAACCAACAAAAATTTATTAAGTACTTATTTCCCAGGTCCCATGCCAACCTATGAAGATACAAAGAAAAGCAAAAACAGTCTCTGACTTCAAGGAGTTCATATTCTAATAGAGTAAATAGCATGCAAACAACTGTATATATACAAGATCTATCTATCTATCTATCTATCTCTATCTATCTATCTATCTATCTCTATCATCTATCTATCTATCCATCTCTATCATCTATATATCGTCTATTTATTTATCTATTTATCCATCTATCATCTATCTATCCATCTATCATCTATTTTTCTATCTATCATCTATCTATTTATCTATAATAAAAGTGGGAGGTAATATTAGAGGGAAGGCAGTGTCAGGGAATGGAAGTAGAGTGGGATGCTGACCAGTCAGTGGGTCAGTAAATATTTGCTAAGTACCTACTATGTGTGTTGCACTTATTTGTTAAGCACTCATACTAAGTGTTGGAGATACAATGAATGCCCTCATGGAGTTCACAGATTAATGTGTGTGTATGAAAACCAACATACAATCCATCTACATGTGGATAACATGTCCATTCACACAGAAAATTCCAAGCAGGTAGAGAACGTTTACTGTCTATATTCCAATGTACTGAGAATACAAATACAAAATAAGATAGTCCCTGCCCTCAAAGAGCTTACATTTTACCAGGGGAACACAATATATTCATAGATAAATAAATAAAAGATACCTATAAGGAAGTGATAGGAAAGATAAATTTGGGGGAAATCTACAGAGGAATGGCAGTGAAATTAAGGGGCACAAAGAAAGGCTTCCCATAGCAGGTAGAATTTGAGCTGAGTCTTAAAGGAAGCCAGGATAACTAGGAGGCATAGGGGACAGCCAGCAAACAGACATGGCATTGGAGGATGGGAAGTTTGTGAAGAAGATTAAACCCAGGGTAAATGCTACCTTTTTTTTTTTTATTAGGGTTATAGTAATGAGATGTTGCACATCACTGTCACAAAAGAACTAAAAGTGAATTCTTTAGAGGGCAATAGAGAGGTGCAAGGTGGGTGGCGAGCTGATTGCAACACAAACCAGTGAGGAACTCCAAGGAAGGATATTAAAGGACATGGGGAGATGGACTGTTCACATGGTAGGATGGAGAGAAGACAATAACTGGTGGACAGAGCACTCCATGAATACCCTTGCAATGTTGGGAGAAAAGAAAGGTCACCAGCACAGTATTAGGGGGATGCTCTGAGCTGAACTTTTAGGAGAACATAGATAAGCATCCACACAGGATGGGCAGGCAGGGATGAAGTATAATCTGCCTCATTGGAGAGAATTCCCAAATTGATGAGGTCTCAGACCCACTTGGGTATTTTGAGTTTATTCCTAGCACAGTATATTCCTGGCACAGAGTAGATACTTAATAATGCCTGTTCGCTGATTTGGAGTCCAGATGATAACTCTTCTCCAGCAAAACCATGGAGTCTGGTATGTGGACAGCAGAGGGGGATGTTGGGCTGATTTGCATTCTTGGTGTTGAGGCGTTTTATAAAAGAACAAACTCAAACTGGGACCTGCAAACCTTTTTTTTGCTCCCAAGGTTTTGGAAGCCTTTATCTATGTACGAGGGATTGGCCAAAGAAAGTCAGAGAATGGGGCACTTGCTGGAGGTGAGCCAAATTTGCTTAGTCGAGATACTAGAGTGGTTTGCCATCTCCTTCTCCAGCTCATTTGAAAGATGAAGAAACTGAGGCAAACAAGGGTAAATGATTTGCCTTGGGTCACACAGCTAGTAAGTATCTGAGGCTGGATCTGAACTCAAGTCTTCCTGACTCCAGGACCAGAGCTCTATCTACTGTGAGCGAAATGCTTGAGCAAAATGAATCCCAAACTTCTTCAGTTTCAAAACTGAACTATGGAAACAGTCAACCAAGAAAGACCTGGAAAAGAAATCGGGAGCCCAGGGTTCAGACCCAAAATCTGTCACTAACTCGACTGCGTGTATAAACTTGGGAAAATTACTCTACCTCCCTGACTCCGATATTGTTGTCGTTCAATCATTTCAGCCGTATCTGATTTTTCAGACCCTGTTTGGGGATTTCCTGGCAGAGATACTAGAGCGGTTTGCATTTCCTTCTCCAGCTCATTTGACAGATGAGGAACCTGAAGCAAACAGGGGTAAGTGACTTGTCCAGGCTCACACAGCTAGCAAGTATCTGAGGTTGGATTTGAACTCAGGTTTTCCTGACTCTGGGACCAGTGCTCTATCTACTGTAGCATCGAGTTACCCCTAATATTGTTTAACTGTAAAATGGAGGATCAACTCTCTTTGGTCATCAGCACTGCCTGAGATTCTGCCATTTTCAGATAACGGACCTGCAAGATCAGAGACAATCTGCTCCGTCATTTGCGATCTGTGTAACCCTGGGCAAGTGACTTCTCCCTCTGGACCTCCCTTATATTGTGTACAAAGGGAAGAGGCTTGACCAGGTGGTTTCTAAAGTGCCTTCCAGCTCTAAAGCTAAGATCTCATGAACTGTCAAAGGAAAACAAGCCATGCCTGCAAATTCAGTGTATGAGGGAATAGAAGGGAACTAGAATGAGAGTGGGAGGTGGAGAGGAGAGGAGAGGGGGGGCCTGTGATGTTCTGACACATCACTCACTATGACTTCCCCTTTGGGAGCTCCTTTAGCCTGGGTCCTATGTCTAAGAAACTTCACTTTTAAGAGGGGCATCCATAGCAGAACTGGAAGACAAGTATAGAAAGAATCACGGAGGAATAAAGGGAGTGATAGAGGACTGGGACTGAAGTCAGGAAGACTTATCTTCCTGAGTTCAAATCCCATCTCAGACACTAAAAGCTATGTGTTGAAAGCTAGACCTAGAGATGGGAGGTCCTAGGTTCAAATCTGGCCTCAGAAACTTTCTAGCTGCGTGACCCTGGGTAAGTCACTTAACCCCCATTGCCTAGCCCTTACCACTCTTCTGCCTTAGAGCCAATACATAGTATTGATTCTAAGATGGAAGGTAAGGGTTTAAAAATAAAATAAAATAAAAGCTATGTAACCCTGGGAAAGTCACTTAATCCTGATTGCCTCAGCATCTTCATCTTTCAGATGAACTAGAGAAGGAAATGGCAAACCACTCTTTTCTTTGCCAAGAAAACCCTAAAGGCGGTCATGAAGAAGAGTCAGAAATGACTGAAAATGACTCAACAACAACGATAATGAAAATTTCTTAGGAAGTCAATCCACAGAGGAATAAGAATTGTTGGATTAAATTAATCATACAACTAATTACTTGCATCTCACTGGATCCAAACAACAACCCTGCAGGGTAGGTGCTCTGATTATCCCCATTTTACAAATGAGAAACTGAGATTGCGAAAAGTTAATAATTTACCCAGGAAAGGGCAAATCTAGCTAAGTGAATGTTTGAAAGCAGGACTTGAAATCCAGTCTTCCTGATTCCAAGGCCAACCCTCTAGCCTCTGTGGTGCCTACCTGCTAAGGTCTTCTGTGGAAGCTGGCTTCCAAAGTAAACAAAGTAATGATCTTGACCTTTCCAAAATGCTGACTATACGCAGAAGCAGATAAATGTCTCAAATATCAGAGGTTGAGCCCTACGGCTCCCAAGGAAGAGGACCCGAAAGCCAAAGACCCATTGAATGGGGAAGAAATTGTTAATGTTCACTCATATTAAAAAAAATGATCATGTCAAAAATGTCTCTACCTTGGGTACAAAGGACACAAGGAACCCTAGACACATTGAAATAGTCTGCCCTGCCTTTCAACTGCCATATTATTGATTTTTTTTTCTTCTCTCACTCTTGCTGGAGTGAGAGAAGTGAATTCAGTTAGCATTTGCCTTCCCTTCCATTTCTCTTAGTGCCCCATTTGGGGAAATTAAAGTCAGAGATTTAATTCAATGTAGAGCAAAGCACAATGTGATTAGTCTCCAGGCTTCCCAGGCCATAGATACAGAATAGAATCTATCATTTTCTTTTTTCCTTTAAAACTGACATGCATCCAGTAGAGAGAGGAAGTCATGCTATAGTGGAAAAAACAGCCAACAAGACTCTGGACGGAAGCCAAACCAGGTCAGATCCTCTGCTTCTGATCTGAGCTAGTTGTGTGACTCTGGGTAGCTGTAGCGCCTTTCTGTGCCTGGAGCAAATCCCTTGGAATTATCTGCCAAAGGGAAGTTAGAGTTCCTCATATGGGGGCATCCCAGATCCTTCGAGCAGTGAGATGGAGAGGACCACAGATTTAGTGCTGGAAGGAGCTGTTGCGGGCATTTAATCCAACCCCACACCCATTTTGCCACGGAAGAGACTAAAGCCTATAGAAAGTGGTTTACCAAAGACCATACAGTTTGTAAATTACAGGATTTGAACCAAATTCCTTTGACTCTCATTCCAGCACCTTTTCCACATTAGAGAGTCCCTTATTTGTCTGGCCACAACTAGCTGTGGACATGGAATTTTACCTCTTTTAGGCTTAATTTCTTAAACTACATATAAAAGGAAGAGGTTGAACTATATTATAAAATCATAGAATATTGCATCTAAATGGAACTTTGCTATTGTCCAGGCCTTTAACTCTTGTCTGACTCTTCCTGATTCCATCTGAGAGTATTTTGTTTTTGTTTTTGTTTTTGTTTTTACCAACAGTACTGCAGTGGTTTGCCATTTTTTTCCCAGCAGATTTTACAGATGAAGAAATGGAGGCAAACAAGGTCAAGTGACTCTCCCAAAGTCATACAGCTAGTAAGTTGTTTGGATTTGAACTGGGCCTGACTCCAGGCCCAGAGCTCTATCCACTCTACCACCCAGCTCCCCATCACTGACCATATCAATTATGAAAACAACAAAAATATGATTAAATTAAGAGAAAGAAAGAAAGAAAGAAAGAAAGGAAGGAAGGAGAAAAAGAAAGAAAGAGAGAAAGGAAGGAAGGAAGGAAGGAAGGAGAAAAAGAAAGAAAGAGAGAGAGAGGACAGAGAGGAGCTTGTAACCATTTATAAAAATGCTATCATTTATCTTATATATAGTTTGTTTGTTTATAATTGTTGGCTTGTTGTCTTCCTATTATACTGTGAGCTCCTTGAGAGTAAAGACTATTTTTAGTTTCATTTTTTTGTTTATTTGTTTTTTTACTATCCCCAGCACTCAGCTCACTCAGTTCCTGGCACCTGGCAAGCACTTAATAAATATTTATTTACTGACTTAATAGTCCAGCTCATACCTGGGGAAAAAATACCCCCTTCCATATGCCTGAACAAGAACTTGACTGATCAGCTGAAAATTTAGATTCCAGTTTCAGCTTGACCTCTTGAAAGCTGTGAGCTCCTTGAGGGCAGGTATCATTTTTTAACCTTTCTTTTGTATCCCCAGCCTTAGTACAGTATCTGGAATATAGTAGATGATTAATAAATGTTTATTGATTTTCTGACTAATGCTTTTAGTAACTTCTACTGACCTTGCTTGGAAACTATAATAATAACTCTTGATAATGTAGTATATTACAGTTTATAAAATATCTCCTTATAATGGCTTTGTGAGATAAGTAATGCAAGTATCATGATCATCCCCATTTTATAGATAAGGATACTTTGTCTTTTTTATACACATAGAACCTGTAAATGTCAGATCGTGGCTTTCCATTACATCATGCTGCCTTTTTCAATTCTCTTAAAAGAAAGAAAAAGAAAAACACCAAATAGAATTCCTATTCATAAAGGATGCAATTTGAACAGAGAACTAGTTGGATCATCCAAACCCAAATAATCCATTGACTTTAAATGCCTACATTATATTAACATTGCATATTAAAGTGAGGTTGGGGTCTGAATGATCTAGATAAGTGGTGTCAGACACCCTACAGGTAGATTGTGGCTAGCAACATTTATAGGTGTAGTAAATCAGAGGAAAATGTCATTGGGAACTATTTCATAAAAATATAATAGATTAGATATGTTAAACATATGTGGTTTTCTAAGTCAGTGTGCTGCTAGTGAGGATCATTATATATGGTTTAATGGCCCTGTTTCTATTTGAGTTTGACATCACTGGTTTCTATTTTTTTGTTAATATCATATTAGTCAAAAAATTGCGCAATCGGACAATCTATATACATGTATTTAATCATTTATTAATTATATACAGGTGTTACTGAAATAATGATTATGTATAACCTATAAAGCTCACACTGAAGTAGAACTTTTAAAATAGTAAGATAAAAATTAATAATACTGATTTTCCAAGAGGCACTAGAAAACCACTAAAGTTTATTGAGCAGAGGAGAGACCTCTTCAGACCTGAATTATAAGAAAATCACTTTGGCACCTATAGAGACAGTAGATTGAAGAGGAGAAAGATTTAAGTGAGGGTGACAAGGCTATTGTGGTAGTCCTGGTAAGGGGGGATGAGGGCTTGAAATGGAATGGTGACTGTATGAGTAGAGAGAAGGGGACCAATGGGAAAGACGTTGAAACAGAAATTCTAAAATATGACCACTGATTGGCCATGTGGAGAAAGGGGGTGTGAGGAGTTGAATATGAATTTGAGGTTCTGAACCTTGATGACTAGAAGGACAGTGTTTTCCTGTAGAGTCATAGGTAAATACAGAAGAGAAGTGGATTGGGTGTGGGTGGGGGATAGAATAAGGAGGCCTATTTTGAATGTATTGAGTTGAGGCTGGATCTTAGGAGAAAGACTAAAGTTGGATATACAGATCTAGGAAACATTTACACAGAGGTGATAATCTTGGGCTCTTATTCTGCTTCTACCCTCTCTTCTAAGGTGCATCTGCAGCACCCTTATTGGCCTACATTATCGAAAGGATGCACAGTGGCAGGTGGGGACAGAGTAGAGGAATATTGGGAAATAAGGGAGAGACAGACAGACAGACAGACAGAGACAGAGAAAGCTGATTCTTAAATTTTCAGTGCAAGCCTCAAACCTACAAATCAGGGCTTGATCTGTCTTGTTGATTGTCTAGACTTAAGAAAGTAATAGAGAATATTAATAAAGCAGATGAACTTTAAAAATATGTCATGCATATATTTTTCTCTTTGGAGATCTGGTTGTTAAACATTTACCAGCATACCTCTGACTAAGAGTGAGTATGATTGAGTTGGTGTCAGGTCACATAATTGGCTATGAGTAGGATTAGACCAATTTTCTCACTGTCTGAATGATTAATCACACACCCCTAATGGTCAAACCATGATCAAGGTTCCCTAACCTATACTCTGAAGACCACTGTTTGAGATAATTCACACAGTTGCCCTCCATGCCCTTCACTTTGCATATATAACATTTGACTCCATCTTATAATGATGAAATCATGGATTTTCAAATTAGAAGGAAACTAAAAGATAATTTATCTTTAGCCAAAAACTATCAATATTATTGTTATACTAGATAATATATAATAAATACAAACAAAAATAATATGATAAAATAATAGTTATTATATTATCATATTTGTAAAGCACTTCAAGGCTTACAAAGCACTTTCCCTCCAACAATCCTACAAAGTAGGCACTATAAATATTCAATTCAATTAAAAAAGCTTTTATTAAGTATTTACTATATGCTAAGAATTATGCTAGGTGCTAGGGTTAAAAAATATAAAAATGAGACAAAGATTTGAAGAATATACTTTATAGTTGGGAGAGAGGAAGCAACATGCCCCCAGAGAAGTAAAATATAAAACAATACACATAAAGTAAATGTAAGGGAGGGGAACATGTAATTACAAATGATGAACTCTTTCCTCTCCTCTCCTATGCTCTCCCCTCCCCTCCCCTCCTCTCCTTACCTCTCCTCTACTCTCTTCTCTTCTGTCATCTCTTCTCCTCTCATCTCCTCTTGTCTCTTCTCTTCTCCTGTTCTGTCCTGTTCTGTCCTGTCCTCTCTTCTCCTCTCCTGTCTTCTACTGCCCTCTCCTCTCCTCTCTTCTGTCCTCTCCTCTCCTCTCCTCTCCTCTCCTCTCCTCTCCTCTCCTCTCCTCTCCTCTCCTCTCCTCTCTTCTCTGCTCTCTTCTCCTTTCCTCTGCTCTGCTCTCCTTTCCAGCCCTCTCCTGTCTTCTCTCTTCTTTTTCTTTCCCCTTCTTTCTATATCTCTTTTTTTCTCTGTATCTATCACACTATCTCTGTGTCT
>NC_058131.1:227909253-227926427 GCF_016433145.1 Gracilinanus agilis | reverse complement strand
AAGGAAGAAAGAAAGGAAGGAAGAAAGGAAGGAAGGAAGGAAGGAAGGAAGGAAGGAAGGAAGGAAGGAAGGAAGGAAGGAAGGAAGGAAGAATAAAAACTAGGATTCCTCTCCACAGGGAGCTTATAATTTAGTTGGGGGTACATTAAGAGATTAATGAGCAAAAAGTATGATAGAAAAGTACTCTATCATCCTTCTTGACTATAACATTTATGTATTACACTGTAATACATACACAGACTCTTGAATGATTCAGAATTTATAGAATCACTGAAATTTGAGACTAGGAGGGACCATAAAGATTACTTTGGTCACAATCCCTTCATTTTGCTAATGAAGAAACTGAGGTCCAGAGAAGGTAAGTGATTTGCCTGCAGTCACACAGCCACTTAGTGGTGCAGTTGAGACTCCAGCTAGTTCCAAGGCCAATTCTCTCTACATTGTAATAAAATGCCTCATGTGTGCTAGTTGTTGTTGTTGTTGTTGTTATTGTTTTAATATTGTAAACAGCTTAAAGTAAGGGCTTAGGGTAAGACCATGGTTTATGCTCCTCTCTCCATTAGACTATAAACTCCTTGAGAGCAGGGACTATCTTTTCTCTTTCTCTGTATCCCCAGAGCCTTGTATAAAACAGATACTTGATAAATGCTTGTTGACTGACCAATTGTATCCCCAGCCAGGCTGCTGAGCACCTAGGAAGTTTGCTAGATATTCTATTCACTAAAAATAAATTACTAAATTGTACAACCCAAACTAATGGAAATTAATTGGATTTGCAGTCAAATAACATGCTAACTATGATATAGGTCCTAAGAATCAATCTGTCGATTGATAAACATTTATATCAAGTATCTACTATGTGTCAGGCATTGTGCTAAATGCTGGGATACAAAAAGAGGCAAAAGATAGTCCCTGCCCTCAAGCTGCATACAGTCTAATGGGGAAAACAACATATAGGCAACTAGATGCAGAGCAATATATATGCTTTATGTGGAACTTTATAGCTACTTTTCACACAAGAACACTGTGTGAGATGTTATATTTTCTTTACAGATGAAGGGACAGGCTCAGAGAATTCATGTGTGATTATCCAGCTAGTAAGTAGTACTAGAGACACTACTTGAAACCAGATTTCCTGGCTGTTTTTAGACCATTTCTAAATATTAGCTTAGCCATTAGTCCTATAAATAAAAGATTCTTCTACAATAACCGATGAAAGAAAATTATTATTAATTGCTACAATTAATCAACATTGATCATATTAATCTTGACATTTTTTTAAAAAATGCTATTTGTTTATTGCCTTGACTTTGTTTATCAACTCATATTGTTTTATTTTATTTATTTATTTTAAACCCCTTATCTTCCATCTTGGAATCAATACTGTGTATTGGTTCCAAGGCAGAAGAGTGGTAAGGGCTAGGCAATGGGGGTCAAGTGACTTGCCCAGAGTCACATAGCTGGGAAGTGTCTGAGGCCAGATTTGTAATCTTGACATTTTTGTTAAAAATGGAGCCTGAAGAGAGAAGGAAGTTGTAGCTAAATGAAAGCATTGCTCACAGACTCTCCTAGAAGAGGTAAATAAAGGGAGTGGCAAAGTTGGTGTTTTATAGCACCCAAAGTCAGCACCTTTCATAGGATATTTGTTCATTTCAAAATGCAGTGTTCTTAATAAGAATTTATTAATACATCAAGAAAATAATTCCAGTTTATGTGCTATCCATGATAGAGGATGATTAAAGAAAAACACTCTACAAAGTACTAGAGAAGACCCTCCAAATTAAGTCAACATAAACTTTTATCCTGGGTGACTTCAAAGCCAATGGAGGCAAGGACAGAAACTAGTATCTTTGAAAATATGATTCAGGAATAATATCATCCAAGAAATAAAGATTCCTCAGAGGTTTTGCTCTTATACATGCAGAATATATTCTTCAAGAAAAAAGCAGAAAGTATTGAATCTGTTGAGCACTGAATAATATCACCAAAAATAAAATTGATTTTATGTACATACATATGTATCTATTATATGTATATATATATATATATATTTTTTTTTAAAAACCATTACTCTCTGCCTTAGTGGCAACTCTAAGCAGAAGGCCAAAGGCTAGGCAAAAAGGATTAAGTTACTTGCCTAGGGTCACAACTGATTATGTTTTAAGTTAGGAAGATTCTTTATTGATGTGAGAATCATTCTTAAATTAATTGTCAGTATACAAGTGAACCACTGATTTGTTGGAGAAAAGATAAAAATTAATATAAAGCTGAAAGAAAGGAAAAAAGAAGGATATGACATACAATGAAAACAACTCCAAACTGACCTATTTAAGCAAGTTATGACACTAAGGAAAATGGAGAGAGGAAATGACATCAACATCAATTGTGACAATTTCAGGTAGAAGCTTGACCAGCACAAATTAATTCCCTCAATAAGGAGATCCAAAAAGCTTAAATTACTTTATGCACCCTCAGCCAACCCAGAAATAACCACCTACAGCAGACCGAATAAGCAACACCACCAGGTTGGGGCACCTTCAGAGTAAGGCAAATCACAACACCATTTGCCAGTGGAGAGGGGAAGGGATGAGAAGTGGGGACCTTGACTTCACCAGCACCATCTACTTTCTGGTCCTGCCCCACACTGCCCCTGATTGCCACCCACTAGCCACTGGAGAGGAAGATCAGTGGCAACAAGAACAGGTCAGATCTGGGGACCAAACACCCTTTGCAATGGTTAGGCCTGGAATATTCCCTTCTCACTTACACCTCAGAGAATCCCTCTTTTCCTCTGGTCATAGCTTTAGCACCATCTTCTACATAAAACCTTTTATTTTATTTATTTCTTTTTCTTTTTTTTTTTTAAACCCTTAACTTCTGTGTATTGGCTCATAGGTGGAAGAGTGGCAAGGGTGGGCAATAGGGGTCAAGTGACTTGCCCAGGGTCACACAGCTGGGAAGTGTCTGAGGTTGGATTTGAACCTAGGACCTCCTGTCTCTAGGGCTGACTCTCAATCCACTGAGCTACCCAGCTGCCCCTGAAACCTTTTCTTATACCCTCAATGGCTCAATGAATCTTCGCTCTCAAACTGTCTTGTATTTAACTATTTGCATTTATTCTTTTTATATTTATTATGGATATACATACATATAGATAACTATATATGTGTATGTGAATACATATACATACACATACATGCCTGTATGGTATATATGTATATATTGTACGAGTGTCTGTATAATATATAAAGGGACAGTGCATAGAGGTGGCATAGTGCATAGAGTCTTAGGCCTGGAGCCAAGAAGATTCATCTTCCTGAGTTCAAATCTGGTCTCAGATACTTATTAGCTATGTGATGCTGGGCAAGTCACTTAACCCTGTTTTGCCTCAGTTTCTCCATTTGAAAAATGATCTGGAGAAATAAATGGTAAACCATTCTAGTATCTTTGCCAAAAAACCCCACAAAAATAGAGGCATAAAGAATCAAACACAACTGAAACAATTCAACAATAGCATTGATACAGATATAGAGAGGGGTGTGCTAGTAAATAAATGTTTAACAACTAGCTCTCTAGAAAAAAAAAGTCCCCATAATACACTTTTATGTTTAAGCTGCATTATTAATATTTACTCCATCACTTCCTAAAGTCTAGACAGACAACAGAACAATAAATCAAACCATGATTGTAGCATTTGCTCAATTTCCAAGGCATAAATGCTCCCACTGAAAATTTATAACAATCGACCTTAAATATATATATTCATATAGCTATAAATTTGAATCTGGCTATATCCTTGTTGTCTCCTTCATTAGCACGAAAGGTCTTTGGGAGTAAGGATTGTTTCATTCATTATATATTTATCCCCAGAACCTCCCACAGTACCTGGCACATACTATTATTTAATAAATACTTGCAGAATTCTAGCTTGATTGATTCTGCTTATCCCAGAGGGAAGAACTAGGAACAAGAGGTTGAAATTACAAAGAGGTAGATTTAGACTCATTGTAAAGTAAACTTGCTCTATTTTGGTTGGGGTAGTTGTGGTGGGTATCACAGGATTATGGTTTAGACCTTTGGGGGCAACCAGTCCAATGTCCTTATTTTACAAGTGAGGGAACTAAGGTCAGAGAGATTATGTGATTTGTCACCCAGGTAGAAAGTGGCAGAGGGAAGAGTCCCATTCAAGTCTTATAACTCTTAAGTTCAACACTGTTTCCACTAAAGTGAATTTGTGATTCTACTGGTATGGAAAGCACTTTTACTGATACAGATCAACAACTCACCCATAAGTTATTATCTTAGGGAATTTCCTAGTAATCTGAAAACCTAAATTAATTGTCTGTGGTCATAAAACTAACAAAGACAACAAAGGAAGTACTTGGAACGACATTTTCCTGCTTCTAAGATTGTCCCTCTAGCCATGCCATACTAACTAACCATTTTTGTCATCCTTAAATAAAATGGCAGTGGGGCCCCCTTCCTTGGGATTTTTATGTAAGGACCAGATGCCCATTTGTCAGATGTTTTAGAGATGGGATTCTTGTTCAGTTTTTATCACAGGAGAGCTGCGAGGCTTAAATGAGATAACACATGTAAGGTGCTTTGCAAACCTTAACATGATATCCAACTGTTAGTAATTATTCTATTAAATGATCTGTGATCTCCTTTCCAACCTTGAGACTGTTTCTTTTCATTGAATCCTTGCTTTCTGGGATGATAGCTTTCAACTCTGAACTGACAAAGGGTTGAAGATCATCTGGTCCAACTTCCTTCATTTCACAGAAGGAGAAGCTGAAGTCCATAAAGCAGGGGTCGGCAGCGAATGGCTCTTGAGCCATATCTGGCTCTTTTGAGGGCCAGATATGGCTCTTTCTGCAGGAGCCATAAAGTCAATTTTTTTCAGGCACTGTTACAAGAGTGCACACTGTGAGCACTGTACAGCTCTCATGAAATTACATTTTTAAAAATGTGTCGTTTATGGCTCTCACAGCCAAAAAGGTTGCTGACCCCTGCCTTAAAGGTTGATGAACAAGTAGATGCTTTCATGTCCAGTGATCTTCGTACTGTAACATTCATTGTCACTATGATTTGCAAAATACATGGAAGGCTTCAGAAAATGGAATCACTGCCTTTTCAGACTGCTCTCCCACCAATGTCATTCCGCAGGTGCGTTCAGGGGACTCTTGTTTTGTCCATCAGAGCCACTTTGATTGTTCCGAGTCTAAGCCCATCTTGCATGACGAGTTTGCTTGCATGAGCACAGTGGTCAGGTGCAGTCATAAGCCCAAAGAAGTACATAGTTTCCTTGGCCCGGATCAACCTAGATATCTCTGGAAATTTCCTTAAGACGCTTAGCCAGATGGGGATCTTTTGATAACATCATTGACAGAAACCAACATGATCCAAACTCACATGTTCCTGAGCGGATTATGATGAACTTTGAGCGTCTACCCAGTTAAGCTGATGTCAGCAGCAATCTGGCAGGGGCTGCTGCTACTTACCCTTTCTCCTTAAGCCGGCAGTCAGGGCGCCTGCTCCCGCTTTGTCAGTCCATAGTCAGACAGCCATACAATCTGACTTTCAGACTTCAGGGCAGTCAGATAGTCAGTGAAGCAGTGAGGCAGTCAACACCACTCTAAGGCAAGTTCAGTGTCCTGTGTCAGGCACTGGGGAGTGATGCAAAGGTTGTAGGAACCACAGTGTGTTCTCTTAACTACAAATAAAAATAATAAGGATAATAATATCTAATCTATATGTAATGAATGTATTTATATATGCATTTGTGTTTATATTTGAAACTGTAGATTTAAAAATTAATATACAAAATCTCTAAGTTTATATTATAAAGTTTATTAATATTGACTAGCATAAAAAAAGCTAAAGCAAAAAGGCAACTAACTCAGCCACACTCCTGTAGAGAAGAGAGAAAAAGGCAGAGTTTCAGAACTTATAAACAATTACTTGAAGATGCAAACGTACACAAAGGGAAAAGGAATTGTGAGAAACATAGTCCAAGGGTTCAAGATTCTAATTAATACAAAACCCTCAAAACATTAAGATAGATAGTGTTTTGAATTTTTTTAAACCCGTACCTTCTGTCTTAGAATCAATACTAAATATCCATTCCAAGTCCAAAGAGCAGTAAGGTCTGGGCAATTGAGGTTAACCCAGGGTCACACATCTAGGCAGTATCTGAGGCTGGATTTAAACCCAAAGTTGGATTCTTTTCTCTAGGCCTGATGTTTGATCCACTGAGCTTCCCCTATAAATAGTATTTTTAAGGGTTTCAAAGTGCTTTACATCTGACCTCAGATACTTGCTAGTACTGAGATCCTGGACAAGTTGCTTAACCTCAGTCTAAATTTCCCCATCTGTAAAAAGGGGAAATCAGTATGAGGTCAGGATTTAGCCTCTCAGCCTCATTTTTCTCATCTCTAAAATGGGATTCAGAATGGCCACAGGAATTTTGTGATGGTTAAGTGATAGTACATATGCAAAGCGCTTTGAAAATCTGAAAGCACTATGAAAAAACCAGCTATTATTCAGAATGTATAATATATGGTGATGAAGGCAGAGTGAGTTAGTTGGAGGCATAGAGACTAGTAAAGAAGTTCTCTAGTAACAATTACTCAAGAAAAGGAAACTTAAGAAAATTCCCCCAAATTTCCAAACTAGAAAGACCCTAAAAAAGGCAGCCTATTATTCATTCTGAGAAATGAATGAATGAATGTATGAATGCACACTAGTCACTGGAGATACAACTATAAATAATCAAATAATCCTTGCCCTAAAGAAGCTTACAGTCTAATACAATGTTTATAGGACAATAGGGGGCCAGAGAAGGGAGTTATGATAGTCTAGCGAGTCATAGTGTGAGAGAACAAATATACAAAATGGTGGACTTCTCTCTAAGGAGCAGTTTTAAGCATACAAAATTCTATTCTCCAAGTAAGCCTCTAGTTTTCCAAAAATGCCAAAGCACCCTAAGCTAGCAGAAGAGAATATCCCACTTGCCATAGAAGGAATAAAATATAGATGGATGATTGTGACAGGTTGGAACCTTGCACCAAGGCTCTGAGCCATGGTCACCAGCCAATGGTGAACTGGAAGAGAGGTGGGGAGTGGGGTATTGAGTTAGGGTCCATATAAGCAACCGCTTACCTGCTGCCCAGTTGCACTGCCATATTGAGGGGTGCCCTTTCTCATGGGAAAGATTAAACTTGCCTCTGCTCACCTAGGTGGTCTCTGTTGTCTTTAAGCCATATCATCTCATACAATAGGAATTATGAATGGAGCTTTAGGGGCTGGCTTCCAAACCTGACCGAATGTGGGGAGGGAAAAGGTCACCCTCATATCCTTAGGACATGTGGACCCAACAACAGGGCTGGGATTTGGCCTATTTCATCTGAGTTTTTCCATTCCATGCAGGAAGTGAAGTCTCTGACCCAGGAGCCAAAGCCATGGGGGGTGAGGGGGAGGGGAGTGGCTCAGATCCTGGAATCCAGGAATGTAGAGTAGGTGTGGCAGCCAGACTAACTAGGAAGCCCTGAGGAGTAAAGGTCTAGAAGGCTAGCCCAGTGGGGCTCTTGGTGGAACTAATGCTATGTAGGAACTGATTTAAACTATGAGCCCAATCTCTCTCCCCTCCCAAAGCCTAAAGGACTGCTGGGGGAATTAGACTCCCAAGATGGTGGGAAGATTTTTTGTATGTTTAGAAAAACCAAATAAATCTATCCAAGGTTTCTGTTACCCATTGTAAGACTCAACTTTTCTTACATTTGAAGGACTAAGTAAGTGAACAGAGATACTCAGAGAGCACCTGGCTCATGTGTGAAAATGATGCCTTTTCCCCAAATGTTATTGTGGACTGACAAAGCATTCTGGACAAAGGGGTGGAGGTTTGTTGGTTAAAACTGAAATGTGAAGTAAGCCTGAAGTATTTCCCAATTCAATGGAGAATGCTAGGACTAGCCACCTGAAGATGGTGATTGCTGACATGCGATATGGACACTGGATGTGAACTATGGAAAGGCAGGAAGAGAGCCAGGCTAGGGTAGATGGATGAGGATAAGAACCCAGATGGCCTGCTATCTCAGTGGAAGGCAGAGAAGCTAAAGGAAGTCCTTTAAGAGTTCTGAAGAACTGAGAGGGCTTTAGAAGGGACTGTGGTACAGCAGAAAGAGTGCTGACTCTGAAGTTAGATGAAGGAAAAATAAAGATGGGAATTCAACATTCCCATGGGGCATGTGGGTGGCAAAGTCAATAGAAGGCTGGGCCTGGAGTTAGGAAGCCCTCAAACATTTACTAGCTGTGTGATCCTGGGCAAGTCTTGCCTCTGTTTCCTGTAAAATGGACTGGAGAAGGAAATGGCAAACCATCTCAGTATCTCTGCCAAGAAAACTCCAAATGAGGTTATGAAGCATCAGACATGACTGAAACAACAGAGCAAGAAAAATAAATGATATATTGGTGACATGATCACATACTGGTGCCAAGAACAAGCAGAGGACATGGATTCAATTCCTGCCTCTGATTTTTACTGCTCATGTGATTTTGGACAACCATATGGGGCTTCAGTTTTCTCCTCTGTAACATGAGGGGTTGAACTAGGCTTTCAAGATAGATCCCTGCCAACTCTGGACCTAAGATCCTGTGTTCTAAAAAGCACGAGAGAGGTAGGCAAGGCAATTTGTGCTGAATCAGAATGAAGAAGCTGGCATGGGAAACCAGAGCAAGGGGCTGGAGAGACAACCTGATGATATCCCTTGGACTTGGCATATTCCCATCTATAGAAGAAGAGTTGGGGTACTAAGAACAGCTCAGATGGAGCTGAACTTTCTCCCAAATGGCCCATTTGTCACTCACTGTAGGACTTGAAAAGGTTTCCTATTCTTGCAAGAGTGAATGGGTGAGCCACTGATCTTCAGGTTGATTAATCATTTCAAACAGAGAAGGCAGTTAGGAAAGAAAAACCTTATCAGGGTCTGTGGTACCCAAAGTTCTTCCCCGGCCTTTGAAAGTCTGTATACAATAATAGTATAGCCAGCACTTACATAGTAATTTAAAGTTTGCAAAATGCCTTATATATGTTAACTCATTTGGCCCTTGCAATAGCTCTAGGAGGTAAAGTTCTATTATTAGTCCTAATTTCTAGCTGAGGAAACTGAGAGTGAGATAGATTAAAAGTGACTTGTCCAGGGTCACACAGCTAAGTAAATGCCCGAAGCTGGATTTGAATTCATGTGTTGTGGATTCCAAGCCCCAAACTCTATCCACTTCTCAAACAGTTACTTCCCCTTAAACCCAGCATGATCAGGACCTCTAAACTGAAGTGATATTATCTACAGAATCTTTAGGGTAGTTTCTTATTGCTTATCTGCCTCAAGTGTTAGTTACTCAAAGAAATAAGTGTGATTTAGCAGTTATGTATCTGGGGGAGGCCACCTATTTTCCAAGGATATCTAGTTATGTAAGGGAAGGAGGGCTGGTGCCCAGAGACTTCCAGTAAAAGCTAAAAATCTAAAGATGCAAAAAGACAGAGGAATTGAAATGAAAAAGGGAAGATCTTTGAATGAAAAATAGTCTTTGTTCAAGCTAGAAAAGGGCAGAGACTTGAATAGCTCCATTGCTTTAGAAGAGGCCAGTGAGATAATAAACTTGCCTCCAGGACATAGACTGCATTCATAACTTTGTGCCCAGCCACTCCTCTCCGTTACCACCCTGATGGAGTAAGGGAGGTTGAACTGACTGAACCAGAACTGAACACCCTAAGGCTAGGCGGAGTGCTTTCCCTTACACAGGGAATAGGCTTTTGAGCCATGAAATTTCGTCCAAAAGGGGAGACTAGACCCTCTCCTACTTTCTGCCTGGAGACAAAAACACAATTCTCTCCCTCTCCAGAGGAATCAGTGGGAAGAGGCTTCAACAGACTTTCAGCTAAAAAGACTTCCTACAGTCTCCTCACCATGGCCCCACTCTCTAACCACCTCTGTCCCTCTGCATCCAGCTCTGATAGGGGAGCTTTCTTCTACCTTATCTTGTCAGGAACCAAGTCTCCTGGCCAATTCTTGTAATCTCCTTATTATGCCCCCTTGTCACAACCATACTGCCCTTTCTAGCACCCCTTTATGCATTGTCTTCCCCCATCAGAATGTAAGCTCCTAGAGAACAGTGATGGTTTTATTTGATAGGCTTTGCATCCCTAGGGCAAACATTTAATAAATTCTCTTTCCCTCCTTTTGTTTCTCTCTCTGCTCCCTTCCTCCCCCTCTCTCTCTCCTTCCCTCTCCCTCTCTCTGTCTTTCTTTCTCTTTCTATCTCTGCCTCTCTGTCTGTCTGTCTCTCTCTTTGTCTCTGTCTGTCTGTCTCTGTCTCTGTCTCTGCCTATCTGTCTCTCTCTGTCATCGCTCTAAACTGGAAAGATGTTGTAACACTTCAGCTGAAAAAACTGTTACAGCACCAAAGGTAGGAAAGACTGTAGCAGCTGTACTAGGAGCAAGCCCAGATAAGCCATTTGTCCCGAGGAGAAGCCAAGTCAGTTGAGCATCAGAATGACTTGTTCATCACCTATGCCATGAAAAGCCACTGAGGCTTGGCAGTTCTGGAGTCGTAGGTACCATTGTACTTCAAGATCATGCCCACTCTTCCTCCCATAGAATGCGGATGTGTTTGTGGGAGAGCATATCCCTGGAAATGGAGGCTATACTTTGTAATTATTGTTCTTGCTTTGCCATTTGAGTAAATACTTTTGCTAAAGGACTGAGTCTACTGGCTGAGTATTGTGGGAAAGCACCATATGGCTGGGACTGATGATCTAGTATTTGTAAGATCCACCCACAGGATTATCCCTCCGAGTCTCTGACAGTGGTTACTCCCTCTGAGGCCTGGACCTGCCCAGGTAAGGGTGTTACCTCATAATGATCCACTGAAGTAGGTCATGCAAGCATTTTTATCCCCATTATAGTGAGGAAACTGAAGCTCAGAGGTCAAGTGACTTCATAACAAGCACCTTCAGAGCCGGGGTTGAATCCAAGCTTCGGAGTCCTAGACCAGAGTCCTTTCCATTATCTACCTGAGCATCACAACAGCCTCCAGATGCAGGCGGTGCAGTTCTTATCATTGCTGTTTTGTAAATGAGGAAGTGAAGTTCAGAGATGTTCAGAGAACAGAGAATGACCAGCTTACCTCCCTAATAAGTCTCAGAGCCAAGACAACAATTTGGTATCTTCTGAGTTTGGTCTTGGGAGCAAGAAAAAAAGGCTTATTTTGAGGGTTTGGTTTGTTCCCCCCCCCCCCCCGCCCCCTTCTGGGCCTTTGGATTCATGAGGTTTCATCTCAGAATAAATTCTCTAATAAAGCTGAACTGACACTCCTGAAGTTCTTTCCAATTACGGACCAGCATGCAGTGGTCAAAAGGAAACCCAGGAAAATATAAGAGCATATGCAGCAGGCTTTAATAAAAACAGTTGTTCAGTCGGTTCAGATACTCTGTGACCCCATTTGGGGTTTTCTTGGCAAAGATACAGGAACGGTTTGCCATTCCCTTTTCCAGCTCATTTTATAGATGAGAAAACTGAGGCAAACTGGGTTAAGTTGATTTGCCCAGGGTCACAAAGTTAGTCATTGTCCAAGGCCGCATTTGAACTCCGGAAGAGTCTTTCTGACTTCGGGCCCAGTGCGCTCTCTATTCACGGTGCCATTTGGCTGCCCATGTTAACTAAATCTGAGAAGCAGGAAAGCCCATCTCGAGGGTAGGAGGGCAGCAGCTGTGACTGCTAGTCCTAGAAGGGGGTCGTGAGTGCGAGGGGATGGAGAGGCATTATTGTCCCTTTCCCCAACTCTGTGGTTTCCCATAAGCAGACTAAAGTCAGGGAAAGTCTGGTCTTCTGGATTCTTGTTAGACCAGTTAATTATACTGTGATAATTGAGCTGTGTGTTTTGGAAGAGGGAAGAGCAAAGGAACCAGGTGAGTCAAGAAGAACCTCACAGAATGATGTAACTAACTCTGGAGAGTCCGTAGTAACCTGGTTTTTCTCTTTGTGATGTGTGTGTGTGTGTGTGTGTGTGTGTGTGTGTGTGTGTGTGTTCCTTAAAAATAATTTGTATATTGGATCGTGAAGTAAGGCACTTAAGGTCTTAGACACAGATCACATCAGAGAGCTGGGGACAGTAATGATCTTGGATTATGAGGTCTAGAAGATCTGGGTCCTTGACTAAACCCTCTGGGTCTTTCCTTATTCTCTTAGATCTATCTGAGTCAGGAACAATGCCAGACCTGGAGTCAGGGAGACTCCTCTTTCTGAGTTCAAATCTGGCCTCATACACATACTAGCTGTGTGATTCTAGGGCGAGTCACTTGACCCTGGTGTCCTCAATTTCCTCATCTGTCAAATGAGCTGGAAAAGGAAATGGCAAAACCACTCCAATATCTTTGCCAAGAAAACCCCACAAGGGGTCATGAAGAATCAGACAGGACTAAAAATGACTGAACACACACACATATCTGGGTCAGAAGTAGTAGGTCCTGAGTTTCACATTTCCCAGGTATCAGGAGTATCTGAGAATCAGATAGATAGTAAAACTGCCCAGCTCTGCAGCCCTTTTCATTTCCCTGAATTTGCTGTGAAATTCTTAGATAAGCCCTTTCTCACGTCTGAGTCTGTTTCCTCATCCATTAAAGCAGAGATTAGGGTTATGTTTGGGATTTCCAAACTGTGGTCTACAGAACTCTGAATGAGCATTTATGGATTCCTTCAATAAAGTTCAAGTCTAAAAGTGTCCCACGGTCAAAGTAGTTTGGGAAACACCAGACTAGGTGACTTCTGAAGAACCTTTGAGTTCTGGCATTCTCTAGATTAAACTAGCCTTTCCACTTTGATAGACCATTGAGCAATCTTCTGGAATTTAGTGACGAAAAGAGTTCAACCATGATATTTGTCACAAAAGTCCACGTAACAAAGCTTATGCATTTTTTAAGCAATCCCCTCAGGGATTTACTTAGCAACTATTTACTCTTAATTTAGGTATACTTCTAACAAACTTATTGGATTTCTTGCTTATAACATTCTAGAAGCTGCCAATTGGAATTTGGGCTTCCTGTGGTGGATAAATTACCTGGCTTTCCTTCCTCTGTACCTCTAAGAAATGATAATCAGGTAATAGCACCAGAAAAAGGATTCCATGATCCTGTTTTATTTCCAAATTATCTCATTTGCCCCCTACACCAACAAACATGACAGCCACAGCCATCTCTGGAGACAAGTCAAGGATTTGTTCTTTCCCTCTAGAATGAAGGTAACTCAAGAATTTATCTGTAGTGAGTGTACCATAGCTCAAAGGGGAAGAGCTCATCTTGTTCCTCCAGTTCTAAATACCTCAAGGGAGCCAAAGTGTTGGCCTTTAAATGTTTCCAGACTAAATGCAGGTTTCCCCCTGAGGTTTCTGTTGGGCACTCCTCCTCCCTGGCTTTGAGTGAATCTATGTTCCCTTTAAAGGCCTTAGACTGGCCATAATTCTCTCAAATGGTGGCCACAGAGGACAAGCTTCCCAGTCTGCTTGGGAAAGATTTCATTTTTCTATTTGCAGAAGCATAGATGTTGATCTTTGATCTCCTCCGTTGTCCCTGTGGGCCTTTTAGGCAGTGACTACCACCATTCTCTTTTCTGTCTCTCTACTTCCTAGACATAGCAGTTCAAAATGGAAAAAGTTGGGGGCAACTGGGTAGTTCAGTGGATTGAGAGCCAGACCTAGAGATGGGAGGTCCTAGGTTCAAATATGTCCTCAGACACTTCCTAGCTATGTGACCCTAGGCAAGTCAATTAACCCCCATTCTTCTACCATAAAGCCAATAAATAGTATTGACTCTAAGATGGAAGGTAAGGGGTTAAAAAAAAAAAGACAAAATGGAAAAAGCTTTAGATTTGAAGTCAATTTGCCTTGGTTTGTATCTTGGCTCTAGCATATACTGATTGTTTCCTAATTCCTCCAATTATTAGCATCTCACTCCATCACTTGGTATTTAGTTTGTATAGATTTTATTTTTACTTAGAATCTTAGGAAAAGGGAATAAATACTCCCTTTGTTTTTTTGTGTTTTTTTTTTAAACTTAATCAGGAACTTGGAATTCCTCTCCCTTTTAACTTAATCAATCGGGAACTTGAAGATCTTTCATCAGTGATAGAAAGTTCACATCCTCAGAGACAGGAAATTGATCCCACAGGCAAATTAAGGAACTACGATGGCTCCTGGGACATGACATGGGAGAACTAGTGGGTGGAAGAAAAATGTTTATAAGGTGAGACCCAACACGAAGTGGGATTCTGATTTGAACTTGTGCTCTGGAAGCAATGAGATTCAGACTCAGTGCTGACTGAAGGAGCTCTTTCTTGTGCTGGTGGCCCTTGCTGAAGGGACTTACTCTTCTGGCTGGAAATTGAACTTTTTGTTGATAGTGAGCTGGATTTCATTGGAGCAGACTCTAGGGTGGTAGGCTCTACCTCCTTCCTACATTTCCCTCATTTTACTATCTCTCTATTTTGATTAAACTAAATTGTTAAAGCTACTAACAGCCTCATAATTTTAATTGTAATTATTACAATTTGGCAACCACACCCTTTTAACTCTTACACCATGTCCCTCTTGTGCTCAATAAGTTCTAGTAGTTGCCTATTTCAGCCAAATATTTTATTCCATTCTATATATTACATGGAACAGCTAGATGACACAGTAAATAGAATACCTGGTCTGGAGTCAGGAAGACTGGAGTTCAAATTCAGGCACAAATATTTACTAGTTGTATGACCCCAAGCAAGTCATTTAACCCCACTTGCCTCAGTTTTCTTATCTGTAAAATAAGCTGGAGATGGAAATGGCAAACCACTCTAGAATCTTTTGCCAAGAAAATTCCAAATGAGGGTCATGAAGAATCAGATATGATTGAAACAACTAAAGAATAATACATATTTTGTCCGAAATGATGAAATATAAACTCTTCTTTTTGGCTTTTAAAGTCCATCACAACTTGGCTCCAAACTAATTTTCCAATACTTCTGGCTCTCCATCCTATGCTCTCTGGTTTAACCAAACTTACTTTCTTACTCTTCCCCATACAGGACATTCTATTTCCTTCCTCCCTGTTTTTATACTGGCAGCCCCAAAGTTTGGAATGTACTCTCTCCTCCCTTCTACCTCTTAAAATAAATTGATAATAAAGTAGTTTTTTAGTATTTACTAAATGCCAGGAACTATGCTATGTATTAAAGATACAGAGACAAAAATAAAATAATGCCTGCCCTCAAGGAGCTAGTTTTTAATAGGGGAGAGATAAAAATACATTTAAGAATATATACAAAAATGGTTTGAGGAGAGGCTATAAAACTAGCTGGGGAGAACAGAGAAAGCTTCATGAAGAATATGGTACTAGAACTGAGTCTTTTTTTTGTGACCCTTACCTTCTGTCTTAGAATCAATACTGTGTATTGGGGGATTAAGTGACTTCCCAGGGTCACCCAGCTAGGAAGCCTCTGAGGCTGAATTTGAACCCAGGACCTCCCATCTCTAGTCCTGGCTCTCAGTCGACTGAGTTACCCAGCTGCCCCCTAAATGGCTGTTTTTGAATAGAATGAGACCCAGAATACTTTGAGCCTATGGAAACTTGTCAGGGGTCACCTGGTAATTGATAGGGTGGGTTCCTTTAAGTGCTTATCTTATAGAGTTTCCTTAGTAGAATATTAAGTTCTTGAGGATAGGGGATCGGTCACTTTTTTATCTTTGTTTCCCCAGTGCCTAGTGAAGTTCATTGCCCACAGGAGAAGGTCAAATAAGTGTTTTGTAGAATTGCATTATGGTAGAAGTATTAATATTCTTTTAATGGAATATGAGGCAAAAAAAGGATAAGGAAGAAAGAATAATATGTATTTAAAGTGCTAAGAAAAGTTTGTGTAATAGACATAGCTAAGTCCTTGTTAATACAAATAATGAATCTTATAAAGTGGTTACATTATTCAAATTTGCATCATATACTTCTATTGGTCTGGGACCAGTTTTCATATTTTATATAATTATAACTTTGAATAGGGTGAACTTGAGTACATGCAATCATTTCATGGGATTCGTTGCTTGTACTAATTGGGATATATCTCTTTATGGATGAAAATTAATCGAAAAAATTAAGAGCATACTTTTTGCCCCCAAGTACACATGGGACATTTACAAAAAATTGACCCTATTCTAAATTACAAAAAAGTTAGAGGGGGCAGCTAGGTGGCTCAGTGGATTGAGAGCCAGGACTAGAGATGACAGGTCCTGGGTTCAAATGTGGCCTCAGACACTTCCTGGATGTATGATCCTGGGCAAATCACTTATCCCCCATTGCCCAGCCCTTACTGCTCTTCTGCCTTGGAACCAATACATAGTTTTGTTTTGTTTTGTTTTGTTTTAAAAGAAGCAAAGTTAAGAGATAAATTTGGAAAGGTAGATATTAATCAATACTGAAAATATGATTCATTGATAACAAGGCCACATGGAAATTTAAAAGTTATTTATTGAATAATAGATTAAATAAAAATTATAGAAACAATATTGTTAAAGATTTTGTCTTTGTGTAATAAATGGTATGGACAGGTCTACACTTGGTGGTGCTGCAGGAACATTTACAATCTGCCTTTAATTCATTTCTCTATTTTTTACAACCCACAGAGAAGTAAGTTGTTATGTGATTAAATAATTAACAAGCTAGGAAGCATGGTTTGGCCAACAGGTGGCACTATTCTAAATCCTGTGGCTAAATGATTTAGCCAGAGGGTATTGAGTGTGTTTAGGTGGTTCAGTGGACAAAGCACTAGGCCTTAAGTCAGGAAAACCTGAGTTCAAATCCAGCTTCAGATGCTTATTAGCTATCTGTGTTACCTTGAGCAAGTCACTAAAATCTTTGTCTGCTTTGATTTCTTCAACTGTAAAATAGTGGGAATAATAATAATAATAATGGCACTCAAATAAGATAATATCTGTAAAGCACTTAGCATAGTGCTTGGAACTTGGTTAGATGTTTAATAAATGCCCCCTTTCTTTTCCTTCTCTTTCCTTCCCTTCCTTTCTCTTCCCTTTATTTCCTTTCCTCCCTCCCTCCCTTCCTTCCTTCCTCCTTTCCTTCCTTCCTTCCTTCCTTCTTTTTT
>NC_058131.1:227840668-227904888 GCF_016433145.1 Gracilinanus agilis | reverse complement strand
CACCACCTCTCAAGGTAGACCATTCCACTTGAATAGATACAATTCTTAGAAAGTTTCTAGTGACATCTTTCTTGCATTTGCCTCCTTTTACCTTTCATTCATTTCTCCTTTTTTTTTTTTAAATTCTTACCTTCCATCTTGGAGACTTGAGAGACTAATTTTGGGCTAAGAATATGTCTATTGATTATATCGGGTTTATTGGTTAGGTCAGTATCAAAACTGATAAAGTGATAAAGTTCTCTATGATTATCTCTCATGACCTGAGCTAGATCAGGCAGCCCAATAAATAGATTTTTTAGGAGTTCATTATTCAGCTTCTCCCTTGAACATCCTAAGACATCTTCGACTTGCCCAGGGTCACACAGCTAGGAAGTGTCTGAGGCTAGATTTGAACCTGGGACCTCCTGTCTCTAGGCCTGAGCTAAGTCCACTGAGTCACCCAGCTGCCCCCTCATTTCTCCTGATTCTACTTTCTGGGGCCAAACACAAGTTATAATCTTTTTTTCAACAGGACAGGCTTCCAACCTTAACTAATAATAAAAAAAAAATCAACTCCCAAATTACCCAACTTAATTGATAGATCTAATTTCCACCAGTTGGACTACTCTATATAATTGCAGAAAGTGATTCCAATATATACATTTCTTCAATGCTTTGAGGATGAATGATTTTGTTTGGGTAGATCCTCCCAGTCCTGATACAGAGGACAATAAAAGAGACCTCGTATTAGATTTTTGAAGAATAGATATATGAATGGACTAGAATTGTTAAAATCTCACAACTTAAGTCAAAAAGAATTAAAGAAAGGCAATGGGTCAAATTGTAGAGACAGAAATAGTTGATATATGATATAACATTAAATGTGAAGTTGATGTGTAAATGGTTAAGAGCTTTTCGATGTGGATATTGTTACCTCCAATAATGCCAAATTAATGACCTAAATAATTGAAAAAAATTGTAATTAGAAAACCAAAGATCTCAATTCCCATTGCTATAGAAATCTCCTCTTCAGATGGTGCTGTGGGGCCTGACCCAAGCCACCGTGATCTACACATGTTGCTTGACTAACTTCTTTTGGAGCTGCCAGCATGTTGGACATCATCTCAAGGAGCAAGAACAAGCAACATGGCAGTGGTTCACTTGTAGCAACCCATTAATTACTTTGAAAGGTATTTGGGTTCCACTTGCAATAACAGCTTCTGCAGAAGGGGAAGGCGAAGTAGAGGGGATAAGCATTTATGTAGACAGGTATCCCCATTTTACAGTTGAGAAAACTGAGGCAAGCAGAAGTCAAATGACTTTCCCAAGGTCACAGAGATAGTAAATATCTTAAGTCATATTTGAACTTAGGTCTTCCTGACTCCCAGCCTTATTGACTGCACCAGCTACCTCTAGGGGAAGTGCCAAGTTCTCTGGGAAACTGATCTCCCACACTCCTAGACTTCCAAAATTAGATTCAGGACATTAGTAGCATTCTTCTGGAAGCTGTTATCCATTTGTGACAACTATATTAGACTCCTCAAAGCATTCAGGAACTTTCCAGGTTGCTCATGGCATAACTATCTGTGATTTGGCTTAGGAAGCCCTGAAGAAGCGGCATGCCGACAAGCCCATCAAAACCAGGGTTGGGCTTTCTGAATGAGCAGTAATGTCCTCCCCGCTGCTACCTGCTTCTGAAATGTGCGGGGCATCTGTTTATCAGAGCCCATTTCTTTTTTTCCTTCCTCTTTCTCCTCTTTTCCTCCTCAGATGATAAGTTAGTCAGGCTGCTTAAGTAATTTTTCTACTATTTGGCTCAGTTTCCTCATTTGCAAAATAAGGATAATAACAACACCTATATTCCAGGTTAGTTGGGAGGAACAAATTAGATATTTGTTAAGGGCTTAACACAGTGCCTGGCATGTAGTAAATGCTATGTAAATGTTAACTATTATTATTCTTGAGTTGTGCTCTCTGTGTGTTTTAAAGGAAACAAACAAACAAAACCTACCAAAAATGAAAACAAGAAGCCACACTTTTTTTTTACTATCAATCTCAAGTACTTTGTTTACTTTGTACTCAGCAACTAATAAACTAAAAAGAAACTAATAAACTTTGAGCAGCTTTTAAAAAAAGAGAGCAAAGAAAAATGTAATTGACAAAAAAAGAAATTGTGAAACAAAAAAAAACTTGTATTGATTCTAAGATAGATGGTGAGGGTTTGAAAAAAGAAATAGATACATAAATAAAATGATTGTTGATTATGTAAAAATAGAGCTTTTATGCAACAAAACTGGTGTAACCACAATTAAAAGGGAAGAAATAAAATTATGGCAAAAATAGAGAATAAAATCTGATATCTCAAATCTTTAAAGAATAGGTTCAGATTTATAAGATTAAGATATATTCCTCAATGATAAGTGATTAAATAATAATAATTATAATAATAATAACTAGTATTTATAGAATGCTTTACCCTTTTCAAAATACTTTACTTATGTTATCCCATTTGATCCTAATAACAACCCTGAAAGGTAGAACCTGATGGTATGCCCATTTTACAGATAAGGCATGTGAGGTTGAGAAATCTTGTCCCTTGACTAGGGTCACACAGCTAGTAAATATCCAAAGCCAGATTAAAATCCATGTCTAACTGCAAGGTCAAAAGTGTTAAATCTACAACATCATTCATGAAAGCAGAAGAAAAACCATCCCTAAACCACCTGGAAAAAAATCAAATTTCATCATAGCCAGAGGAATGTAAAATTTCACAGTTCCAAGTTACTGCTTTGCATTCATCAAATTAGCTAAGATATTTGAAAACTATAATTCTCTACTGGTGAAATTATGAATTGATATTATCTTTTGGGAAACAAAAATGGCAATAGATAAAAAGAGCTCTAAAATAAATCAGACACTCTAATTCAGTGTTGATACCATTAAGACAGTGTTAAAAGGGGAAAATATCTATCTGTACAAAAATATCTGTAGCAGCTTCATCCATTATAACACCAGAGTTACAAATACCCTATTATATGTTGAATCCGATGATTGGGGAGTGACTAAACAAACTGTGGGATATGGACATAATGAAAGTCGATCTCAGTGCCTAGAAATAGTGTCCAGTGCAAAGTAGTTACTTAATAAATGCTTATTAGTTAGATAGATATATAAAAGAGCATATATGAAAAAGTCCAAGGAAACATGATTCAGAATGAACAAAGCAGAAATAGGGCAAAAAAAAAATAAATACTATGATTAAGGGAAAATATGATAATAATCAATTTATAATAATAAATAAATAAAATAATACAATGAAATTTGGAAAATCACAGAAGAAAAAGATCAAAGGCCAAAAGCACTGTCTGCTATTGTTAAAATTCTGCTAAACAAATTTTTAAAAAATTATATAAAATTTAACACATTAATATACGATCATTTAAATTTTGCTTATTTGAATGGTAATTTTTGTTAGGACTATTAAACTTAGACTAAAATTTTAAAAATAAAATGAAGAGGAGCAGCTCAGGGGCTCATTAGGTAGATAGCCAGGCCTGGAGTGAGGAGGAACTCAAAGGTGGCCTCAGGCACTTTCTAACTGTGTGATCCTGGGCAAGTCACTTAACCCCACTTGCTTAGCCCTTAACCACACTTCTGTTGTGAAACAAATCCTTGTATTGACTCTAAGTCAGAAGGAGAGGGTTTAAAAAAATACATAAGTAAGTAAATAAATAAATAAAATAAAGGGTTTAGATTAGGACCTTAAGGTCCTCCAGGTCTATATCTATTGATTTTCTAATGTGTAATGGTCAATATATGGCATGAGCGACCATGTAGTGTGTTGTGGATGATTTGTGGTGTATAAACAGGGCTATAATGTGTGAAATAAGAATTGAGAAGCATAGTCACCTGCTAAAAATATCTCCTCGAGCATTATACACAGAGACTGATACACTGTGGTACAATTGAATGTAATGGACTTCTGTACTAGCAGCAATGGAATGATCCAGGACAATTCTAAGGAACTTAAGAGAAAGAACACTATCCACATCCAGAGAAAGAACTGTGGGAGTAGAAACACAGAAGAAAAACAACTGATTGATCACATGGGTTGATGAGGATATGATTGGGGATGTAGACTCTAAGAGATCACCCTAGTGCAAATATTAATAATATGGAAATATGTCTTGATCAATGACACATGTAAAACCCAGTGGAATTGTGTGTTGGCTATGAGAGGGGGTTGGGGGAAGGAGAGGGAAAGAACATGAATCTTGTAACCATGAAAAACATATTCTAAATCAATTAATTAAATACCCCCCCCAATAAATTTTAAAAACTCATAGAAAATACTAAATATATCCTCCTCTCAACTGAAGCACACTCAACAGGCAAAAAGTTCTACCCTCTTGGGCCAAATAGAACAAATCTAATCATATCTCCACATGACAACCATTTGGACACACAGTTGAAGACAGCCATCATGTCTCTCCTAAACCTTCTCATATTAAGACAAAACATCCCTAGGGTCTTCAAATGATTTTTATATGGTGAATTAACAATATGAGTTGAGTTCCAGACCCCTCGTTCAATCTGTTCACCCTTCTGTAGATACTTTCTAATGTATCAATATTCTTCCTCTAATGCGATGCTCAGAACCAGAAGCACTACTCCAGTTGGGCTCTGACCAAGGCAGAATGCAGCATAACTGACAGTCACCTTCCTGGTCTTAGATACAATGCCATTCAACATGGAGCCTAGGATTATATGCACTTTCTGATTGCCACATCACACTATTGAGTCATTCCGAATGATTCCCATAGTCTCACAAAAATTATCCAATTGCTATCTAGCCATGCCTTTCCTTCTTGTATTTGCAAAGATTAATTCTGAATCTGTGTATTATCTCTATTAAATTAAATGTTATTAGATTGGATTCTGGCCTATCAATATCTTTTTGGATCCTGGCTGTCATCCAGTGTATTAGCTATCTTCCTTGCTTTTATCATATGCAAACTAGATACACAAGCCACCTATAGCTTTATTTATTCATGGATAAAAATGTTAAACAGCACCAGGCACATACATGTTCCTGGTACATTCCAACTAGGGACATCTTCCAAGCTGACATAAAAACCAGTAATGACTCTTCTTTGGGTCTGGCCATTTAATCAGTTTTTAATCCTCATACTTATACTATCATCTAATTCACATCTCTTTATCTTGTCCATAAAAGTAGCACAAAACTATCAATTGCTTAGTTGAAATCTGGATAAACTATGTCTATAAACTCACCTAATCTACCAGCTTAGTAGTCCTACTGAAATGCAAAATGAGTTTAGTTTAACCATATATTTAATAGTAAACTTTAGAATTTTGCCAGGCATTGAAACCAATTTCACTGGGTTATAAATTGCAGATTCCAATTTCTTCTCTGTGATGAAAATTGGGACATTTGCTCTTCTCCATTCCTATGGTATATATCCCACTTGTCCTGATCTTTCAAAAATTACTGAAAGTGACTATAATAATCTCTACCAGGTTCCCCCCCCCCCCTCACTGTACCATTGAAAATAGTTGATTTGAACTTAAATTCAAAAAAGACAGTTAACTCCCAATATATCTTAGGTATCAAGTTGTGATTAATCAACTCACTATTCTTCCCACTAAAAAGGCCCATTTTCCTTGTCAGAAAAAAAGAGAAGAAAAGTAGAAATTAGCAGGTCTGCTTTATGTCCACTGGTTCTCATTACCCAATCCACCCTAGATCTGGTCCTAGGGCATGATGAAACTTAATCATATTGGCTTATGAGATCTCATTATTAAGTTTTCATTCTGAGCACTTATATTTCAGAAATTATCAAATGCTAAAAATTAAGGCTTGATTTTTCATTTTGTTGATTATACTTAAGAAAATGATTGAGAAAATATTAATAATGCAGATTAAATTTAAAATTTTATTATGTGTACATTTATTTTTCTGGATCAGCATCTATTAAATGTTTACCAGCGTACCTATACATATTTCTATATACCTCTCCTATTCTTTCTTTAAACCTTCACTTGGCAAGAAAAATTTGAAGGTCATATAACCAATAAGATATAGGACTAGACTTTTTTTTTTTTCCTAATCCTCATGACCTCTCAAAACTCTCTAAAATAGAAATTATGCTCATGGCAAGAGATAAAGCAATTTCAGCAGTCTTCCTAATCTAGGATACCAAGGACTCAAACAAAGTAACAATCCAACTAATTAACAGCAAAGACTGACTATTAATCCCTAAGAGGTCACTCTGTACTCCCTGACCCACTGGCCACTAGGCTTTGGCAATGTGATATAATCTGATCCATAGGTTTGCAACACAACTCCCTGTATCCTGTGCCACAGAATTGAAGGTAGGGAAAATGGGAAATCTTATTCTACTGGAACAGTAGCATAACAGTATTGTCACACATCATAGTGCTAAAACAGTGCTCAGCTAGAGATCTGAAGAACAAAGGGAATCAGAGAAGGACTTCAGTGTTATTTGGGGCTATACCAGACCTGAGGGAAAGAGAACTAACATCCAGCTGAGTCCAGTTCTGTCCCCCTAGAAGTCACTTGGGACAGAGACTGAGACCAGTGAAAATTGAATCCACCAATGTGGGAAGAGACTAATATAGCTTTGAAGTTAAGCCCCCAAGGGCAACTATGATCAAATAGGAAGGAGTCAGAAAAGGAGCAATAGAGGAAATACAAGGAAAAAAACCACTGAAATTACCAAAGATCTTATAAAAAAAACCACTTAAAGATCTTAAACACAGTAGAAAAACTAACAGGGAAAATGTTAATAATAGAAAAGAATATGGTCTCCAGATTAGCTAACTGCATATAGATATCCATGAATAAATAATGCAAGACAGAGGAAAATGAATCAATACTGTGAGCAAGAGACCACTGTGGATTCTCAAGAGAGGATACAACTATAGGAAGATGGTCCCAAATGCTTAAAGAGAGAAAAATGAATTGTGAAAGCAGAATTTATTATCTGTAAAGCAGACATAATTAGCAGGATTGAAAAACTTAAATACAAGATGGTAAATCTCAACAACAACAATAACAACAACAACAACAAAAACAAGAGTGAGAACAATTGATTAGAAATGAAAATATACAGAAATAGAAGACAATATGGAAGAAGAGAAGCAAAAACAGTAAATGAAAAAAATTATCTCTAGAAGCAAGACAGTGGTTTTGAAGAAAGGGTACATAGAGACAATCAAAGGATAATTGGTCTCCCAGAAGAGCATGAGAAATCAAAACACTTGAATACCATAATGCAAAAAAACAAAAACAAAAACACAAAAAAAAACCTCGAGAATTCCTAGAACTTAAAGAACATAGACAACAAAATTGAATTTGAATCAATTGAAAGAATCCACAGACTGTCTCCATAAAAAAAAAAAAGTTTATGCTGTGTACTCACAAGACATGTAGTGGTTAAATTAAACAATTCCAATGACAATAAATTCTGCTAGTGGTTAGGAAAACGTCCCTTATATCTATAGTAAAGTTCATTTAAATAATACAAGACTATCCTATACCTAAAATAAACTGCAGGAGAAAATGGAAATGATATGTTCCAGAGAGCAAAGGAGCATAAATTGAAACCCAAGGAGATATACCCTGTAAACCTGAGCCTAAGTTATCCATGAAAAAAGATGAACATTCAATAAAAGAGAGGCTTTAAAACATTCCTCCAAAGAAAACCAAATGTGATCAGATTTTTCCTTTCCAAACATTCCAAATAAGAGGAAACAGAAAAGTGTGATGTATCCTAAACAAGTCAATATTAGGGAACATGTTATTTATTAAGTACCTACTATGTGTGAGGCACTGTGGCGAGGGCTCTACAAATATTACATTATTTGATGGAAAATGAAAGGAAAATAACCCATAGTCTCTTGGAAGAAGAGGGCCTATAGGAGAATAAGCAGAGTAGCAAAGGGAATTATTGAAACAAGGAAGAAAGAAAAGAAAAAATCTCAGTTCACTGCTGGGAAGGGGGGGGGGCGTCCTCTGAAGAGTGATTTTAGAGTACCAAGATATATCCTGTAATGGGAGAAGGGGACCTTATGATGGGTATAATTTGCAGGGATATTATGCTTGGGGATACTATTACTTCTATGAGAGTGCTATGGCTCCATGAAGAACATCCTATTTTAGGGGCAAGTGAAACCCAGAAGAGAGGGAAGACAGAGACCCAGAGAAAGAGATTTCATGGCAAATGGGGGAAAGAATCCTGGGAAGATCATGGGAGTGGTAAAAAATTGCACAATCAGGACATGGGAAAATTCCTACCATAGGGAAATATCTCTGTCTTCTTTTTTTCCTCAAGGAATTGTTATCTCTAAGAGTGAGAGACTCAATAGAAAAAAAAAAAGTGTCAGGAGGCAAGATTCTTGACTTGTCTCCAGTAGGACTCTAAAAATCATTTTTTGTGGTGTATGGCTTTCCTTCCTTGTCTCAGTCATACTGAGCTTTAGTCTCCCAGATACTATTCTTTTTAAACCCTTTCTTTCTGTCTTAGTAACAACTCTAAGACAGAAGGGCAAGGACTAAGCAAATGTGTAAATGACTTGACCAGAGTCACACAGCTGGAAGCATCCAAAGTCAGATTTGAACCCAGGCCCTCCTGACTCTTGTCTGATGCTTTATCCACTGTGCCACCTAATTGCCCCCTAGATATTATTCCTACAAGATGATCCCTTTTGCAGTCCAGTGAAGTCCCCATAATGAGACTAGGATTTCAAATAGACTACCTTATTTTTAGGATACTATATCTTGAGGTGGAAGAGACCTTAAAGACCATGGAGTCTATCCTCCTCATTTTATTAAGAAGGAAACTGAGTCTCAAAGAGGTTAAGTGAATTGACAAATGTCACATAATTAATAAACATCAAAAACAAGGTTTGCCCTAAGATCTTTTTGCATTCAGGTTTTGGGTCCTGTCCACTTAGCACCTAGCTGCCCAATTCATCTTTCTTATTAACCTAAACTTTGTATATTTTCGTATACCTCTGAAGTCACTGGTTCTATTGCTAGCTTCTTTCCTGGATTTTATCTCCTGTGAATCTCAGGAGGTCTCTACTGCTATCATTTCTTCACTGTACTTTATCTCTGTGGTATCTAGCTTGGTGGATTTATATAGACAATTTCCTCCCTCCCTCACCACATACCACCTCCACCCCCATTTTCTTTTTCAATCTAAAACTCTTTTGATTAGATGTATAAGACTCAGACATGTTTACCAAACCTGGTTAGGAGCTTATCAGATGTTCCTTTTCACCAGTGCTGGCTAGGTTGTCTCCAGAAGGCACAACTGTTAACTGGAAGCATCATTGTAGGGCTCTCTTATTAGCGTATGGGTAGCTTAATAGGGATCAGTTTATCAGTGATACAGCAATTACTCTGAGAGGATGACAGGCCAGTTCCAATTAAGGGAGCTGTGGAGGGAGGGACAAATCAGGAACCAGAAACCAGTAGAAACCTTGCACCCTGCAAAAAGTAGTCTGTTAGAAGTCGAGGAGCTTGGATTCTAGTCTCACCATGCCAATATGTAGTTTTGGCAAGTCCCTTAACCTTTTTGGGCTTGAGTTTCTTCCTCTGTCAATGAAGCAGTGCAATTAGAGAAACTCTTCTAGGAATGATATTTAATGATTGAATGGGCTATTGGGTGCTGGGGCAGGAGATCAGATTTGGCACAGTGGGGTGATGGGGGGTAGGTATGGAGTAGAGTTAATGCAAACAAACTTCCCCCATTTTGCACTGTGGCCAGGGGCCAGCCCTATTCTGAAGACCTGCTAGAGGACTTTGAATGAGCTGTTTTCCCTCCCTGGGTCTTGTTTCCCAGGGGAATGCTCTATAGCAACAGCTGGGAGGCATAAGTGACCAGAGACTGTAACTGAGCTCTCCAGCGCTGGATAGCAATACTTCGGCACCACCAAATGAGCTAGGAACTTTCAAATGTAGCTTCTAGGGCAGACATGCTTGCAGAGTGATGGAAGGATAAAATGGCAACAGAGTCCTTGGGCTATTCTTTATGTCCCACAGACCTAAAGTCTAGACCAGCGTTGGTGAAGGTTTTCAGATTCACCTGCCCAAACTGCAACTTCAAGCTGCCTGTGAGCCTGCCAACCCCCTTTCCCCCCATTTTCCCAGAGAGAGAAGGGAGGAAGTGCTCCCTTTGGGCTGCTGGATGGAGGGGTAGGGCATGCAAAAATGTTCTCAGGCACTAGGAAGAGGGGGAACAGAGCAGCTCCTCTCCACTGCCCAGCTGGGCAGGCATGCCAATATTTCACCAATGCTGGTCTAGACCTTTAAAGTTGGCAAGGACTCTAGTTGTCATCTGGTGATGGGATCACAGACCTAGAGATGGAAAGAGGCTATCTAATCCAACCTCTCATTATAGAGATGAAGAAACTGAGGCTCAAGGAGGTTAAATGACTTGCTTAGGATCAAAAGATAGCAAGCATAAGAAATATGATTTGAACCCAGGTCTTCTGACTTAAAATTCATTGTTCTCCCCCCCCCCCCATACCACATTGCCACAGTCTCATTTTATAAATTAGCAAGATTAAGCCCAGAGACTTAGAGACAGAAATTTGTATTAGTCTTAACTGCTGCTAACTAGCTGTATGACTTTAGGAAAGTCCTTTACCTTCTCTAATTCTACTTTGTATGTCATTTAACCCTGTTTGCCTTAGTTCCCTCATCTGCCAAATGAGTTGGACAAGGAATGGCGAACCACTTCAGTATCTTTGCCAAAAAAAAAACCCAAACGGGGTCTCAAAGAGTCAGACACAACTGTAATGACTGAACAAAAATTTAGTACAGTAGGAAGAGCATTGGACTTGAAGGCAGGGGATGAATGAGTTCAAATTCTGCCTCTTATCATTTATTGGCTATGTAACTATGAGCAAGTCATCTATCCTTTCTGTTTATCTGCAAAATTGGAATAATCTCTATAGTTCTGACTTCAGAGAGTTGTTGTATGGATCAAATGAGAATGTAAATCTTGCTGCAAATCTCAAAAAGCAATTGTAATATGAGTTACTGCCATTCTAACCTGAGGATAGGAATACCTACCTACTAGGTCTGCTATTAGTTACTATAATGCCTGGCCAAACAATAGCCCTTCAGGACTTTCCCCATTTATTTATTTCCATTGGATTAGTTAATTAATCAGGAAAACTTGGGTTCAAATGTCCCATCTTTACCACATCCTGGCTACGAGACCCTGAACAAATCACCCAACTTCTTTGTGTCTATAGGCAACTCTAAGACTAAATTATAAAGCAGGTTCCATTCTGCATTGGTAAAGGGAGATTCTTCAGTGGAAGTTCTTTAAGCCAATGAAATTTTAAATAAATAACTTACATTTTTTATTACCTTAAGGTTTAATAACTATGTTGACAGTTCTTTCTTTAAGTAAAATTGCATTATGAAAATTCAACTTTATATAACAAATTTGAAAAGAAATTCTCAAACCCCACACGTATGGGGACTTTACTGGTCAGAATCGTGCTCTCTCTGTCTCCTCTCTTGCACTTTAACTTTGTATTCTATGTTCTCCCCAACCCCACCAAAAAAACAACTTAAAAAAAATCCCCCTAAGTGAAAGCCAAAGAACTCAGGCGGAGAGCAGGGAAGGAATGGGGGCTTACCTTGAGACCTCTGGTTCTGAGATAGGACACCCAGCCTTCAGCCCCCTTGTGTCTGACTACTGTCACTTCTGTGTCCCCCACCCCAATGAGTCCTTGAAGCCTGGGCTAACCCCCTGCATTGAACCTTGTCAGGCTCTCTTCCTGTCTCCTTCCTTCTCTCCCTTTTCCTAAGTGTAGAGGTCTGCAGAATGCCTTATAAAGCAAGAACTGTCTGTAAAAATAGCTGACATTTTCATAGTGTTTTAAGGTTTTACAAAGAGCTTGATGTGCATGACCTCCTTTGAGGGTCACACCAACCTATGAAGTAGATGCTATTATTATTTCCATTTTACATATAAGGGGATTGAGGATTAAAGAAATTAAACATCTTGCCTGGGATGACAGAGCTGGTGAGTCTTTGAAATGAGATTTGAACCCAGGTTTAAGTCCAGCATTCTATCCTTGACACCACACAGCCTCTCAAAATGCTTTCCAGTGAACTAGGCAGGCATTATTCCCATTTTACAGATAATGTACCTGAAGCTCACAGGGATCGAGTATCTTGCCCATTGTCACATAGCTAAGTATAGCCAAGATGGGGGCTCAGTACTCCTAAATTCAAGTTCAGCACTTCTTCTACTACGTTTTACTGATATACTATATCCTAGGTTCTTTATAGCTGTAAAGCAAGATATGGACAAGAGCTATTATTTTGTAGCTAGTTGGCTCGGTAGACAGTGTTGGCCTGGAGTCAGGAAATTCATCTTCTTGAGTTCAAATCTGGCCTCTGACCCTGTTGTGTGCAGATGCAAAGCATGGAATCCTTGCAAAGAATGTTATTTCAGGCTAAGATGGTACACATGATGAACTATCATTCCCATTGTCCCAAAGACTATGCTGCCCATTTTTTGATGTTCTCTGTCTAGGAACATGGCCTGGAGCACTCCCTTTCTCCACTCTCCACCCTTACCCTTCACTCCTTTGATACCAGCTGCCCCTCTGCCTCTATGTCTGTTCATTGTTCTTATGTTTCTACACTGGGTCAGGACTAGGGCGCCATCTTGAATGTACAATTCACATTCTACTAAAGACTCAGCCAAGTGACAGGGCTATCCCTACAGATATGAGGGTGAAGAATCCCATTTCTGATGCTCAAATCCTGGGTTGAGATTTCTCTTCATATGAGCCTAGCACAGTGTGGAACTGGCAAGTGGGGCCATTAGGAATTCTGGAACCAAGGCAAGATGTGGAGATTTGGAGAATTTGTCAAATAGATAAAAGTTTTTGTGTTTCTCACTCTCCTGCATGCCACATTTGGCATCCTCCCCTTTTCCCTTTTGGACCTCTTACCACTACCCCCTTCTTGATTATCATTTCTATTTCACAAAAGAAGAAACCGAGGCACAGAAAAGTCAAATTATCAGCCCAGGTTCACATTGCTAGTATCTTGGGTAGGTTGAACTCTGGTCTTTCTAGCTCCCTGTCCAAGACTTTATACTCCTGTACCACCTCACTGTCTCTGGATTCTGGTCTGTCATTCCTTGGTATTGGACTCTTGATTAAATCACTTCTTTCTGGGGTATTTTTTTTTTCATTGTAAAATAGGGAGTTGTACTAGATGATTATATAGAATCAAGAGAAAGAAATTTAGTATCAGAAGGCCTGATTTCAAGTCCTGGCTTCAGCAAATACTATTTGCCCCTGGGGAGTCACTTTCCTTTCTGAGCCTCAGTTTATTCATCTCATAATGGAGATAATTTTTATAAACTTATAAATATTATATGTAGAAGCTGAGACACTTATTTGTTACTTATAAACACAAGACTATTATGAAGATCAAATATAATGACATAGGCAGTAATAATAACTGAAATTTCTATATTGTTTTAGCTCTATAAGTATCACCTTCTTTAAGCCTCCCAACAAGCTGGTAAGCTAGGTAACTACAGATGTTATCCCCATTTTATAGTTGAAAAAATAGCTTCTGAGACATTAAACGGCTTTATTATCTTTTTTAAAATCCTCTTACACTATTTTTTTGATATTCAGTCATTTTTCAGTCCTGTCTTACTCTTTTTGACCCCATTTGGGGTTTTCTTGGCAAAGATACTGGAGCGGTTTGCCATTTCCTTCTCCAGCTCATTTTACAGATGAGAAAGCTGAGGCAAACAGACTAAGTGACTTGACCAGGGTCACATAGCTACTAAGATTCTGAGGCAGATTTTAACTCAAAAAGATGACTCTTCCCAACTTGGGGCCCTGGGATCTATCCACTACAGCATTTGGTTGTCCAAATTACTATTTATTTATTTTTATTCATATTATATTCCTCCAAAAAAAAAAAAGTCAACTCCTTGAGGGCAGGGACTGTTTCTGTTTTATCTGTTTCACTGGTGCCAAGGAGAGCACCTGGCACACATAGATGCTTAATCAATGCATACTTATTGACTGATTTTCTCATAGTCACATAGCAAATAAGTGTCTCAAGCAGAGTATGAACCTGTATTCCTGCCTCAAAGTCTAGATCCCTCTCCCTAGACTAGTTTCCTTCTCATAAAGTAAAAAGCATGTAAATGTGACTTCTCCCTGTCAATTGTCTATAACATTCTATTACACTGTGTGTTCTCAATGAGGCCTTGTGCTCTTCTCTGTTCCGCCCATTTGGATCAGAACTTCCAGGTCCAGAGTCCTCTTCCCTCAATTCCTGCCCTCTGCTACCGGGCTGAAACTCATCTGATAAAAGGAATTAATCTGTGGACATTGATGGCTGATAATGATTTCCAAAGTGACCTAGTCCCAGATAACACATTTGCATTTTAATAGGGGTCCTTCATGCCTGAAAGCAAAGACTAATCATAGACTTTTTTTTTTTACATCTCTGGAAGATGGGTTGGGTAGAAAAGGCAGATGGAGAATCCTTGAAGCAGGAGCCCTTCTTTTTAGGCAATTCAAATTCTCCTATATGAAATCGTCAATCCTGTCTGTGCCTAGAGCCAGATCTTCTAGGGTTCTGAGCTCCCCTTTGGCTTCTTTGAGAGGAGCTTTAAGGTTAAAGTCCAGATTCCATGTCAAGCCTGCTCTGGTGAAATCTTGGAAGGACAAACGGAAAATGGCGAGCATTCTTCAAGCCCGTCAATGATTAGCCCTTTGAGTGTGTGGGTAGCAGAGTCATGTACCGTAAGGAGACAGGCAAATAAGGAATTAGCTGGAATAGCAAGATACTGTCTGTTGATGGGGGAAGCAGCCCGTGACAAGGTGGGTCTTTTTCCTTCTAGAAGGTCTCACGTTTCATTCACCTGCTTTGTGTTCTGCAGGGAAACTAGTTGATTACTAGGCATCTACTTGGCACCGAGACTTAGTTGAGTTAGAGACTTGAATTAGTCTTTGTAGCTGGGGAGATCAAATTGTAAGCAATGGGGAAAGAGGGCTCTGCGGATTGGTAACCAAGGAAAGAGAAGGTCTAAGTTAGCAGGTCAGGGGTGAGCAAAGAGCAAGCCGGAACAAAGGCACTAAATTGTGGCACCATAAGGAGCAATTAAGGCTAACTCTTCCTTGGCTGCCACCGCAGCTGAGTCACAGCTTTTCTGGCCCTGCCCCTCTCAACCAATTCAACAAGTCCCAACACTTGGCTGGACTCTGACAGACGGCTTCTCCAAGCCTAGTTTAACCAGCAAGACATCTATTTGTTCCTTGAGAGATTTAGGGAGATTAGCCAGCTATTGGAGTTTTTAACCAGAAAGTTTGCAAAGACAAACATCAGCTCTATTTTCAGGATGTTCCCCCCGTTTCTCAGATTCCTCCACAATCACTATTTCAAGCCTATCTTTCCTTAGCCCGCTCTTCTCTACTCTGCATGCCTTGGGTAAATCTCTTCAAGCATTAGAGGTGAGAGGTAGAATCCAGAAGAATCTCGAAAAAATAATAGCAGGAAGTTTGGAGTAATGAAGAAGGCATTAAGGTCAGAGGGAGAAATAGGAAGTGAATAGGAGCTAAAATAATTTCCTTCCCTCCATCATTGGCCATTTGTAGGGTCTTAGATCAATCAATGTTCCCCCTGCCTTTGCTTCTGTGTCTCTGGCGGAGGGGGTCTAAAATTCTCAGCCAATTTTCCTAGGCTGTGGAAACCCGAACTCAGTGGTGGTAAAGAACTCTCCACTATTTGAGAGCAGGTTTTGAGATAAACCCTGCACCTGCCAGCCATCTCCATCAATAAACTCCTGTTTGTCCAGCCGTATACTGCATCCCTTAGGCATGTAAAGAAACTTTTCCCACACTTCTTGGTTTCCAGGGTCCTCCCAAGGGCAGCCTGCAGACTCCAAAAATGTCAAAAACTAGAAAGGAGCTACAGTTGCTGTGGAAGTGAGGAGGAACAGAGTGTGGGGAGTGGAGGTGATGGAAGGAGGAAAAGAAGCTGCCTCCTTCCCATTCAAGCCAAGGACTTGTTCTTTTCCGTGTACAGCCCTGTAACCCAAGCAGGGTCTGGAAGTCTCTGTGAAATGCAACACGTTCTAAGAAATTCCATGGAAAGAATGACATCATGGCCAGCCCCTACAGTGCCCCCCTCCTCTTTTTTTTTCCAGTGGGAGTGAGAAATAAATAGACTGACACATTTTCCAGTCAGGGAGTGATTCTAGGGAGAAAGTTTACCTTGGCACAGACCTCCAGGTGTAGTGATGAGAAACCTTATCTGCCCTGGCTGAGTAAACAAGAAGCATTCATTCTTCTAGTTGTCTCAGTCACTGAACAGGTTAACACCAGGAGGGCAGCTGATAATAGTGGGCTGTGCGTTGGCAGAAGGCAAAATAAATCTGGGTTAATGCCCATTGGGGGACGGATCTATATCACCTGTATATGATCGAATTCGGCTGACCAAGATTGTGGCTGGCAAAGCCTTTTGACAAGTCCAAGGTTAAAAAAACCCAAACCAAAACAAACAGTGAAACCTTAGAGTCTTCAATGGGAAGCCATGAATACTTCAAGGTTTGGTGGGAACTGTGTTCTAACTGATGTGGCTATTCCCTCTAAGCCAGGGGTTCTTAATCTTTCTTGTGTCACTGACCTCCTTGTTCATCTGGGGAAGTCTAGGAACCTTTTTAGAATCATCTTTTTAAAGCAAAAAAATAAAATACATAGGATTACAAAGGAAACTAAATTATACTAAATAGAGGTATCAGGTCTCTCTCTCATATCTCATTTCTATCTATCTAACTATTTGTCTATCATCTATATATCCATCCATCTATCTATCATGTCTCTATAATCTCTATCCAACTCTTGGTCTATTATCTTGTTTATCCATCTATCTATCTACCTTTCTATCCATCTATCAATCTATCCAAATCTATCATCTCTATTTGTTTATTAACTATCCATCCCTCTAACTATCATATCTCCAACATCACTATCAAACTATTTGTTTATCTATTATGTACCTATTTATGTATCCATTTCTATCTCTCTATCATACCTTTATCATCTCTATCCCAACTATTTGTCTATTAACTATTTATCCATCCATCTACCTATCCATCCATGCATCCATCTGTCTGCCTGTCTGCCTCTCTCTCTCTATCTATCTATCTATCTACACATCCATCTGTCCATCCACCCATCCGTCTATCTGACTATGTCTTTCTGTATCTGTCTGTATTTAGAGTTTGCGAAGCCCAAGTTAAGAACCCTTGCTCTATGGCCTCCCCTTCTCATCTTGCATTATTCTTGTCCATACCTTTCTTTAAGCCCTCCAAACAAGAGCCACTGTTACTTTGGACACCCTTCTCTGGTTCTTTAATATGCAGAGCAAGTTTTTCTGGGGCTGTTTTGTTATTGTCTTCATATCCCTGTTGCCTACAGGGGCAGCATTCAGGGAAACAGTGTCGGGGTTAGAAACACTTGGATTCAAGCCCCTGAATTTAACATAGTGTGCACCGGCTCTGTGTCTGTGGACTTGACTAGAAATGTGATGAAGAGAGTAGAAAAAGCAGGAGATTTGGAATCAGAAGAACTGGGTTCAAAATCTGAGTCTGGTATTTGGACCCCACTTCTTCTCTCCCCCCCAGCCCGTTAACCTTTTGGACTTACTTTCCTTTATAAATTGGGAAGTCGAGTAGATTACTTTTCAGGTTTCCCCAAATGTAAATCTATGATCCTAGAGTAATTAGATCTAGAGACAGAAGGGCTCATAGGCCATATTATCCAAACCTTCTCATTTTTACAAATGAGGAAACTGAGACCCAGGGAGGGTACATGACTTGTCTAAGGTTATATAGGGAATAAACACTTGGGGAGGGATTTGAACCCAGGCCATTAGATTCCAGAATCAATGTTTTTCCCTCTGTACCAGGCTGATGGGTTGGTGAACTCCACTGTCAATGGTTCTTAAGATGGGAAATTCTCAACATTAATGAAGTCCCAGGTTCAGACAGAGAGAACAAAACTCCAGCTTTAGTGTAGTGTCCAGTACATTGAATAAAGGAGGTATCTAATGAATGTTTACTGGATTGAATTGAATTTCATATACTTCTTGGTTCCTACCTGACTTCTGAGAGTATCTTGTCAAGGCCTCCAAACGCCATATGTAAAGAAAGCTAGACTCACTAATGTGAAAATAGAAAAGGACTTATTTTAGAAAATTTTGGGGTGTTAATACAAGTCATTTATATTAACTAGCTCCACTATCATTCCTCCCAATAATTTGGATTGATTTGATTCCACAACTGGAAGGGAAGAGTATTGATAGGCCAAGAGTTCTTTACTTTTTCTATGTCATGAAGTCTTTTGGTATCCTGGTAAAGCCTATGGATCTCTTCCCTAAATAATGTTTTTGAGAAATTTAAAGAAATGCTAAATTTCATTTAAAGGTTATTGAAAAATGAAGACATTATTTTCTCCTATCCAAGTTCATGGATGTCTTTGAAATCTATCCATGGATCTCTTGATGGATGGAATTCATGAATCCCAGATTAAGAACCCTTGGTATAGGTTAAGACAGTTTTTGTTTCTATTGCCATTTGTTTAAAAACAAAGTCCCTCTGGATCACTAGTGATGCCAAATAAGAGACTTTGGAACTCCATTCAATGAATCAACAAGCTTGCTTTTGAGATCCACTCTCTTTTAATGTATCAGGTTAAAATGAAAGTCTCTGGAGTGCTTCTCAGGGCTGCAGGGGAAAGGAAAATTCTGCCTAGTGGGAAGAATCAGTTTAGACCCAACTAAAATCAGACCGAATCTATCCTGTGATCCTGGAATAGTTTGGAATGTGTCCTTGCAAAGTCAACCTCCAAGAATCAACTTTCAAGCATAGTGCATGCCTTTTAGCATCATGGGCGAAGAAACTACTCCTCTGGCTCTATGCTAAGGCTGCCTGGGCTATGCAGGAAAAATTCAGGGAACACTGAAAACTTCGGGGAATGTGGGGACCACGACTCCATCAACTCTCCTGATTAGAACTTTGGATACCACTAACAGACCTGGCCCCAGATGGCTATTTAACCAGTTTGGTAATAATAATAATAATAACAACAACAATAATAATAACTGATATTTACATAGCATTTTAGAGGTGAAAAGTGCTGGGACTATATCTTGTCTTATTTAAGTCTCACAAGACTCCTTTGAGATTGGTATTGAAGGTATTATTTGTTTTATAGATTAGGAAACAAAAACTCAGAGTGGGTTAAGAGACTTGCCTATGGTCCCAGTGCTAGTAGATTGTTAAGGCTGATATTTGAACCCGAGCTTTCCTGATTCTAGGTCTAGTCCTATGTGCTTTATATCAGGCTAAATCTCTGAGAATCAAAGCACCTCAGAGTTGGAAGATATCTCAGAAGTCATCTAGTCCAAACCGTAAGGAAGCAAGAATGTCCTTAATAGTGTAAAACAATAATGTAGCAGGATGGTTAGAGCATTGGTCCTGGAGTGAGGAAGACCTGAGTTCAGGCACTTACTATGTGGTCCTGGGCACGTTGCTTAAATGAAGAAAATAAAAACACTTAGTTGGGAAGATCAAATGAAATAGTGCTTGTAAGGCACTTTACAAATCTTCAGTGCTAGCTTTTGTTATCATTAACATATCTAATGAGTGAATACGTTAATAAACATCCCATCTAGCTTCTGCTAGAAGATATCTAGCACCAGGGAACCCACTAGTTTTCAAGGTAATCCATCTCACTTTTGGGGAATTCTAAATGTTAGAAAGTTTTGCCGCCCTTCCTTCAAGCTGCCTTTCTTCAACTTACCTACCCCTTTGGAGAAGGCAAGGAAGCAAGGCGATGGCCAATGGAGCCTTGATGACTCTGGGTAGGATGCAGTAGCAGCACCATGTCTGCCGCCATGGCGTGCCCAAACAAAAAACTTGGGGCAACCTTACACCTAAGAGGCCAACAGACTCTGAAGGGCGAAGGACCATCCTGACCTGTGCATGGTGTGGTCGGGATTCTTAGAGCAATGGTAGATTTTTCCATCACACGCCCCAGTGAGGGCACACCTGCAGATACACAAGACTGTCACTGTCAGTGGCAGGAGCAGCAATACACAGTTCACCAGGGCAACCATTCACACCTGTTCCCCTGCAGTCAAAGGGAGTTGGCAAATGTGAGAAACGCATAAATAACACCAACCATGGGTGCTAAAAAAACAATGTGAATGGTGAAGGGAAGGATCCACTTCAGTTTCTTGGATTAAGGCCAGTATTGTTTCCCTAAGCCCCTTCCCAGACCAGGCAAAAGGTAGGAAGCAGGAGCGGGGGACCGGGGGTTTCTCAACTTGGTCCTCCCTGTGAGATTCCATTGGTGTGTCAAAATATGTCCCTGTGTAGACAAGCGGTGTCCAAAGGGCAATCGATGAACCTTGTGATTTGTAGGCACTTGAAACAGATCTATTTCTCAATGCATTTGCTGAAGGAATAGCTTTAATGGGCTGAAGAAAATGATGTGGTCCAGGTAGACAAGAGAGTGGAACAGGAAGGTGCTATCACCACTACCTTTGTCTACACTGTCTCATTACTCGTTCCTGACTTGGGCTACATAGCTACATAGACCATTGCCAGAAATGTTGCCAGGCATAAAAGAGGTTCAGATAACATTTCTTTTTTTTTTTAACTTTATAAAGACATTTCATTTTACCAGTTATGTATAAAAACAAATTTCCACATAAGTTTTCTGAAGTTATGTGATCCAGATCGTCTCCCTTCCCTTTTCCAAAGTGGGCAAGCAATTTGATCTGGGTTATACGTGTATTATCATGCAAAACATAGTTCTATATTGTTTATTTTTGCAATAAAATAATCATATATAAACAACCCCCAAAATAAAAACCCATATAAAGTGAAAAATCATACGCCTTGATCTGCATTTTGACTCTAACAGTTTTTTCTCTAAGGTGGACAAATATCATTCTTTGTCATAAGTCTCTCAGAATTGTCCTGGATCATTGTACTGTTGAGAGTAGCTGAGTTGATCATTCCACCATATTGCTATTACTGTTTTTAATGTTCTTCTGGTTCTGCTTATTTCAGTCTGCATCAGTTCATATAGGTCTTCCCAGTTCTTTCTGAAATCATTGTATTCATCACTTCTTACAGCATAATAGTATTACATCACCAACATATACCACAATTTGTTCAGTCACTCCCCAACTGATTGACATTCCTTTCAAATTTCCAATTCTTTGCCACCATAAAAAAGAGCAGCTATAATATTTTTGTACAAGTAGATCCTTTCCTCTCATCTTTTTTATCTCTTTGGGATACAGACCTAATAGTGGTATTTCTGGTCAAAGGGTATGCATTGGTTTATAGCCCTTTGGACATAGTTCCCGATTGCCCACCAGAATGGATGGATCAGTTCACAACTCTACCAACAATGCATTAGTCTCTCAATTTTTCCACATCCCCTCTAATAGTTATCACCTTTCTTTACTGTCATAATGGCCAACATTTCTTAGACAACATTTCTAAAGAGTGTTAAACCAGTCTGGGTTGCTGGAAATAAGAGTAAACTTATTGTAATCTTACTTATTTCCCTTCTTATAGAGAGCCTTGACTTGATTTTCTCTGGATCAAGGAAAGATTATTTTCTCTACTGTTTTTCTGCTAACAAACAACAGAAGTGATTTCACCATGAGTTTTGGCTTCTTTTCTTTTCTGGTTCATCCACAATGCAGCCCTAATGATGTCACCATTTAACATAATATCCCGTCAGTCAACAGATTTAAATTTGGAAAGGCTTTTAGAGATTATGAAGGACAACTCCCTCACTTAATAGGTGAGGCAGGTAAGGCCCCAAATCATCAAGTGATTAACCCAAGGTTATTAGTAGAGTTGGGGTTCAAGCACATGTTTTTGGATTCTAGATCCAATGTGTTCTCCCTGCTCTATTTCACTGTCCCTTTTCCAAAAGCAAGTCACACTCCTATTTTACAGGTGAATAAGCTGAACCACTGAGAAAGGAAATGATGTTGACTATTTTATATGGTGATCAATAGGCAAAATACAGGGAATTTGCTATTTGACTTTACTGATTCTTTTCTTCAGGAAAAAAAAAAGAAGGTAGCTAGGGCCTTCTGGTCCTAGATATAAAGGAAGTAAGATATTCGAGGAGGCTCATGTCTGTAATTTTTTTTTAATGTAGACTAGATTCTCTAACAATAACTCATTTATATAATGCTTTAAGGTTTATGAATTGCTTTATAAATATTATCTCATTCTATGCTCACAACAGCTCTGGGAGGTAGGTGCTATTATTATCCTCATTTTGTAGATGAGGAAATGGAGATAGTAAGTGACTTGCCCAGAGTCATCTAGCTAATAAATACCAGATGAGGTGAAAAAGTTGGGGCTTGATGAACTTCTAGCTCTAAAGTCACAGAATCATAGATTCTAGGAAGTCCACACCCCTCATTTTACAAATGAGGAATCAAAAGCTCAGATATGTTCTTTTCTTTTTTTTTTAAACTTATACTTTCTGTTCTAGTAATAACTTTAAGCCAGAAAGGCAAAGTCTAGGCAATTAGGGTTAAGTGACTTGCCTAAGGTCACAGAGCTAGAAAGTATCTGAGGTCAGATTTGAACCCAGATCCTCTGAATTCCAGGCTTGCCACTCTATACATGGTGCCACCTAGCTGCCACGCTTGAATATGTTCTTTAAGCAGAATTTGAACCCAGCTTTAATTCCAGTTCAAGGACCAATACACTCTAATGTTTCTTTATGACTATGCAAAACAGGTGAACCAGGGGCTAATCACTAATACATGACCCAGAGAGTTCCTTGGCAAACCACCAAATCTCACCATCTCACCAAATAGTCAAACAGAATAGTGGGACATCCCTCCATAAGTCATATTTTCATTTGATTATATGATTAATATAAATAAATAAAAATAATCTTTTCTGAGGAATAGGTAACTTAATTCAGTTCAATTAAGAATATACTTGGTACCTCCTTTGTGCCAGGCACTGTGCCAGATACTGGGGATACAAAGACCAAATTTTGCAAATAACCCACATCCTTAAGGAGCTAATATTCTTGTAACTTCATGGACAAAATTCAAGGTTTGCCCGAAGGAAATGCAGACTGTGGTTACTTACCATCTTTGCCTTTTCATTTTTCCTAAAGGACATAGTGTGGATCTGACCAGAGGGACTGGGAAGAGAGAACAAGAAAATTAGGGCACAAACCCAAAAATACAGAAGGAAGGTTCATATAAAATCCAGCACTGGTTCAGGGCTCAGTTCTCAGTGACAGCTCCCTCTCCCGACTCTAGCCTCACCTCCAGCACCCCCAGAATCAGGGTAGAGTTCAGAAAAAGGGGCTTGAGAAAGTGAGCCTGCCTCATTCCCATTTCCTTGGCATCTAGCAGCAAAACCTCAGAAAGCTCTGTGCAGACCCCAGAATTGGGCAGAGCTCTGTTCGTTAGATTTTAAAAATCTGCACACGATCCCGTCTCTTCCCTGTAGGGCTTGCTTCCCTGAGACACTTGACCTTTTTCTCTTTTATCGCTTTTCACCAGTTTTCATCCAGTCTCTCAAATGACTTCTGGGGTTTCATAGCTCTCCTTTCTCAGTGATGTCAACACATTCTTTGTAGAGGTTGCTGATGCTCACCTGAGCTGCTCTGCACCAGACCATGGGTTGGGGCCAGTTGCAGAGGGAGGATGTGGGTTTGGACTTATAGCTCTGTTCCTTTCAGATGAGAAATAATGGATATGAGTACCCCCCATTCGTACCTTTCCTTCCTTCTGCCACCATTCCATGGGACTGGCCTCCCAAAATACCGTCAGGAAATCCAGTCTAGAATACAAGACTCCACTCAGCTTCTGTGTCTAAAAGGATCCTAGAGCAGGGAACTGGACAGATGAAGAAAAGCACTTTGCTTACAAAATTTAGAATCAGGGGATCTCCGGAGATCACAGAAGGCAAACTTATCCCAAGACAAATGACTTTGAAAAGAAGTCCCTTAAACTTCTCTGGGTTACAGATTTCTCATTTGTAAGGTTTCTTCTGGTCTTAAATCTTATAATTTTATGAACAGGCCTTCTTTAAAATGGACTTTTGTTTTCTATGACTTTGGTCAAGTCTTTTAACCTCCTGAGGGGTCAGTTTCCTCATCTGTAAAAAGTGTAGATCATCTCTGAGGTTCCTTCCAAATCCAAGATAATTATCCTATGCCTGTCTTGCATTATTTTTATTTCTGTCTGACTTTTTTTTTATAGTCGTGGTAGGATATATTCAGAATATTCCTCTGGGCATTCATTTGTGTGGTACACTTTAAAGGTTCCTTTGCCCCCAGTACCTCCTCCACCAACCCCAAGTCTGGGGGAATTCCATCATTCATAATGGATTCCTTTGGTTTAAAGCACCTCCAAGCATCTACCTTGAAAATGCAAATGTAGGGGCAGCTAAATGACTCCCTGTGAATAGAGAGACAGAGAAAGTCCTGGGTTCAAGTCTGGTCTCAGACACTTCCTACTTGGGTTACCCTGGGTAAGTCACTTAATCCCAGTTGCCTGACCCTTACCACTCTTTGACTTTGGAATGGATACTTAGTATTGGTTTAAGGCAAAAGATAAAGTTTTTAAAAATTGTGATGCAAATGGACATATTAAATAAAGGAACTTCACATCTAAGTTTAAATTAATTTATTAGTTTGTTATTCTTTCTAGATAGTCTGTCAACATGCATTTTTGAAGTGCCTACTATTTACCAAGCACTGTGATAAATATTGGGGATCCAAGGCTAGGCAAAAACATGGTCCCTGCCCTCAGGGAGCTTCTGTCTCATGGGAAGGAGAAAACATTCAAAGGACTATCTATATGCAAAATATGTACAGTATAATGAGAGGCGCTAGCAATGGGGTGGCAGGGGGAGAGTAAAGAATGGGGAAGGGACCCAGAAAGGCCTTTGGTAGAATAAGATTGGATTAAGAAGCCAGGAGATTGAGATGAAGGGGGAAAGTCTCTTCAGCACCCATCAAGGGTCCTGATCTCAAGGATTTTGTTGCAGAAAATGGAGGAACGATTCAGGGCCACAGATAAACATGGACCCTTGATATAAAGAGCAGCAGCGAGAGGGCACTCAGGCTTGGAATAATAAGTTCTTTGAGATCAGGAAATGGTTTTGTTTTTGTCTAGCTCCCCACTGCCTAGCACAGAGCCGAACACACAGGAAAGCCTGTAGAAAGGTGAATAATAATTATGATAGATGCCATTTCTATAGTGTGTTAAGGTTTATAAAGTGTTTTATATGGAGTCTTACGTGATTCTTATATCAACCCTGTGAGAAAGGTATCAACTGTATTATTATCCCCATTTTTCAGATAAGGAAAGAGAACCTCAGAGATGTTAAGTAATTTTTCCAAGGCTACCCCGTCATTAAGTGGCAGTCTAGATGTTCTTGGCTCCAAGTCTAGCCATCTCGCTATTGTGTACCTAGAAAGCAGGCAGCGTGGTGGCACCATAGTTCACAGAGTGCCATGCTGGCAGTCAGGAAGACCTGAGTTCAAATTTGCCCTCAGACATTTACTAGTTATGTGGCCCAGGGCAAGTCACATAACCTCCCTTAATCTCAGTTTCCTCATCTGTCAAATGAGCTGGAGAAGGAAAAGGTGAGCCATTCCAGTATCTTTGCCCAAAAAAGCACCCTGAACGAGAGTGGGACAGGCTTGAAAAATGACTGAACAACAAACTAGAAAGATACATATCAGGATATGCAAAAGGGACCAAAGAATCCTAGAAGTTTAGAGGCAGAAGATACATTAGAGATTATTTAGCTAAGCCTTATTTTATAGATGAGGACACTAAGATTCAGGGAGGAGACGGCCCTTGTCCCAGGCCACACATCTAGGGGCTGCTGGAGCTGGAATTAGGACTCAGAACTCCAGCCTCCTGATAGGATGTCTGAGTAGTAACACAGCAACTAAGGCCAACTGGACCCTGAGGACTAGATTGGGAGTCTGAGGACATGGGTTTTACTCTTGCCTCTCCTCACCTCTTTCATCTTGGCCAAGTCACTTAACATTTCTGGGTCTCAGTTTTCTTCCAGCGGAGATTAAAATTAATATGCAAAATGCAAAATATTATGTTTATAAATATTTTATTAATAATAAACTAACAAAAGAGACTAACCAGCTCACTCCCAGGAACCAAAGAGAGAGGGAGGAGTTACAGCAAATGATAAAACAATAACATGACCACGTAAACGTGGAGTCGCAGGAGAGATTAAAGGGAATTTTGGGGAAACTAAGGGACTTATGGGGGATGAAGTCCAAGGTTTATCTCCATGTATACACTCCTTTGTATAAGGAAGGGGTTCCAAGGACCCTTCTAGATCTAACTCTACAATCCTACCTAACCACTATGCGTAGGACTATCCAAAAAAAAAAAAAAAGAAATACTGATAATAATTTCATATAACCTGGAAGGCAGCTAACCATTTGACAATAACCTGAATTATTCTAGCACTTGTTAATAATGCTAATTAGTTTCTTGTAAATTATCTGAAGGATCCATTTCTGCAATAGAGGCACACAGAATCCAGAAGTCTTGCTTTGGCATTGATTCCTATTTATGAATGTGTTTGTAATTTTAGCACACAGACAGCAGAGTAAAATAAATGCCTTCAGGAGCCCCAAAACATAGTGTGGTATAATATGGATGTCGCTATCAGATCCTGAGACCAGGTACCGATGTGGGTGTGAAAATACACTGGAGATGAAAGTGAGCCTCTGAAAGCTAGGGTTACCAAGCTGGCAGAAGTGTGCAGGTGGAATCAGTCCCTGATGCATAACTTACTGCTTAATGCCTTAGAGGCACAGCAGGTGTGAAATCAGCTAGCAGGGAGACAGCTGCCCTCACTGAGAGCTACCCAGCATCCTGCATACTTGAAAAGAAAACCAAAAGTGCTTTGGCTGCTCAAGAGAAACTTGTGTAAGTGTCTTCCTATTTTTATAACTGGCTGGGACAGTAGAGCCTGGCTGGTCAGGGTTGTGAGTGAAGGGAATGAAAGCTTGGGGATGTAGAGATCTGTGTGGATTGATCAGTATTCTGAAGCCTCTCTCATACTAATCCAGGGAAAAAGGGAACAGCTTGCTGGCTCCCACTTTACAGAGCATCTTATTATATAATATGAATCTAGAGGCTATGCAATTCTCTTTCTGTCAAAGTCTCTGTATGTGTGTGTGTTTGACAGAGAAAAAGAGGAGAGAGAGAGAGAGAGAGAGAGAGAGAGAGAGAGAGAGAGAGAGAGAGAGAGAGATTCCAGAATGTGTATATTTCCATAATTGGACATGAGACTTTTGGATGATTTCCAGTTATGTGTTTTACTTTCAGTCCTAGATCTGAAAGATCTCACCGAGGTCCCTGCTTATAAATCTCCTTTAGGTTCAAAGGCTTTTAACTAGGAATAAAAGAAAGAAAGAAAGAAAAAAAAAACAGGGACCAAATAGCTTCAAAGTTGAACTATAGAGACCAAATAGCTTCAAAGTTGATTGAGGCAAGTAGTTACAGACTCGAAGATTTACCTCTTCCTCTTGCGGAAAGGACGGGAGCCAGGAAACATATCTCTGAGCTGGCAGGAAGAGTGAGAAAATACAATTCTCAGTTCCTTTCAGCAAATGTTTATTAGGTACACCTACTGTGTGTTAGGCCCCATACAACCTACTGGATCAAAGCCAGGTCTTAACTAGGCATCTGAACTCTCTCCCTCCAATGTTTTTTCCATCTACCACAGCCACATCCCCAAATGGTAAATAAGGAACTCAAGAGAAACATGAGGGAGGTTTGTTTGTTTCAGAATGAATTGAAAACTGAGCTTGATGAGATAATCTTTGTTTTCTTTTCCTGCTACCCTCCCCTCCACCTTTTTGATTATTAAATGACTTTCACACATAAAATTGGCTTGAAAACATCTCCTTCTCCCACACATCACTTAAAAAAAAACCCAACAAAACTGTAATTGATTCAGATATTTTAAGAAGCTCACAGGTTCCCAACTTGGTGAATGTGTTTGCTTACTCCTCTTGGACTGGCTCTGTTGGGCATCAGAATATCCAGTCCTTGCCAATGGAATTATCACTTTTATGTTGAGTTTATTGCTTGGTTGTAAAAATCAACCAGGGTCCTTGCCAGGCAGACACCATATGAAACAATGAGTTGTAACTATAAGATCATAGAGCTAAGAGTGAGAAAGGATCTCAGAGACCACCCTAAATTTTTATAGACATAAGAAAATGAGATCAAGGGAGGTAAAGTAAATACCCAGAGTCACATGAGCAGTGAGTATCAGAGACAAGATCTGAATAATAATCCCTACATTTATAAAATCATTTTAAAGTTTGCAAAGCACTTTGCAAATATCATCTCATTTTACTTAACCTCACAACAACCCTGAAAGACATGTACTATTATTATTATCCCCATTTTACACATGAAAAGACTAAACCAGAGAAGGTTAATTGACTTTCTCAGAGTCACGAAGTTAGCATGTGTTTGACACCAGATTTGGAATTGAGTTTTCCTGACTTTGGGTCCTATGCTCCATTTACTACCTACCATTTACAGCCTCAGGTCTTCTAACTTCAAATCAATTTATTTTTTTTAATGAAGAGTTGATATTTTATTGGGGGGAGAATAAAACATATACACAGAAAATTAAAAATAAAATATATACAAAGTAATTTCTGAAGGATTTTCTACCTGGAAGAGCAACACTAGCAATTTGGGAGACATCTTTTTTTGGATGTCTTTATTTTTTTCTGATATTTGTTATTCCATCTCTACATTTTGCCTGCTTTTTTTTTCATTTGCTTTTCTTGAATTTCTTCATATTTTTTCAATTAAGAAAAATCTAATTTCATTCTGTCTCCCACTGAAAAGGAAAAAAAGAAAAACTTCTAACAAATATATATACATATTTATAAACAAATAAAACATATTCCCATGATGATCATGTCCAAAAAAGTGTATGTCTCTTTCTGTACCCTGAGTCATCCATAACCTCTCTGTCAGGAGGTGGGTAGCATTCTACATCATTTGTTCCTGGTAACTGTGGTTGGTCACATTTATCAGAATTCTAATGTCTTTCAAAGTTGTTGATCTTTAGAAATGTTTTTATTATATAATTTGTCATCCTGGTTCTGCTCACTTCACTCTGCATCAGATCAAAGAATTCATTTAGGAAGAATTGTAGAAAAAAATTGAGGGGGAAAAGATAATCTAAACCCATGAATTTTTTTTAATTGTTAATTTTTAAGGCAGGAGGTAACCAGCAAACAGTACTTTTTTGATGAGAGTGGGGACTTAGTATCCCTTGATTTTACCACTGAAAACTTGCTTTTCTATCAGAATAGTAAAATTCTTTATTTGATATGCAGCTTTTCCATTAGGGAGGATATAGAGGTAGCATAGTGGATAAAGCACCAGACCTGGAGTCTTAAGTTCAAATCCAGCCTCAGATACTTACTAGCTGTTTGACCCTGGGCAAGTCATTTAACTTTTTTTTTACCTCAGTTTCTTCACCTGGCAAATGAGCTGGAGAAAGAAATGGCAAATCACTTCAGTATCTTTTTTTTTCTCCCCCTAACTATTACCTTCTATCTTGGAATCAAGAAGAGAGGTAAAGGCTAGGCAATTGAGGTATAATGACTTGCCTAGGGTCACACAGCTAGGAAGTGCCCGAGGCCACATTTGAAGCCAGGTCCTTCCAACTACAGGCCTGGATCTCTATCCACTCTGCTGTATCTTTGCCAAGAAAAACTCAAAAGGGGTCACAAAGAGTTGTACATGACTAAACAACAAGAATTTCTATTAGAGAAGAGAGGGAGAGAAGACAGGAGAAACAGTGGGCTAGGAATAATTGCCTCGTGTGTTTTTCTATATCAAGTGAGTGTTGATGAGATAGCAATCATCTCCCCTGGGTCTGGCACAGTTTGAATGATACTGCTGACCGACTGGTCATGTGACCTTGTGCATTAAATAACTTGACCATTTAGAGGCTCAATTTGCTCTATTTATTTCCCATGGCTGATATGAAGATCAAATAAGACAATGTACTCAAAAGTGCTTTGTAAACTGAAAAACTCCATAGAGAGCTCATTCTGAATGATGCTGTTGATTGACAGAGGTCTAGTCAGGACTTTGTATATAACTTCTGCTACTCAGTGCTTGGATAACTTGGGAGTGATTAACCTCCCTACTTGGAGGTATTGTTCCCTCCTTTGTAGAAAGAGTAATTTCTGGCAAAGTCTCAGAAAGACTGAGTACAGAGCTCTGTGCTAGGTGGCAAAAAGACTAGGAACCTAATGAGGTAGACAGATAATGAGAAATGTTATGAAAGTGTTTAAACAACAAGGGAGATGACCTCAGGACATTCCTTGTTACATTCAGTCCTGTCTGATTCATTGGGATTGGCAGAGATACTGGATTGGCAGAGTGGTTTGCCATTTCCTTCTCCAATTCATTTGACAGAAGAGGAAATGGAGGCAAAAAAGGTAAAGTGACTTACCCCAGGTCAAACAGTAAATGTCTGAGGCTGGATTTGAACTCCAGATTCCAGATTTGGCATTCTTCCCACTAAGCCACCTAACTGCTTGTCCCTTACTTTAAAATTCCTTAAACCTGACCCTTCTCCACACACATTCCTATTTCTGTTAATATCATCATATTGACCATAACTCATCATGAAGGGTTGAAATCTCAGATTCTTCTTTGGTTCTTCCCTTTGTTTCTCTTGTCCTTTTTTCAAACCAGTTATTTCTTCCTTCACAATATAGCTTTAAAACCCTTTCTCCACTCATCCAGCTGCTGCCATCCTAGTTTAAGCTGTCTTTTTTGGCTTATTGTAATCGTTAACTAACTAAAGTAGTAACCTTCCACTCTCTCCCTCCTCTTATTCATTCCTCCTCTGATTACTCATATAATCTAATTCCTAGGTATGATCATGTCATTCATCTACTTGAGAAGCCCCAGTGGCTATATATTTCCAACTTAGGATAAAATACAACTTTATACACTACAAATACAAAATACAAATTTCTCAGTCTGGCATTTAACACCTTCCTCAATCTAATTCTAGTTTACATTTCTAGCCTTAATTCATTCTCATCCCTCTGTTTCAGCCAAACTAAACTACTAGCTATTCCCAGAACTCATAATACATTCTCCAGTTTCCTTAAATTTAAGGCTAGACCACAGGCCTTCAGAAATAGGCTTGTGTCCCATTCTTGCCTATTGACATCTTCTTCCTGTAAAGTTTGGTTCACATATCACCTTCTCCATGATACCTTCCTTCATTCTCTAGCTGAAAGTATCCTATCTTTTTTCAAACTATTTTAGAGCTCATTGGATTTCTCATTTGAATTAATTTATCATGCACTAAATTGTAATATTATTGGGGTACACTCACATCCTCCCTATTAAAATATTAGTTCCTTGGGCAGCTGGGTAGCTCAGTGGAGTGAGAGTCAGGCCTAGAGACAGGAGGTCTTAGGTTCAAACCCGGCCTCAGCCACTTCTCAGCTGTGTGACCCTGGGCAAGTCACTTGACCCCCATTGCTCACCCTTACCACTCTTCCACCTATAAGACAATACACCGAAGTACAAGGGTTTAAAAAAAAATATTAGTTCCTGTAGGGCAAGGACTAGTTTATTTTTCATCTGTGTGGCTTCCATCAAGTTCAACTCTTTGAAACTCCTCCTTTTTTTTTTTTTTTTTGTGAGGGGGAGGGAGTTTCTTGGTTTGCTGTTTCCTTCTCTAGGTCATTTTCCAGATGAGGAGACTGAGGCAAAAAGGGTTAAGTGACTTCCCCTGGGTCAGGCAGTTAATAAATGTCTGAGACCTGATTTGAATCCAGGTCTTCCTGACTCCAAGTCAAGTGCTCTATTTTCTTGGCCACCTTGCTGCATCTATGACATCCTCAATAAATAGCACAGTGTCTTATACAAAGTAAGTGTCTAATAAAAGTTTATGGAACTAAATTGAATTCCTAAGATGAAAGATCTGAAACAATTGGGTTGTATAATGGGGAAATCACCATCAGATCCCAACATTTTTCTTATAGGGAAAATCTGGTTGCAATAGGCATCAATTAAGGGAACAGAGGAAAAATTCAGGACTTTTGACCTCACCCTTGGAAAGCCACTGGCCATACTTTTCTCCTTAACATAGAGAACTTTCTAATGCTTAACAAAAACATGAATCTAATTTTCCTCCAAAGCTATGAAAGCTCAAAAAGTCAGATGATGGAGAAAAAGCTCAGTGTGACTTTTGTAATGCAAAAGTGGTGGGGCATTCTTTTCCTCCAGGAAGGCTTTCTGAGTCTGTATTTATATATCTAGGAGGAAAAAGAAGAAAAGAAGCTGGTTATTGGTAGGCTCTCCTTAACCTCAGTCTCCAGAATTTGCTCTCTTCCTCTAAACACTCCATTATCCTCTGGCAGGGGATTCTCGCTCCCCCTCCTTGGTAAAGATCATAGATCACAGACTTCTCTGTCGTTTGCATTCTCATTTAGCTAAATAGATTACAACATCCCTTACCCAGCCAGCAACTATGGGCAGTTCCCCAACCCCCCTCCTCCCTATCCCTTAAAAAAAAAAAAAAGACTAAACAATTTCCCTTTGTTTGCTGTTACCTTGACACACTATGCGTATCATGTTAGTAACCCGTCCACAGAAACGTTGCCCCTTACCAAGCTACTATCCCTTCCATGGGGAACTTTGTTTTTTTTTTCATCTCTCTCTCTCTTCCCACTTTGAAGCTACTGGTTTCGAGATGAGTGGATGAACTGGAAATAAGGAGAGATAGATGGTAATCTTTTCATTACTGCTTAATACAAGGAGAGAAGAAGAGTCTGTACACAGATTCCTGGCTTATACAGCACATTCCTCAACCTTCGTTTTACCCAGCTTGCCTAAGGTATGCAGACGTTTGTGTTTTGTGTACACTCACTGCCTTTCATAGAGCTCTGGCTGACTTGAAAACAGGTGTGTCTTTCCCCTTCATTCTATTGCCTTCACTCCCACCTTGGCGGGGTGAGATGTGTAATTATCTCCATTTCTTTCTTTCTTTCTTTCACGTGGAACCACTCGGATAAAGAAAGCAAAGAAGCATCCTTCACAGCCTTTCTTATCCACCTCAACCCAGGGCCCCAGGCTCTCAGACTGGTTGCGGAGCGAGGGGAGAAGGGGGTCGGGGTGTGCCCGGGGACTGTGACCAAACAAACAGACCGGCGTCCCAAACTGAGGAGTGAGATCAAGAGCGAGGGTCCATTCTTTGTTTCTCCGGTCTAAAACTAGACTTCCTCCGAGGAGGTCTGGGTGCTAGGGCTTTGAGGTGGTGTGTCCCCTCCCTCCCTCCCTGCCGGCCTGCCTCCCTCCCTCCCCCACTCTTTGCCGCGGAGTATTTGTATGTATAGGTCTCATGGAAAAAACCCAGGATGAGACCACATCCTCTCGCGCGCGTACACACACATGCGTGTAGATATACAGGCATGTGTGTGCATACGTTCGATCCATATCCGCATACACACACACAAATACATGCATGTAAGGTATTCATGCAGGCATGGATGTATGCACGGATATCTAGCCCGATACATTTGAGGGAAGCCCACCGCGAACAACAGACATTCAAACCAACCCCTTAGGTAATCACACAACTCGGAGTCGCCCTCCCGCAGATTATTTTCAACGCAGCACCGGGCTCCTTCAGGGTCACGCTCCCGAAATAGAACGGAGCCGCTCCGGACTTAGGAGGCCGGCGGGTCGGGGGAGGCGCGGGTTAAAAGGGTCTCGGGCCCAGAGGAGGCTTCCCAAGAGGGCTAGCTCTTGGGAACTGCCTAGACTCTGCGCCCAAACCTTTCGGGCGGGATGTGGGTGAGCAGCAATAGGCTAGGCGAAGGGGCTCCGTGCCATGGCTTGCTACCAGGGGGTCAGTTTCAATGAATGGAGGGCGAGGATGGGGTAGAGGCAAGGGGCTCTTTTTCTAAAGCCCGGCTCATTTGCATTGAAATGCATGTCCATAAGTACCAAAGGAGAAGGATTCCACTCACGTACAGCCTTCCCACTATCCTCTTTCCAACCCATCTCTCCTCCTTATGTTCAGAGAGCTCGCACCCCTTCTCCAGGAACCCAAAGAGGACAGCTTACTTTGGCTGGGGGGAGAAATGAACCTGATTACCTGATTGGATTCGTGATAGGGGGATATGGACCCGCAGAATAAATCAACGATTAGCCAGCAGGAGGGGTCCCCGTGTGCGTGAGTATGTGTGAGTGCGTGCGCGGGTGGGGTGGGGAGGGGGGAACCTGCCGCAAACCAGGGCCCTATGGAGGAGCGGAGCCTAGCCGCAGGCACTAGCTCTCAGCTACGAAACCATTCATGATTTTGGTGACGTTATTCCAGTTGTGGGGGGAGGGAAGGCGGAGCCTCTGGGGCCCAAGGCCCGCCCCCCTCTACTCCTATAAATAGGGCTTCCCGGGCTCTTTGTGGGGCTGAGAGCTCATTGGGAAGGGATTTAGGCACGTCTTCTTGCTAGCCTGTCCTCCGGGTGGTGGTTGAGAGCGGTGGGAGCCTGTGCGCCAAAGAGCTTACCCTCCGGAGGGGGTGTCCCGCGACGGTGAATCCCTCCGTTGCCTCTAAAAGCTCGAAAAAACTGCTGGGCGCTGGGCCACCGCAGTACCCTCTTTCCTCTGGCGGGGGAACCGTTTTTTAAATATCCGAGGGCGTGGGTCAGCCTCCCTTAGGACTTCATGTCTATATATTTCCCCATTCACTGGTGAGTATTCATTCTTTACCCTTGGCGTCTGATATACCGAGGTGTCTAGCCTGCCAGGGACTCCCGTCGTTTCCCGAATTCCGTCCCTTTAGGGTACAGTGACTACTGGTGGCTGTGACTTAAAGAGGAGGGGCAGCTCTCCATTCCAGGCGATCATTCGGTTGAATGCCGAAGTCGCACCTAAGGGGGCGGGGGGGGGGGGAGCTGCAAGGGTTCCTTCGGAGGTATTGAGAGAATCCAGACAAAGGCAGTGAACTTGGAGGCTTTGCCATAAGTGCAGGATGTCTCGGGGTGCTAATAGGGGAGAGGGTGTAGCAACCGTGACCAATATCCTTCCCACTCCGCACTGTGCTGCAAATGCCCCCTCCTCAAATGTGGATTGATGACAGAATCTCGTGAGTGCTGTTTGATTTGGCGACAGAGACACTGTCTTGTTTTCCCGTTCTTCTTCTCTTCTTTCCACCCCTTCCCCCTAATTTATTCTTGGTTTTGCATGCATGTCTTGATGTAAAGTGCTGGAAATGGGCAGAGCGGGTGCTCTGAAGGCAACTGTGGGTATTGAGTGTTGGAGGAGGAGGGAGCCTCCTAGGGATGGGGGGGCGGTGCTGGTGATAGTGGTGGTAGTGGTGGTGGAATATATGTGTGCGCGCGCCTTCTCCCAGCACTCCCTGAGAGGAATTATACATCCTTTTGACCCCGTGGCTTTCCTTCTCCCCTTTGAAAACCAGCCGAGTTGAGGGGGTGGGGTGGAGGGAAGCAGCTGATCTAGTCCCAGCTGCAAGAGAGAGGAGCCAGGAGAGCACAAATCAGCAACCTGGGATGGAATCTGTGGCGAGGGGAGGCTGGGGGTGGGGGGTCCGGTTGGTGGAGGGGGGATGGGAACAGAGGGGAGAGACTGTTCTGTTCTGATGGGGGCGTGTTTGGAGGTCCTTAGGGGCTGGCGGATGGATTGATGGGGGGGTGGCATGTTCATATTTTCTGGGGCTGGGGATTGGACCATTTGAGGTATGCTGAGACCAATAGGTCTTGGAATCTGTTGAGATTCCCTGAGGCAGGGAGCTGGACTGATGGGAGAGGGTATGAAGATCCCTGAGGGTCTGGGGTTTCACCCTTGGATTGGGTTGTGGAGATTGCTAAGAGAGAAGGAGGAGCGGTTTGGTTTGCAGAGCCGAGCCTCAGAGTCCACCTCCTGCAGGGTCTCAGAGCTTACTTCCTTCCTGCTGAAGGGGAAGGATTCAAGCAAATATTTAGCATCTCCCTCGGGTTGGGGAGGGGGTGTCGAGGTGAGGGAGCACTAGTAGTGCTTGCAAAACCTGTTCCCACATGTGAGAAACAGAAGCTTCTAGAGGAACCCCAGGCCCCAACCCAGGGTGTTTGTTTCCTGGCAAAGCAGACTTGCATGTACGGAGCCAGCAAGGTTAAGGTTGGTCTCTTGCAGCCAGCCTGAAGCTGCAAAGCCTAGATGAAACCGGAAAGTTTGAAGCTTTTTCCTCCCCACTCTTCACAACTGCGACTCCAAACCCCCCAACAAGGAGGAGAGAAAAAGGCCCCAGCCACTGGGTTGTAAAATATCTGGGGCAGCCCCAAGCCTTCCCCCAGGGGCTGAGGGCCAGCTTATTGGGGGGCCTTGAGGAATGATGCTGCCTGCTTCTCCCAGGGTTTCCAACCTGGCTCTCTTTCTAGAGGGAATATGATGAACTTGATGCTCCTGGAAAAGCCAGTTCCCCTTTAAGCGGGGCGTGGTTGCTGGACTCAGGAGACAAATAACTGATGGACTCCTCAGGCCCCTGTCTCCTACCTCACCTTAAGCTTACCCAGCTGCCCTCACTGACTTCAACTAATGAGCTTCCAGGTAGACTGGCCAGTCAGTCTTGCTCAACCTACCTGATTTTCGGTGGAGAGAAACATTAATTTCCGGAAAAATATTCCCACACCCTAACAAGCTGTGGTAAGAAGGACTTGGCTTTTGTTTCCTTTGAAACTCTGCCTCTTATGTATTTAGGGTTACTTTGTGTGTGCATGGGTTAGATAGTGAAGATACAAGAAGATGCTGATGCATGCTCACTATTATTTATGGGAATGGGCATTGTGCCTCACAGTCCTATGCCTTTGACCACCCCGGGTGTGTATAAATGCTTCTTTTGTTGTTTTTTCTTTTTGGAAATCCCTTGTGCAAACAGAGACAGACAGTCTTTAAGGCTGCCAGTGTTCTTGGTACCTCAGCAGGCCAGAGCTCTATTTGGGGCTGGAAAACGAGACATTGGTTATTGTGAAGTGTGGGGAGGTCCAGACCCACTCAGGATATAGAACATGCTTCAGTTTAGAGGCACCAGGGACTTATGGAAGAATTATGAAAGCCTCCATATCTGGAACTTATCTCTACACATGTGGGAAGGCTGCATAGGCATCACTATTATGATCTCTTTATAAAATGACAGTTTTGTACTTTTGTTATTGTCATCATTGTTAACAACAAAAACATTGCAAAGAGGCAATTTAGTTGAGATGGTTTAGAGGGGAAATGAATTAACTCCTTGTGCCTTCCAGAAAGGAACCAGACAGGGAACAAGGATATAGATGATTTGGTGGTAAGAGTGGAATGAATCCAGAATCAGAGGATTTAGATTCGAGTCCTTTACTCTGTTACTGCCTCTGTGATCTTTGATAAATTATTTCCTTCTTTCTGGCCTATTTCCTTCACTGGCAAATGGGAAGGATTAAAATCTTACGATTTAGGATTCTTTCATTGCTCAGTGCAATTAAAACATTCAGTGCAGGCAGGAAAGAGTAAAAAAAAGGAAGTCTTTGAATTCCTTTTATCAAACCCACTAAGTTGAGTAGACTCTAAATCAGTGGCCAATGGCCATATACCGTTATGTTCAGAGAGATTGGCTGTTCAGGGGCTTATTAAACATTCTCCCTTACCTTCCTCCTTTACCCTTAAAAGTGGAGAATGCTGCTGGATTTACAGTCAAGACTTAAATAGTTACTGCATTTAGATAATTCAAGTAAAGGCGGCAGAGTGTCTAGAATGCCTCCTGGTGTCAGTAGGACCTCAGTTCCAATTCAGCCTCAGACAAATTCAGCCTTGCCCCATTCTCCTCAGTTTTCTCATCTGTCAAATGAACTGGAGAAGGATATGGCAAACTACTTTGCCAAGAAAACTCCAAATGGGGTCATGGAGGATCAGACTCAACTAACTGACAAAATGACAACAAAGGGTAAATTCGGTAAATTTAGGTAAGTCACTTAATGTTTCTGATGAGTTTATTCCTTATTTTTTAAATGAAGATGCTAGACTAGAGGATTAGCAGAATAGAATCTCTTCTGATCCTATATCTAGAGCTAAAAGGGGCCTTATAAAGAAAGAGGGAAGTAAATAAGCATTGAGCACCTACTGTGCACTAGACACTGTTCTAAACATGTTGCAATTAATATATCACTTGATTCTTTGAACAATACTAAAAAGTAGGTTGGGATTATCACTTTACATTTGAGGAAACTGAGGCAGGACACAATTAAGTGACTTGCCCAGAGCCACACAGCTATGTCTGAGACCAAGTCTTCTTGACTCCAGGCTAAGCAAGTCTCCACCTTGCCACCTACTTGCCTCTAGTCTTACCCCACCCCCCTGATTTGACCTATGAGAAAACTGAGGCACAAAGAGGTTGAGTGACTTCCCTAGGGACACACAACTAGTAAATGTCTTAATGATTTGGACTCATCTTCCTGACTCTTAGTCTACTTGCTGTTTCTCATCCTATTTTCAGATAGCTTTTGTGCTAGAACTGTATGGCCTCAAGGCTGAAAACAATAACTTTCAATTCATTTTGGATTTCTTATCTCTTGGCAGCTCTGATTATCTGAGATCAGCTGAAATGACTGAGGTGATGATGAACACCCCATCTATGGATGAGATCGGGCTGAATAACCAAAAGGATAGCATCTCCTATCAGGTGGGTGAGTCCTGGGTCCTTTTCACTTGGTGAGAGTGGCAGGTTGGGCTGGAACTAACCACCCCACCCCACTACTATTCACCCAGATAGAAAACAGAAGGAAATGTGAGGAAGTAGCTCATGTGGGGAGCTCCATTCCTGTCCCCTCTGCAAAAATATAGCTAGTCAGGAAGAGGTACTAAGTGAAGCATTTTAGGGAATGCATTTTGTGGATTTAGTGCCCTTAAGGCCTCTTTACTTCTCGAGAAAGACCCAATTCCATTTCAGAGTGTCCTATAGCAAACTAATATTCTTGGACTCAGAAAGATCTGGGTTCAAATCTTCAGATATTTGCGTATGGGAAAATCATTTAACACTTTTACAGCTGAGCCTCATTTTCCTTCTTGGGGATAAAAATATCCATAATGCTGACAATATCGGATTATTGTAAGTCTCCAAAGAAATAAAACTGGTAAATCACTTTAAAGCACGTTATATTAAATGACAGCGAAGTCTTCTCAGAATTAGAGATTAATCTATATGGTGAAACCCTTTTTGATTATTTTTGGCACAAAAAAATGGTTTGAGGCTTGGTATCATTGATTTTTTTTCTTCAAATAAAAATATTTAAAAGAAAATATTTAGCCTGTGGATCTTGGTTTTCATCTAATTTCCAGTTAACCGTGGGACTTGAACCATTCATTTTTCTCCTCCATGTCTCTTTTCTCCACTTGGCAAAATGCCTTTTGGAAGCAGCGATGAGGAAGATGGAGATGATGTTTTGTATTGGGGCTAAGGATGAGGGCACTCCAGTCCTCTTAACTTACTGTGTGAAATTTCCAAGATGGAAGAATCCTGAGATTGTTTAGTTCAGTCTTTCATTAAGAAGGAATATCTTCTGCATCTCATATTCAAGTAACCTTGGGTGAATCACTTAACTCTGGACCTCTATTCTCCTCTGTTTAATGAAGGGTTGGACTAGGTGAGCTCTAAGGATTCATTTCTAACTCTAGATCAATGATCCCCTAGCAATGACAATCCAGTCTGGGCTTAAAGACCTCCAGTTGACCAAAGCAGCCCATTCTACTTTGAGATAATTAGTTTTATTTCTAAGGTATCTTTCCCCCCTGGCCCCAGACGCTCTCAAGGTGAAGCAAAGATATTCTTCCTTGTGTATTGCCTCTACTTATTCTCTCTGGGGTTCAATGGAACGTTTCTAATCTCTCTTCCATGTCTTTCAAATACCTAAAGGAAACTATCATTCCTCCTGCCCTAACTTCTTCAGATCATCTCTTCTGTAAGTTAAACATAGTTATCCTCATTACTGCTTCCAAATGAACTGGAGAAGGAAATGGCTCACCACTTCAGTATCCCAAAAAGGTCTGCAAAGAGTCAGACGTGGCTGAAACAACTAAAGAGCCCTCTCTTAAGTTCTACCTCCGTTTTGGGTTGCAAGTTTCTTTGCCAATGAGTCATACGGGATCTTTCTTTGCGGTCACCAGTGAGATTTTCTTTTAGCTCTGTTTCCTCTTAGACTATATCACAAGAACTTTCAATGGAATCTATATAGGATTATTCAACTCAAAAATACTTATTAAGCAGATGTTAGGTGCCTGCCCCCAAGGAGTTTACATTCCATTGGGGAAAAATGAACACGTACACAGATAAACAACAAAACAAGTATGTAAACATCATTGGAGGGCGAGGGAAGGATCCCTAAGGATTGCAGAAATTAGGAAAAATTTCTTGTCGGAGATCATAGTCACACTGAGCCTTGAAAGGAGGGTGATAGTTTCTGAGAGGAGAGGCTTAGGTGAGGAGGGAAGGCGGCATAGGTGAGACATGTGCCAAGTCACTGAAATGGAATATGGATGTTGTGAATGTAAGAATGAATAGCAGCTAGATCAGATTAACTGAATTTGAATTCATTAGTGAGAATAACGTGTCATTCTATCGAGAGAGGCTGACATCAGGATGTGAAGGACTTTATTTTTTATTTTTATCTTTTGAAGGGCTTAAATGCTGGACAGATAAATGTTTTTAATCCTAGAGACAATTGGGAGCTATTGAAGCTTGTTGAGCAGGAGAAAACCAGAATCAGATCTGTGCTTCAATAATATGAATTTGGCAATTGTGTGGAAGCAAAGAGACCAATTAGGAATCTATTGTAATAGTCCAAGAGAAAGTTGGTAGGGGCCCAGGGCAACTGGCATGGTGGCAGTGTGAGTGAAGAGAGAATTTTATCATTTACTCTCACCACCTCATTTTGACAGATGAGGAAAATGAGGCTTAGAGGGGAAATGACTTATTGCAAGGTCTCTCAGCTAGCTGTAGAGTTTTACCTCCCTTTCCACTACCACCTTGCATTTGGGTGGTCACAGACAGTTGCTAGAGTTTCCAAGAGCAACTTCAAATTCAGTGATTGGGTTTAAAACTTTTATCCTTGTGGTTTTGGAAAGACCCTCTTAGTCAGGAGAGAGAGAGAGACAGACAGACAGACAAAGAAAGAAAGTAAGTGACCCTACTGAGTTTCTGACCTGTTCCTGGCATTTCTTTCATGTTCTCCACTGTGTTCTCAATGAGACAGCGAGTGTTTTCATAAATGTTGTATGACCAATTTCCTCAAAACCTGCTCAAAGCATATGCTGGGTAATTAAGGCTAATTTCCACCAGAGCTGTTATGATTGGCCAAGAATGACACTTTACTAAAGGCCTTCCTTCATTTACATTCTTGATCTCTTTTCCGGAGAGTTAGAGGATGTAGGGATGGGGGAGGAGGGGTGAGTCTCACAGCTCACCACTTGGCATTCCTCCTGAGGATAATAATAGTATGTGGGACTTATCTTGTGCCTCTTTTCCAAGGAACTAAAAGTGCTTGAGAGCTATTGTCATTCATCTGCAGTGTCCCATGAGCTTTCTGGAAGCCAGGCATTAATCCCTTTTTGACAGATGGAGAAATGGAGTCTCGGTGCTGTGATATAACCTTGCTCCAAGGTCAGGGATGAAGGACCAGAGCCCATACTTTTTGATTTGCAGAGTTCACGCTTACTCTGGATTTCTAGTCTCTGGCTCCTGCGACTGTGGGGTGCCTTAGCCCCTCAAAGGAAAAGGTTCCAGAGATTTGCCTTTTTAACGTGTTGTAGAATTTGGATGAGAAATATGTACTGGTCCAAATCAGTTCATGTTGGTTTTTGATTCAATTCACCGAACATTTAGTCAAGACCTCCTATGTGCCGGGCATTGTTCTAGCTTTTGAGGATTCCAAACCAAAAACAAACTAGCCTCTGTCCTTAAGAAGCTTATATTCCAGGGGCAGCTAGGTACCTCAATGGATTGAGAGCCAGACCTAGAGATGGGAGGTTCTAGGTTCAAATCTGGCCTCAGACACTTCCCAGCTGTGTGACTCTGGGCAAGTCACTTGACCCCCATTGCCTAGCCCTTACCACTCTTCTGCCTTGTAGCCAATACACAGTATTGACTCCAAGATGGAAGGTAAGGGCTTAAAAAAAAAAAGAAGAAGAAGCTAATATTCCACAGAGTTAAGGGCAAAATGCAGATACAGAAATGCAAAATAAAGGCTGTTCCAAAAGTCTTAGTGCAGTTTTGAGCTACTAAAGTTTAAAATTTCACTTAAGACTTTTGGGACACTCTCTAGGATAGAGGGAATATTAACAACTAGGTTAATAGGAATAGATCTCTTGTAGGAAGAGGTTCCTGAGCTTTGCTCAGATGGGAGCTAGGAATTCCTAGAGAGGGAAGTGAGAAAGGAAATCATTCTAGGTGGGGATGGGGGGGCATGGCTGAGAGTTAGCTATGGCAAAGATAGCTTGATGTTTCTGAAACTTCAAAAAAAACATCAAATGAAAATTTTCCTATATCAAAAGAGCTAGATATGGCTCGAGAGCCATACTTTGCCGACTCCTACCCCCCCCTCACATTCCTACCCCCCCCCCAGGGTGAGTGAGTCAAGTGGTCAGTATTAAGTGTGCAGTAAATCCATCCCTAGTTCACTGCAATAAGAGAGCAGCAAGACTTAATGGAATGAAAGGACCTAAAAAGTAGACCCTGGTCACCCAAATCCCTATGTTTTGTTTTTTTCTACCAGGAAAACATGAATTGCCACAGTCCCTAGCATAACTTTCTATATACTACAAGAGCTTAGACAGTATTTTTCCTTTAAAACAATTATATTAAAAAACTTCTTAATTGAACAAAAGTCAATTTTATGTCCCTCCTTCATAGTTTTTTCTTCTGAATCAGAGAGCTAGCATGGCCACTGCCTCATGGAGCCTGCTCAAGGTGCATTTGCTCCTCTTTTATATTAAAAGCAAATTGGGGTGAACTGGGTCGGGGCATTGCCAAATAGAAGTCTTCCCCTTGGTCAACTCTGGCCTTTTCTGTTGCTGCCATGAAAGAACTCAAGAGGTTTGGCTTCCTTAGCCATCGACGTCAAAACGGTAACCTTCCCTTTTGGATTTTCTCTGCTTCCCTTTCTTCTATAGTGGGTTATCAGCAGCATACATCTATGGATAGTGAGGTTACCTGAACTTCATTTATTTATTTATTTTTAAGCTCTTAACTTCTGTGTATTGTCTTATAGATGGAAGATTGGTAAGGGTGGGCAATGGGGGTCAAGTGACTTGCCCAGGGTCACACAGCTGGGAAGTGTCTGAGGCCGGATTTGAACCTAGAACCTCCCGTCTCTAGGCCTGACTCTCAATCCACTGAGCTACCCAGCTGCCCCTGATTACCTGAACTTTAATGTGAGGAGATTCCTTGACTTATAGTCCAGGGTCTTATGGGGCATAAGGAGACAGGGAGGGAGACAGACAGACAGACGGGGAGGGGGGGAGGGGGAGAGAGAGAGAGAGAGAGAGAGAGAGAGAGAGAGAGAGAGAGAGAGAAAGTTTTATAGTTTTTTATGCTTCATCCCTTAGGCTGTCTGACTTGCCCTTCACTGCCTAGGGAAAACCATCCTTTTTGCTAGGCTCCTTTCAAGTGGGGAGCTTGCTGGGTTCTAACTGTAATCCTTGGGTTTCAATTTGAAACTTCTCTCTCAAAGCTCCTGGATTCTGATCTAGTGTTTCCCTCCTCCCCCGGGTTAGGCCTGATCTATCTTAAGTGGCAGATTTCTCCTTTCCCAAGGATCACTGGCTTGGCCTGGAGGAATTTCCTCTGTATTAGCTGATGCTTTTCAAGTTGACCATTGTAGCCCCTCATGCCACTGGATAAAATCACTTCTTAATCAGCTTCCTTTTTCTCACCATCTCTGTCCTTAGTTCCTGGGCACCAGCTGTCTTGTCACCAGCTATTTTTCCCTTTTACTGAGTTGTGAAATTAGCATTTCTATAGCCCACCTTTCCATTGGATAACCTTTTCCTCTTCAGCCTGGCTGAGGTTCTAATACAGACTATAAATAGCCAAGGGTGATAATTCTCCACACATCCTTAGGCTAATCCATTGAATGACTGAGTGATAAAGAGGCCATGTGTCATGGAATGAGCCCAGGGCCCAGAATCAAAGAACCTCGGTGCCCCTCTTGACCTCTGTCACTTCCTACCTGTATTGACCTTGGAAAAATCATTTAACCTCTTCCAAGCCTGAGTTTTTGTTGTTCAGTTGTTTCAGTCATGTCCCATTCTTCATGACCCCATTTGTTTTTTGTTATTTTTTTTTGGCAAAGATACTGGAACGATTTGCCTTTTCCTTCTCCAGCTCATTTGACAGATGAGGAAACTGAGGTTAAGGGAGGTTAAATGACTTGCCCAGGTCACGCAGCTAGTAAGTGTCTGAGGTCTGATTTGGACTCAGTGCAGGCCCACAGCTCTAGCCACGGCACCACCTAGCTGTAAAATGAAAGGGATGAGACACCTATAAAATGAAGAGATTAGACTCAGGATTTCTGAGGTCCCTTCCAGTTCAAAATTGGTTAATGCTGTTATGGCTGTGATCTTTTTTAACTCTCTCACTGATCTACAGGTTGCTCTGAGGCACCCAAAGCATCCCTTATCTTGCCATTTATGGCTCAAATCCTGAAATTCTTTTCTTGAGGATTTATATTATAGTAAGAAGTGATGAATTCTCATTGTAGCAACTATCAGTGTGTAAGATCATTGGATTTTGAGGGCCCTTATCTCAGATACATAAATGACTGAGTGGCCCTGGGCAAGTCATTTAATTTCTCTCAGCTTCAGTTTCTTCATTTGTAATATGGATATAATAATTGCACTTGCCTCAAAGAGTTGTTGTGAGGCTCACAGATAAGCTTAACATGTACAATGTTTTACAGATCTTAATGCTACATATATATATGTAAATGCTAGCTATTTTGATTTATAGTTAAAATCTTTTTTTTTTTAAATCCTTACCTTCTGTCTTAGAATCAATACTGTGTGTCTCCAAGGCAGAAGAGCGGTAAGGGCTAGGCAATGGGGGTCAAGTGACTTGCCCAGGGTCACACAGCTGGGAAGTGTCTGAGGCCAGATTTGAACCCAGGACCTCCCATCTCTGGGCCTGGCTATCAATCCACTGAGCTATCCAGCTGCTCCCCTAGTTATATTCTTAAAGAAAAGCTTCTTTCTATGAGGAATGAATGAAAAAAAATTTTTAAGCCTATCTTAAGAGCTTTCCATGTGCAAAGTCTAGTAGTACTGCTGGGAATACAAATAGGAAAATAGATAGTCCCTGCCTTTAAGGAGCTCACATTCTAATGGGGGAATCAACATGTGGTAACTGGACCTGATTAGTACTGCTTCCCCTAGGTAGAGGTAGTCATGATATACTCATTATTCTTATTTACCTTTACTTATAGGAAATAAAAACTCGTCTAAAGAATAGGCATGCTTTAATCATTCTTGATCATAAAAACAGATCAGTTCAGAGAAAGTTCAAGATATCTTCACTACATTTAATTCCTTCCTAATTCCTTCCTTCCTCCCTCCCTTCCTTCTTTCCTCCCTTCCTTTCTCCTTTCCTTCCTCCCTCCCTTTCTTCCTCCCTTCCTCCCTCCCTTTCTTCCTCCCTTCCTCCCTCCCTTTCTTCCTCCCTTCCTCCCTTTCTTCCTCCCTTCCTCCCTCCCTTTCTTCCTCCCTTCCTCCTTCCCTCCCTTTCTTTCTCCCTTCCTCCCTCCCATCCTTCCTCCCTTCCTCCCTTCCTCCCCTTGACACCCCGGGTTTGACCCTACAGTTTCCTCATTTGTCAGAGGAAGAGGCTGAACTCTTTAAAGATCCATTCCAACTTGATCATTCTGTGTTTTATTGCTGAATGGATATCCTAGCTTTTGGAGGGGAGGGAGAAAGAAAGGAGGAGGAGGAGACAAAGAACATCTCTTGCTTCTGCCTCCCGACTTAAAAGGGCTTGTTAAGTGATAGATTACCCTTTGCTCACAGGATTGTCTGGAGCTGCCCACCATTTTTGGGTGGAGGGAGGGTGGGACAATCGGGAAGTTTAGTGGCCCTGCTCAGCTCCAAATGCTGTGCTTATCTGGAGTCTTCCAAAGAGCTCAGTAAAGCATTGCTTAGTGACCCTGCAGAGGAAGCAGTCCTGCCACCACCAGAAAATAATATACCACAAAAACATCTGACTGAAATCCTCCGTGCCTTCAGACTCTAATGGCACATGCAGACATATCAGTGAAGTTTTAGCAGTTTGGGCTGATTCCAGTCAGGAAGTTAAATTTCAGTGGAACACCAATATCCAAAAACATTTCTCCTGCCCTCTACCTCTTCCTCTGTACCCTATTTCTGCCACCAGATGTTACGTTTGCCGACAATGACTAGCACAGACATTCCCCCCCCCCCTTACTACTGAATGCCCAAAAAAGGTAGTTCAGTCTGAGTGTATATTTGAGGAAGAAGAGGGCGAATTCTCTTGAGAGGCATTAGGTATTGGTCCATATGCACAAGCTCTTTTTTTGTGTTAACCCTTTCCTTCCTGTTGAAAAAAGGAGCACTTCTTTGTGGCTGGCACCTAACCATTTCATAACAACTGCTCCAGTGGGGAAGACTTGGATCATAGGATCACAAATCTGGAGATAGAAGGGAACTCAGAGACCACTGAGTCCAGCTTCTCTTTTATTTATTTATTTATTTATTTATTTATTTATTTGCTTGCTTATTTATTTATTTGTCTGTTTATCTATTTGTTTATTTATTCATTCATTTATTTGTTTATTCATTCATTCATTTACTTATTCATTCATTCATTCATTTATTTGTGTATTTGTTTGTTTATTTATTTATTTGTGCATGCAGATTAGGAGACTGAGACCAAAAAATTAAAATGATTTGCCTAGCACCTCATAGTTAGTGACTGTCTAAAGCAGGTTATGAACTCAGGCCAATCTGACTCTTAAGTGCAGTCATCTATCCACCATGCCATGCTGCTTTTTCTAGAAGAAAGAGCATTGGTTTTGAAGTCATCAAATCGTTATTTATCAACCAACAATCACTTCTTAAACACCTGCTTTGTGTTAGGCTCTGGAGATAATAAAAGACAAAAGTCAAATAATCCTAGAATCCTAGATAACTGGAAGGGATCTTAGAGATGATTAAATTTACTTCTGCAACATCCTCGTCAAGGGACCATCTAATCAATAGACCTGGTTTTTGAATCTTGGCTTCCGTGGCTATCTATGTCGTCCTGGCCAAGTCAATGTAGCTTTACTGACTCAATTTTCTCATCCAAAAAATTATGACGATAGTGATGCTTTTCCAGTATTTATCTCAGCAGGTTCTTGAGAGGAAAGAACTTTGTAAACTGTGAAATAAGGCAATGTAAATAAGGCCTTCAAATACCAACCAACTAGAATGCTAGTAGAAGCATGAATTTAAACAAGTTTTAATAAAAAATTATTGATGCTTTTTCTTTACATCCCTTTTTAATTTTTTTTTAAAATTTTTTCCCTATTTTTTTTCTAGTAACTGCCCACCTCTCTGTATTATGGAAGAGTCCTAGAGGGATATTAGACTACATATATACTATATTCCTACATATCCTCAAGAAAACCCATTCTTATAACAAAAAGAAGTACAATTCAGCAAACATATTAAATTCAGTTGAACGTGCCTGAGGGCATGTACCTCATTCCTATGTGTTCTACCACCTCTTGGTCCAGAAAAGAGAGATCTGGTTTGTGATTGGTCCAGTGGAATCAAGATTCAAGCCTTAATTTTTTTTTTCCCAAGACATGTCTGTGCTGTTAGCTAGGTATGAGAGATATTGTTCTTTAATACAGTGCCCTGCCCCGTGGTAGGTAAATATTGATAAAATTCCATTCAACATTAGCTCGCTTCTACTGAGAATATCAGTGCGCCTTTGTAAGCCCCTAGCAGAAGAAATAGTCTTAAGTAAGCTCCCTGGCTCCAAAGCAGGAACAATGAATTATATAGAACTTGGTGTCATAAGCATTTTCTCTCAGTCATTGACCCAGTCTCCCAACTTGCATGAGAAGGAAGGAGGCCTGCAGGGGTAAGGGAGGAGGAATGTGTTTGGGTGATGGATCTTGTGATTGTAGCCAAGAGCTATTCCTGGGTGTCTAATGAATGTCCTGAAATGATCTCTCAGGGATATGTCCTGAAATCATCTCTTGTGGATATGAAGACAGCCACTCATTCCCATGAGGCTGACGGTTTTAAATGCTTCTTCTGTCAGAGAAAGATGTTCTCCAGGGGGGATGAGGTTCATTCCTCTCCAGCCCTAGCAGCCTGTGGCACTTTTGTCTGGATGCACAGCTGGCCCTCTATCTCCCCATCTGCCCTTCCCTCAACCCCACTACCACCAAAAAGAAAGACGGCTTTTTTTTTTTTATTGTTGTTTTATTTTGTTTTAAATCGGCAAGCCCAATCCTATCTCTGCTACTTCACTCAGACCTCCCACTACCACCAAAAAAAAGAAAGATGGCTTTTTTTTACTGTTGTTTTATTTTGTTTTAAATCGGCAAGCTCAATCCTATCTTTGCTACTTCACTCAGACCTCCCACTACCACCAAAAAGAAAGATGTTTTTTTTTTACTGTTGTTTTATTTTGTTTTAAGTCAGCAAGCCCAATCCTATCTCTGCTACTTCCCTCAGACCTCATGACATTCCCCTAGACGCACGGGCCAGTCTTAGAAAACTCTTTGCTCCCAGTCCAAAGTGGTTTTTTCTCTCCCCTCCTATTAGATGAGCATTTTGACCAGAATGGGGAATATTCTGATGAGTGTCTTAATAGGAAAACATTCTCCTGGCAATGATTTGTTGACGGTGACTGGCAATCAAAAAGGAAACAAACCCCAGATGTGTTCATCTAAACTTATGCTCCTGCCACCCTATCCTTGGGCTGTTGACAGTTATATTTTGGTTGTCCCAAATAGGGAAGAGGTGATTTTTCCAGAGTGTAGACGGAGCAGCATGAACTGGTAGCTCGACATCAGAGGGAAAGTCTCGATATCTTTAGTGGGTCCCAGCACACTCAGAGCCTTGCTTCCTATGCACTTTGGTGTAGGCTGCACCCAGACAAAATAACCGTTACTTATAGCCAGAGTTTTTGCTCCCAAATCCTTAAAATGCTCTCTTCTTCCCTGCTTCCCCACTTCCCAGCCAGAATAGAAGAGGGCATACAGCGCTTTTCCACGTTACTAGGACTCCCAACAAGGCCACCAAGCTCAAAGGCCCTAACTGGTGGGTTTGGGCTTGGTCAAAGATTTTGTGGCTTTTGTACTGAAAAGTTGATTGCAACCTTAAGGAGTTTCTGCTTCCTATACAGACCCTATTAAGCTTATAACACTGAAAGCACTGGCTATTAGGGCCCACCAGAGTGTTTTTGATTGTATATTATTTCTGTGAAGTCTATGGAGATAGCATTATGGAGGACTCTGATGGATAGCAATGTTTTTTTTTTTTTTAAATGCACATATATACACACAACCAAAAAAAATACCCCATGTATTTAAAATTTTTTTTAGATATATTTAAAAAACATCTAATTTTGCTCAGGAAAATTTGTAAATATAACTTTTTTTTTCTTTGAAGGAACATTTGCACTGTGGCAGAGTAGAATGAGTGCTGGATTGTGGTTAGAGGATCTGGGTTTTCAATATTCACTTCTTTTCATCATTTGCTAGCTGGTAACATTCGGCTAAGGCACGGCATCTGTCTAGACCTCAGTTTCTCCGTCTGTAAAATGAGAGGTAGACTAGATGACCTAGAAAATCCTTCCAGTTCCAAATCTGACCTTGTTGGTCTAGCAGGCATTATTTGGAATGCTCATTATGTACGTGAGGTCTATCTCTATATTTATCTTACCTATCTGTCTGTCTAGTCAGTCTAACGCATCATTACTTGGAGGTGACCTGGGTTCTCAAAGATTATATCAGTGAAAATACAAGTTCTAGTAGCTTTTAGAAAGTCTTCAAATAGAGGCCCAGCAATGAAGAGCTGCTATCCAAGGACCAACCCAACTAAATTTAGAGAAGCTAATCACCAGAGGTTTTGGCTACCAAATGATTAAATTATTTTAATCTATTTAAATTAAATATTTAATTGATTATTTAATAGCTACTTCTTTAACCGTCTGTCAAAGCATGGCAGAGGTATCCCACATATCATCTGTGTCAATGAAGAGAGTGTCTATTTTGGTGAAATCATAGATAATTGAAATGGCCACATCTATTTCCATCTTCATTCTGTTAATTGTACTTGAAGATGGCATAGTATAGGGAAGAACCAATTTCATCATTTCAGTATATCTACTACTGCTAAATGGATGCCATGTAGTATAATATTTGACCATCTATTGGCCTTAATTTTCTGTGCCATTTTGGTTTTCTTTGTGCTATCGAACTGACTCAGGGACCTATGAATGAACCTAGATATTATGTCTTCTTGGGTTCTAGGTAGTAGAGTTATAGTCCTAGTAGGACACAAACCAGGAATCATCATGGCCATCTCTCTTCTGATTTTAGGAATACTAAATTAAAAAAAACAAAACCAAAACACCTCTGGCTCCAGCCTCTCTGCTGGCCCTTGGGAAGAACAGTGTTGTGGGCATTTGGTTCCTTGACATTTTTAAAAGCTTGTAGCTCTTGGCTGCACTGCAATAGGCAAACAGTCTGGTGATAGAAACTATGTAAATAGGAAATACTACAGAATTTGTTTTTAAGAGGAGACTGCTGTTTGTTAACATGAAAAAAATATGTCTTGGAGTTTGACTTTGCCCATTATATCCATAAAGATAGCAAATGCCAAGTCATCAATACCGCATTTACTTTTATAATTTCTTCTACTACATGTGTATCTTTTGAAAAATGTTATACTTTTACTTCAAACTGGAGGTTAGACAAGAAGATAATTCCAATATCCAGGGACCTGGGCCTCTAATCATAGCAACTTTCATTAATCTTAAGGATTATTCCCATTAAAAAAAAAAAGAGTAGTGGAATTGTATAGTTGGAAGGGTCTTTAGTGGCCTTTTAATCCAACCTCCAACTCAGTATCATTCCCCTCCACATCATCTTTGACACTGAAACACTTCTGGTGACAAGGAAACCCACTACCCAACAGGCTGGCTATCCCATTTATAGGTCTTTTTAATTATGGGAAAGTTCTTAGATTTTTGTAAAAATCTTGCTCCTTGTAATTTTGGCCCATTGGGTCCTAGTTTTGCCCTCCGAAGAGACTCATTAAGTGTATCCTTTTATCTACATGGATTTGGAGTCTAGATCACAAAAGGTTTTTACTTCTATATGTACCTGTTTCCTTCCATCATTGAATGTAAATTATTTGAAATCAGGGACCATTTGATTTTTGTATTTGAGTCATAGGAGCTACCACAGTTCCTCACATGTACTAGGTACTTTAAAAGCTTGTTGGATGAGTGACAGCAATATCTCCTTTAACCTAAATACTTTACCTTTATTGATACTGCCTATGTTTGCATTAGCTTTTTATTTTTAAAAAAACCCTTACCTTCTTTTTTTTTTTTTTTTTTACTATTTACTGCTATTACAATTACTATGTATTGGTTCTAAGGCAGAAGAGTGGTAAGGGTGGGCAATGGGGGTCAAGTGACTTGCCCAGAGTCACACAGCTTAGGAAGTGTCTGAGGCCAATTTGAACCTAGAACCTCCTGTCTCTAGGCCTGGCTCTCAATCCACTGAGCCATCCAGCTGCCCACTGCATGAGCTTTTTAAACAGCCAAGTCACCCTATTTATTCATGTTGAGCTTACAGACAACTAAAACTACTGGATTTTTTTCACATGAATTATGACATGACCAGACCTCTTATGTCTTATACTTTTAATGCAATTGAATCTTTCAACTCAATGTAAAATCTTGCATTTAGAAAATGAGTCTGATTCTGGTTATAATGAGTGAGAATTATTCTAAGTGGAAATGTCTTTGTTGGTAAGTGAAAAATAAGGAATAATAAAGGTTCAAGACAAAAATTGGAGGAGTCCTCAATAAAGAAAGTGTAACTGAAATCATGACAGTACCTGAATTCCTTCAAGAAATAACGCAAAAGGAGAACAAAAGGTCAAGGAAGAGCTTTTTAGTTGAAGGTTTGGAAGATAGAAAAGGAAATCGAGAGAAACTAGAGCAAAGGAGAGAATTAGGAAGGTGCAATATCACATCAAGAGAAGAAGGGGAGCCTTTCCAGAAGTAAGGACAGTCAAGCATCACTAAAGGAACGGGGAAACGTAGAGGATTTGGCCAGAAACAAATTATTATGGAACCTAGTGAGTCATTTCAGCAATGTCGTAGGAATAGCATAGACCTGCCCACATCACTGCCTTGCTCAAGAAGCTTCAATAACTACCTTTTGTCCCCAGAATGAAATACAAGCTCCTTTGTTTGGCATTTAAGCCCTTTGAATTTGGCTCCAACATATCTTTCTATACTTACTTCACATTCCTCCTCTCTTACCCAACATTCCTGCCAAACTAGCCAACTTATCGTTTTTTTGACAACAGTGCAGAACATTCCATCTCCCAGCCTAGTCAGTGTCCTCCTCCCCCCTCTGCCTTTTTAGAACCCTGAGCTCCCTTCCAGGCCCCCTTCTAGAGCACTTACCAAGGGAGGCACATCCCTGATCTTCTCTCTGCCTTACTTTTTTATACTCGACACCCCTCTGCCCCCATTACTCTGTATCTACTTAGTATATTTGATTTTCTGCATATATATTGATTTCTCCCAGTAAAATATAAGCTCCCTGAGCTCAGGGACTGTTCCACTGTCTGGGACTTAGTAAATGTTCGATGAACATTTATTGAATTGGTTTGGATCGATGGGAGCCAGATTTCAGGAGCTGAGAGGGGATGGAGGGTGAAGAAGTAAAGGCCATGGATGTAGACCAATACACTCAAAGAATTAAGCTTCAAAAGGGAGGGGGAAAATTAGTTAGTATCTAAAAGTGGCCATAGGGTCGAGTGAAAGTTTTTTGATAAAATAAGAGAGTCTAAAAATAAAATAAATATAAAAAGTATAAGTAAAAAATAAAATAAGAAAAAGGCATTGAAATGGAAAGACTGATGCAGTAATCTTGGTAAGGACTTTCCAGAAGAGGCCCCAAGGAATTTGATCTGGCATATAAAAGAAGGGATTATCTTTAGAGAGGCCCATGACAAGGCTAATATAAAAGAATTCCTTATAGATGGCCTCCATCTTTTCCCACAGATGTGGGCAGCTTTGAAGAAAGCATTCCCATGAGCATTCAAAGGTTTCATTCCCTTACTGATTTATTAGTTATACAGTGATTAGTCTTAACATTTGGTGGGAAGTTAGCTCTCCTAATGGTTTTCTTTTTGGTAGTGTTGCTTTGAGTGGAGAGACCACAGGATGGGTGTGTGCTTGAAAGATGCTTTGCAAAGTGGTTCAAAAGTGGAGTTTACACAAAGCATTTCCTTTCCCTTCCCTTTCGAGCTTACACACCTTAAGTCTAGCAGACAAGGAAGTGGCTAGCACCCAACTCTGATGGGAAGAGGACTTCTTGGAGGGGACAGATTGCCTTTCACCTCTAGCCCAGGGAGCTGGAAGAGGAAAAGAAGGAGAGTGCATGAAGGAAAAGGAAAGGAATAGGTGTTGACTAGATCTTCTTCCCTTACCCTGTATGTAGCCCTTAAATTTAACCCTTTGTCTGATCTTCCAGAGACAAAACACATCCAACCCCCTGTTGCTTCCATTACAAAGTGCAGTCATTATTCCAAAGGGGTTCAGGGAAGATATTTTTTTGGATATATCAAAATTGCATGCATGTGTGGGGAGAGGGGAGAAGGGGTGGTGTTGGGATAGAAGAATGGACAATACACAAAGGTGGAAAATATGGTGCCTGGTTTTATTTGAATCACTAATTTTACACTAAGCTGTCTATGTTATAAGTAGCTCCATCTAGGAAGAATAAACAAAGATAAAGATTGTTACTGCTTTTAAGCCAGTGGCAAGGGGGTAAGAAAAATCTCTATTACTCTGAATATCTGTCAAGAAGATTACTACCACTCTGCAAAATTCTAGTGTTTCTCAATATGTGTCCTCATCCTCAACTGAGGAGGTGGCAGCTTCATTAACATTTCTGCTGGTTCATAGTGGGCAAAAATGAGATTATCTGTAATGAGACTCAGGGCCAGATATAGCATTGGGGGATGGATAGACATGAGCCAGCAAGCTCTGGTGGATCACTTTAGGCTCGTTAAAAGCAGACAGAAAACTTGTTGGGTATCGTGGCAAGAGTAGAGAAGGCATCACTTTGGAGTAGTGGAAAGGGCACTCATCATCTACAAGTCAAAAGACAGGGCGTCTGTGTCTTAACTTAGTGCTGTTGTCCTTAGGCCAATTACTTCTCCTCTCTGGTTCTCTCATTTTCTCATCTGCAAAATGAAGAGGTTGGACAGGATGATCTCTAAAGTTCCTCCCAGAGCTACGATTCTATGATTATTTGGATAACGAATTTCCCTAGTATTCTGGAAACATGACCAAGTCAACTCAAACTCTTTTGGCCTGCCCTTTGGGAGAATCTGAGATCCAAAGAGGTGTGAATTGAAAGTATCAGAGTCAACCACTTGGGCCTTCCTACTGCAGGGTGTTTAATCCCACTTTCCCTGGACTGGAGCTAGCTAGCTTAGGACAAAGACTGTTCTCTTCAGGCTAGTTCAGTTTTGCCTTGGGACCCACTGGATTACACGGGAAGTTCCATTTTATTCTCAGGTTTGGAGAAAGGAAGTTGCCCCTTCTGGTGTGGCTATTGCCAATACCCTTCAGGATTCAGACTAATTATTTATTATGAGGCTTTGGCTCATGCTACCACCTCCATTTCTCTCCCTCTTCCCCTACCCCCAGCAGGGAAAGCAGGATGTGCAGGCTACTGCTGTCTCAGCTTGCAGAGCTGGTAATTAGCCCTTTGTGTCCTCTTAACTACCTTTCATCTCTCCATCAGCTGGTGTCTGCTTTCCCTATTAGCATCTCTCAGCTCTTTGCTGACCACTCCTTTCCCATTGTAGTAGGCCAGCTCATATGTTTGTCAGGGTGATGGAAGATGGTTGTACACAAACACACACAGATATACACAGACGGAGGGCTGGTCTTACCAGAATCACTAACATTTTCCATTCGAGATGCCAAATATCTTTCTTTTCTCCCCACCCCAGAGTAAGTCAGGTTTAGGTCACCTGGCTCAGAGGGAGACAGATGATAGCCAGGCCCTCAAATTTAGGGCCTTTAGAAACCATGGTATTGCCTTTCAGTTTCCCTCCATGGGTGAAATGGGAGATGGCAAACTTGCTACTTTTACACCTAAGCAAAACGACCTGATGACTACTTCTTAATTCCCAAATTCTTTTTCTCAGCTTCACCAGATTCCTTTCCCCAGAGGTCTCCAGTTCAGTGATTGAAGAGGAATGGGTGGACTCAGTGCCTGAACTCTCTATAGGGGCAGTTCATTGGGGGTTGGGGTGAGTGGGTTGGGGATGGATGGAAGTGGTGGGAGTATCGGGTGGAGATGAAAACTAAATGCTAGATTTGGCTCAACTGTTCCTACACTACAAAAGAAGTACAAAATCTGTCAGGGCTCTAAATGTTAGCACCCTGGGACAAAGTTTTGGTCATCTCTCCTTAGTTTCAGTTCTGTTTGGAGCAGAAAATAGATTTGCAAATGCTTTCCTGAAATGGGTATTTCAGCTGTAAACTTTCCATTCAACAGATATTTGAGATATCGAAATGTCCTCTACTGTGCTAAGTGCTCATAATCTCATTGGTCTCCCCTCCAACCTAGGATATGAAAGAGTAAACATTAAAGCTGTCTTCTGTCTGGGGCAGCCCTTAGTTGTTTTTAAATTATTTTTTATTTGTTTCATTAAATATTTCCCAATTCATGTAAATAGCCCTTAGTTTTTGGCCAATCTTTCAGTATCTCTGCCAAAAGCCTTCTCCCTTATTGCGTTGTGAAATAGCTTAGTTTCCTAGGCTCTTAACCTTGAACATCATTGGTGGTGGATATTTGGAAAGTTGGGGAGGCTCTGGCTTGCAGGTGAGCCACAGTTGGGTATCACCTTTGGGCATGCCTTGGTGAGGCAGTGTGGTGTAGTGAGATATGGGATATAGTAGCATTATGATAAAGGGGTGAGAACCATGGGACTTGGAGCCAGAGGTCCTTAGAGTCAAAATCTGGCTTTTGTTATTTACTAAGTGCTTGACTTTGGGGAATGTGTTTCCCTTCTAAGCTTTCTAAGATTCTTGTTTTATAAAGGGGTTGGGGGTGGTGTCAGTCTCTGAACCTATGAATTGATCTACAATTCCAAATTAAGTGCCTGTAATTCTAGGCATTCTCTAGAATTGAAATTGTGCTGGAATTGTATTCGAACTAGACTCACCCCAGAATGTGAGTTGTGGTACTGTAACTCCCTTAACTTTTCTGGATTTCCCTTTTCTCATCTGTAAAATGGGGACAATAGTGCCTTTGAGTTGCTTTTGGCCAGAGGAGGAAGTTTAACCAGAAGTGGGTTCTTTCTTGGGTTAGGGATAGCTAAGAATTTATTTCCTCCTTGTTTTTGTTACCCAACATTTAACAGAGAGCCTGACTTAACTCCCCCAATCCAATGCAAAACACCCTCAGTCCCTACCTATCACGTGTCTAAAATAGTCCAACTTGAGTCCTTATATATATATATTTTTCCCCCACCCCTTAAAACTGCAGTTGCAATCTCTCATTTTTCTGCTGCCTTGATGATTAAAAAGCATGACTTAGTGGAAAAATCTCGACCTCCTTGGGGTCAGCCTCTCTCACAGCAGCTGTGAGAGATAAGATTGTGCTGGCAGCCAACAGCTCAGTGGCTTGTTGGGAGCATTTCTGTTTGTTTAGAAGGAAATGTTGAGCTTCTTGGTTTGGGGATTGTTCCTTTTCCCTCCTCTTTTTGGGGTAGAACCCCCCTTTTTTTCAGAAGAATAAGTTGGTACAATCTGCTGATAAGATCTCTACTGGGAGACTTCGGCCAAGAGGCAGCTCAATTATTACACAATTTTTTTTTTTCCCACAGAATTAGCAGGTTTTAGAACCTTTTTTTAAAAAAAAGGAAAGAAAAAAAAAAAAAAACCTAGCAAGAGCCTCCTTTGAGCAAACCAGGGAGCAAAGTTCTCTGGCAAGGAAGCAGTGCTGAATCTTTTGAGTCTCAGGGGACGGCTTTCTCATGCAGTAGGACCCAACTCTTGGGATAAAAGTTGTTGTTTGTTCATTTTAATTATAGTATATTAGTGTCTTTGCCTCTCTTTTGAAGATCAGGAATGAGCTATTGCCTTAGTGCAACTGCCATCAATAAGGAGCCAGTTTTGTGGACTCCACGGAAGTCTTCTGTGGAGCTCACTCAAGGCCTGGAAGAGATAACACTAGATTCTTGAAAGTTGAAGGTCTTGTCAGAGCAGGACAATTAGAGCTCTGGGCAGGCCTCCTGCCTTAGGGTGATGAGCATAGGCCTGGCACTGTCCTCTTTGTGTGTGCCTGCCCTAGGCAGAATGTTGACCACCAAAGCAAGTCATGAAGGGACTCTACAAGAACCATCCCCATCAACAAAGTCACATGCCTGGGAAGGGTTAAAGTTTATCTTGGGCTTGGTATCTTTCATTCAAGTCACTAAAACCTTTTTGCTCATTGATCTCAAGTCAGTCAACAGGCATTAAGTGCCTACTGTGTTATAGACACCATGCTAAGAGATGGGAATACAGAGAGAAAAAGTGAGACAGCCCTTGCCATCAAGGCCTTTCTATCTTTTTCCTCTTTTCTTTCTGTTGTTACTGCTGCTACTACTACAATTATGATCACCTGACATTTTATTTAAATGTTTAACTATATTTCCAACTTAGAATTAAGTGTATCACTCCATGGAACAGTATTTATTTTTTAAAAAAACTTTAAGGGAAATGCATTGTAGGAGGCTTTATCTTAATTCGATGACCAGACATTTTTTTTCCCCTGAATTTACCTACAGATATTACAGAAGACTAACAATCAATTTGGAGATTTTCAAAGTGTTTTACACATATTATACCAACATCATATCCTTTGCATTTTAGAGAAGGGGAGGTGGTAGTAGAAGGTGACAACAACTATGGAGAAGTTGCCAACACTTTGTTTATGCCATCATTTTTTTTTTTTTCAGGAGAAAATGATATCAGGCTATTTGGGAAGTGGTCTGTCCTGATTGCATTTTCCCTCTTCAGGTAGACCCTTTCCTTCTACTTGCTCAATAACCCAGACTTATGCCTGGTATAACTTAACTCAGCATGATCGGAGCCAAGGAAAAGGGTCTGATGAATCTTGCAAAGAGAAATAAAGTAATTTGGCTTAAGATCATCTTTCCAGAGTTTGCAGGAAGAGACTCAGCATCCAGGTCTCCAGACTGTTCATTGTATTATCTCTCAGGTTCTCTTCACCTTTTATCAGATTTTAGTTAGAGCAAGCATATGGCCTTAATTTCTCCTTTTTCCATTGTGCTCCATTACCTGGGGGTGCAGGTGGGGGAGCTATAATTCATAATATTCCAGAATGTGAACTGGAGGCAACTGAAATCTCTCTTGCTTCTCCCTTTTGTAGAATGAATATGTCCTGGAATTTATCTGTAGGCCTGAGCCTTTGATACTTCTGCTAAGGACAGAGGGGATTGAGTATGGTGGTCTAGACTGGCTTATCGAAGTCTAACTTTAAGATTTTTGCAGCTGAGGCCCACCCCCTTCTTAGGTATGAGTGATCTCTTTAATTGCATGAAGGTTTAGTAACAACCTTTTAAAAAGTGTTTTCACCTGGCCCATCTCTTGGACTTCTGTGGAAACTGCTTGCATTAATAGTCTTAATTATGGTCTTGTGCAGACCAATAGTAGGGGTCAGTTCAAATATTCAGCTGTATACTTTGCTTTCCCTTGCACCATCTCTTAATGGGTTTGTTTGTAAAAGGGTCAAGAAATAGAATATTTTTTTTGTCTTGAAAGGAGTCAAGTAATAGATTTTTTTCCTCCTTAGGCGGTCTCCTTTCATTTATTTCACCATATTCGTGTTATTATTTTCCTGTCACTCTTCTCTAGAACCCCTACCCTAGAGGGCTATACTTCAGCATGAATGGGGTCTAGAAGGGGAAAATGTACAATTCCTCCTGCATTGCCCTCAGTGGAAAGATTTCCATTTTGTCCACTTTAGTAATGCTGAGTTCTTTTTTTTTAATTAAAAAAAATTTTTAACCATTACCTTCTATCTTTAAATCAATACTAAGTTTCTCTCTTTAAATCGATACTAAATTTTGGTTCTAAGGCAGAAGAGTGGTAAGAATTAGGTAATTGGAGTTAAGTGACTTGCCCAGGTCACACAGCTAGGAAATGTCTGAAGTGTGAGATTTGAATAGAGAACTTCCACCTTCAGGTCTGGCCCTTCTATCCTTGGTCTATTTAGCTGTCCCATAATGCTGAGTTCTAAATAATTTGAGCAATTGAAATCATTCAGAAAGTAGGGGACTCACTTTCTGGGGACCCTTATCTGACATAGCGGTTCTTTGCTTCTCCCTGAAAGTTTTTTTCCTCTGGAATGCCACTTCACTGCCTTTTTATGAGGCTTGTTAAATTTTTAATGTTGCCCAGTTGTGCAGCTGGCTTAAGATTTAATCCCTGTCAATAGGCCTTTATGGGATAAATAGTTGATCATTCATCCAGTGGCATGGAGAGGATTCCTTGAGGTTGGTAGTTCTTAGAATCCTCCGTAGAAAATGGAATGCTTTTCCAATGGGCTCACTTGATTGGACTCCTGCCTAGAGCAGCAGATGCCTGGGATTGGGGCTGTGCCCTATTCCTAATTAGTGGTAAAAGTAAACTTCAACCATATTTGTAGTTAGGAAAAATTTCTTCTCTTTGGGGCAGCAGGGAAAGGTAACGTGTTAGTGTTCACAATACAACAACCAAGAATGGCACAAATTGCAAGATGATGACGTTGTCTAAATTCTCCTGTTACCAGAACTTTAGACCTCCTAATGTTTCAGAACCTCCTTAATGAGATCTAGAAGTGCTCAAGAGAGTTTGATTTAACCATCCACATGGGAAAAATCAAGTGGATGAAGAATGCTTATAGGCCAGACTATGACATGCAGTCAGATTGACAAGCTGTAGAGCTCTTTGAGCAATATATGGCAAATGGATAGTGAGTTGAACCTAGAATTTAAAAAGACTTTTGGGAAGTTGCAAAAGCCTTTTAATAACCCTTAAGCTTCTTCCTGGAACAAAGAGACTCTGTAAACAAGAAACACTATTTTCTAGGTTTCAAAAACTTCTTGATTTGACTCTGGGAAGAGTTTGGAGGAGTGAGGTCTCAAATGTGAAGACCTCAAATCCTTTTTTTCCCCTGGCATTTAAAAAAACATTTGTTTTTTTATCACCTACATTTTCCAATGTATCTCTTTCCCCTCTTCCCACAGTCATCCCTCATAGCAAAGAATAAAAAAAAGAAAAAGAAGCGAGTTAAACAAATCAGCCAAGGAAAAAGAGCTAACATGTGGTGTTTCACAGCTGTAGTCCTTCCACCTCTGCAAAGAAGGGGGAAGGTACCTTTTCATATCTCTTCTATGGGGCCCAAATTGGTCAATATAATTTCAAAATACTCAGTTTAAATTGTCTTGTTCAAGTTCTTTGATAATATATTATAGTTGGTGTGAATTTTGTTTTCGTGACTCTGCTTACTTCACATTTCATCAGTTCATATGTAAGACTCTCTGTGCTTTTCAAGATTTATCATATTCACCATTTCTTAAAGCACAGTAAAATTTCATTACATTCCTGGGCCACAGCCTGTTTTGCCAACCTATTTGTTTAGCTAAGTTTTAAGTTCTTTTGACAGCTGCAGGAGTTCAGTGATCAAACCTTGGAGGCTATCTTAGAGTAGAAATGGAGACTTGAAAAAGTGAAAAAAAAAGAAAAAATGAAATGAAAACAATGAAAATTCTCAGCTTTGCTTATTACTCCAGTCCAGATCTTTGGTCATCCATAATTCTACTTTGATTTTCTGGTTGACAGTATGCACTGTGAGAGTGGAGGGCCTATGGAATGGTGGTATGACTTGGAACTCATTTATTGAAAAATGCAGGTGGAAAATTTCCAAACAGAGTCTTACATATGAACTGATGAAATCTGAAGTAAGCAGAGTCAAGAAAAAGAAATTCACATTGACTATAATGTATTATCAAAGAATTTGAACAAAACAATTGAAACTGAGTATTTTAAAATTATATTGACCAATTTGGGCCCCATAGAAGAGATATGAAAAGAAGGTACCTTCCCCCTTCTTTGCAGAGGTGGAAATAATCCAAGTGATTATTTCACTATAAGATTAAAAACAACTTTTCCTTATCCTTATCTGATAGGAGTATAATGCTTTAAAGCACATCATTAATTGCCCCCAATACCTTCAGCTTTCCTTTGCCTCTTATCCCCTATCTTTCTCATTTCAGATCTTTCCAGATCCCTCTGACTTTGAGTGCATCTGCAAACTGAAGGACCGCCTCCCTTCCATTGTGGTGGAGCCCACAGAGGGAGAAGTGGAAAGTGGGGAGCTCAGATGGCCCCCAGAGGAGTTCGTGGTCCATGAAGATGCGAAAGAAAAGAAAGAAGAAAAAGAGAAAGAGAACAAGGAGCAGTAAATCTATTGAGGGGGCACCCAAAGGGGGCAAAAAAAAATACATGTAAACTGTATTTTTTTTCCCATCATGGTGGAAAATGAGTGAGCCACAGTAGTTCTGAAAATGTCTAATGACAGCTTCAATTTTGCACCTGCGAGATCACTGGGTTGGTTTTCTTTTTTTTTTTTTTATATGTATTTTTTTTTTCCGAAAGCAATATGTCCAGCAGCTGAGTCCTCAATGCAAAGATCAGCAAGGCCTTCTGAGAAAGGAAGTCACTTAACTGGGGTTGGGGAAGTGTCTGCTGCTTTGAGATCACTATCTGAACTCTGCATAGTCTAGAGGAGTTGTGATATTCCAGGGGGGGTTTGGTAAAAGGCAGAGCAAGTAAGGAACATTCTGAGGCAAAAAACAGTCTACAAAAATAAGAGAAAATAAAGGTTTAAGAAAACAACTCAGCAAAGAACTACAGCCAGAAAGCATTCAGAGGGAACTAGTGCTGGCTCAAAAGTACATCAGTAGATAGAGTCATCATCTCTCCCATTTTTCTCTTTTTTCCCCATTTGTTTCTGTTCAGAGTGTGTTTGAATGGGTTAACAAGGGAGGAGGGGGAAAGAGACCACATTGGGAGCTCTCTAATGTCAAAACAGGCAATGGGTTGTGAGGCAGGCATGTGGGAAAGTCCCTTGATCACCTCCCTCCTCCCCTCCTTTTTTCCCCCCCTGCTCGCCCTCTTCCTCTACAGAAGACTTTCCCCCATGTTTATCTGTCTTTTTTTTTTTTTTTTTTTTTTTTTGTGGGTGGGCAGGGCAAGTCTTTCTAGGCTCCATTTCCCAAAATACCCATCCAGTTTTTGTTCTTGGAGCCCTAGTATCCCATGTTCCCTTATAGGGGGGATGGGGAGGATAGGAAAGCCCTAGGATGAATCCTTTGCCCTTCTTAGGGTGAAAGGCACTTGTCAGTGGACCTCTCTCCTCTCTTCATTCCCTTGACCTGAGCAGGAAGTTTGGAAATGGTTAGGTTCTCTTTCTTTAATTAACTCTTTCTTCCGAAGACCCTGTACCAATCTCTGAGCTGAATATTCTGCTCCCCCCTCCTACCCTGACCTGTTTGAATCTAGCCAGTCTGATTTAGCTATTGGCCTGCAGCCTCCCTGTCACCTTGAATCTTCTCTCTCCTTTTTATGAAAAGCGGAGGAGTGAGTGGAAGAGAAACCTTTATCTCCTGGTATCGTTTTTGGATGGGAGCTGACTTCCTTCTGGTCAGGAAGGCCATTGGAGCCTGGGAAGTGGTAGGATTAAGGGTTGGGGAGTGGTAGGGACAGGAGGAGGAGAAGTGAGAAGGGTGGCACGTGGTGGGTCGAGTGCCAGCAGTGTTGTGACCAAGTTGGAAATTAGAGGGTGTCATGAGATACCTTGCAGCTTTCCAAGTTCTGGAGAGATGGGTATTGTCTGTGTGTGGCTGGGAGGGAGAAGGCTTATCCTGGGTTGCTTTGCTCTTGAGGAGGCTCCAGGAAGGAAAGGATATTGTACTCAGACCCAGGTTCTCCCCAACATCCCCCTAATTCTGTCCCCCTCCTCCTCCTCCTTCCTCTCATCTTGGCCCTTTGTCTGGAAGGGCAGCTTCCACAGGAACACTGGGAGCTCACTTGTGAGCTGGCTACAGCGAGGCCCTCCAGTTTGAAATCCAGGGTCTGAAGAACAAATTATAGAAATATTTCTATCTTGTTGCTAGAACCTATGTGGCTTCTACTGAGACAGAGAGAGACAATGTGATAAGGAATCAGACTTGGAAGCATTCCTTGGGCATAACAAGGGAACCCAAGGCACTTGACCATGGCCTCCCTACTTCTAGTCAGTCCCATTTCAGCTCCTAGTCTTGGACTGTGTGTAATATATTTGTATTTAATACCTCATGGGTAGTATGGTCTTGGGGAAGGCTGGGGAAGGGTGTTGCTTTTATATATCAGCAGGACCAGGTTTGAAGGGGGTATCCCTCCCCTCTCCACCCCTCTCCCCCCAATCTCATCCACTTGTATTATAAACATTGATGGCAATAATTTTTAGCTCCATACTGTGGCAGCAGGCCAGCAAGTGTGGGGAGAAGACCCACTCCCTATAGTTTCTGCTGGTGACCCATGATAGGTCTGCCTCTCTCTTTTTCTTTCTCTTTCTTTCTTTCTTTCTTTCTTTCTTTCTTTCTTTCTTTCTTTCTTTCTTTCTTTCTTTCTTTCTTTCTTTCTTTCTTTCTTTCT
>NC_058131.1:227830268-227837763 GCF_016433145.1 Gracilinanus agilis | reverse complement strand
CTCTCTCTCTTTTTCTCTCTCTCTCTCCCTCTCCCTCTTTCTCTCTCCCTCTCTCCCCCTTCTTCCCTCCCCACCCCATCTCCTCTCCTCTCTCTCATTGTGGTTTAGTGGCAAAGAGCCAGTCATCTCTGTCGTGTAACCCTCACTGTAGTTTTGATCATTTAACTCCTGTGGAGGAGAGATTTGGGGACCCACCTAATGACTCCTTGTATTTTCAGATCCCTCAGTGGGGGGGTGGCTACCCAGTCCCCCATCTGCTACTTGTTATCATCTGTCCCAGTCTTGCTGTGTGATGAAATGTGCTTTTGTACACTGCATAACAAACCATAACAAGCCTACTATGTGTGTGTGTGTGTGTGTGTGTGTATGTATGTTTATAGCTGGTGGGTTATTATCTTTCTGGCTTCCAGACCACTCTCTACTACCATTTAGAATTCTGAGCAGGCAAGGGGCCAACAGCCAGCATAGGCCAGGATCTTCAGAAGGGTGGGCCCTCTTGGGTGGGTCCCATCTACCCTTGGAAGAGACTATGCTCTTTATCTGGCCTCCGTGTTGTTGTGGGGTTTTGTTTTTTTGTTGATGTTGATGTTGTTCCTCCCTCCCCCACCCCCAACACCTTTTGGAAGTAATTTGTGTGTATTTCTAACTGAATGTATCCCCCCAAAAAATCCTTCAGTAAAAAAAAAAACAAAAAACGCCTGTTGTTTGATGAATTTTCTGTAACTTCTGTCTGTTCTTTTTTGAGGCTCAGGGAGAAACTAGCATTTTTTTTTCCAAAACTACTTTTTGTCACTGTGACAGTTGTAAATAAAGTTTGAAAATGCTTTCCACTTTGGCCTGGTTTCTTCTTTCCTTAATGAGAAGGAACAAAATAAACGCAGCAGGAACAAGGATGTGGCTTCCTCAGGAGGTTGTGCAGAAGCAGATCTTTGGGTCTTCAGGGAAACAAGGGTTTGTTTGCGGTGTTTGCTCCCTATTTCAACCCCCCGAGATGGGAGATGTCAAAGCAATCCATCATTCAATATTTATGAGATGCCTACTATGTGCCAGGTACACAAATAACTGTGTGCCCCTCAAAATAAGAATTTTTTTTCAGGTGGGCACTGGAAGGTGGCAGGGATAGAGGGAGACCAGGAAAGGCTTCATGTTACAAGGTGTTGCTTGAACAGCATTTTGAAGGAAATGTGGGATGTGGAGGGGAGGTTGGAGTTCATTCTACTCCTTCATTTTAAACACAAACCAAGTTAGTCTTCAGTGATTAAAGAAACTCAAATAGCAGGGGCAGGGAGTGGAACAGCTAGGTGGCTCAGTGGATTGAGAGCTAGGTCTGGAGACAGGAGGTCCTGGGTTCAAACTGACCTCAGACTGTTCCTAGTTATGTGGTCCTGAGCAAGTCACTTAATCCCCATTGCCTAGCCTTGATCACTCTTCTGCCTTGGAACCAATATTGATTCTAAGATCAAAGATAAGGTTGAAAAAAAAACTAATTTGGGACCTATATATTGGAATGTAGAATGTAGAATTCTCTATATCCCAGGGATGGTTTTTGGGGGGAGGGGCATGGCTGAAGGGAAGGAAAAATGTGAGCCTTTGATAAAACTATCTTAATTCAAAGTACATTCTCTTAGGTCTCAAATGGTTGCCTGTGTGTCTCTTCACTTAGCCAGAAAATCTTACAGTTGCGGAATGTTGGAACCAGAAAGGATCTTAGAGGTGGTCTAACCCCAACCAACAATTTTTGTGTGTCATGGAGCACCCCTTTGTCAATCTGATGAAGCTTATGGTCTCTTAGAATTTTTTAGATGCAAAAAATAAAATGCATAGGATTACAAAGGAAACCAGTTGTACTGAAACAGTTATCAAAATATTAAAAACACATGAGTTTATAGACTCTTGCTCAAATAAAGAATCTCTGATCTTTCAAATCTGGCTTCAGGTACTTCCTAGCTGTGTGACCCTGGGCAAGTCACTTAACCCCAACTGCCTAGCCCTTACCATCCTACTTTGGAGCCAATACTTAGTGTGGATTCTAAAACAGAAGGTAAGGGTTTAAAAAAAAAAAAAAAGGAATCCTCAATCTACCCTAGTGACCTTATTTTATGAAGGAAGAAATTGAGGCCCCAAGAAGCTGATCTAGCTAGTTATTGGCAAAAATTGTTTCAAGACTATTCCCACCATACCAACCTGCAATGTTTTTCCTTATCCCATCACTGGTAGTCAAACCAAGCTCAAGCTCAGGATATAATTGAATATTATCCAAAATGCAATTAATTTTCTTATCTAAGTGAAACATAATTAGAAATAGAAATCTGTTGCCCAGGAAGTCATGATCTGTTCCAAAGCCATTAGGAATGATTAGATGATCATCTTTATTTTGGACATTCTGGATCACTTCCCTACATCAGATGCACTGGTGATGAGAATTGGTTTAACACCCTGAAAAGAACTGCTGGAGATATCAGTTTCTGTTCACTAGATCTAGGGCTTCCAACTCTAATCTTCATGTGCTAGTCATCTCTTTGGGTTGTGAATTATCTGCTTCAAAAATTAAGTCCAAATAGTTAGTAAGTGCCCATACTGTGCTTAGCAGTGGGGATTTAAAAATAATAATAATTTCTGCCCTCAAAGAGTATAGATGCTACTGAGAGAGGATATATAGTATGTAAACACAGGTAAATTTTGAGATGGGAATCATACAGATCATTGGTAGGTACAAGAGAAGGTTCAAGTAGCCCCTGATCGGTGCTTCAAAGAAATAAGTCAAAGGATCATAGATTTAGATTACACAGTGAGGCTGGTCCCAAGATAATACCCATAGGAGGGAGGGAGCCCGTTTTATAGATAAAAGAGACGGAAGTCCAGAGATAAAGGTACTTGCCCAAGATCTCACTGGGAATAAGAAACAGGATGTAAACTCAAGTTCAAAGCCAAAGACTTTCCCACTAAGTCATACCGCTACTGCATGATGTATTTTTCCTCCAACGTGTGTTGGCTTAGAATTGGTAGCCATTAACTCTTCACTATTTGTCCAATCATTTCTCAGTAAGCAAATATAATTGAATAGCAACTACTTCATAATAATAGAAATATAAATAAAAATCATAGGATTTTGAAGCTGCTTGTTGGTATCTGAGGATTTCCCACTTTGGAGGACTGAGTGTCCTGGGCAGATTGTCCAACTTCTCACACTCTAGGCCACTTTAAGACTATGAAGTTGCAGAGCAGTGGTCAGTACTCAAAACAAAGGAAATTCTGCACTAGGACTTCCTTACAGCAATCAAATCTTATGTCAAACAAAACAAGCAAACAAGCTAAAAGTGACTGAACAGAACATCTTGGATGGGTAGAGTGGCACAGCAGATCTACTGGCATTGGAGATTCCCCTATCTGTGGTGACATGGTGTGTCCTGAAGTCCTGAAGCTTACACCCCCCCCAAGATAAAAGCTGTGGGTGGCTTCATATGCTTCAGACAGATTGGTTATAATCCGAGGACTAGTCTAGCTAAATAACTAACAAAGAAATTCCCTCAGCATGGTGCCCTTGAGGCAATGATTTATTATTTTTTTATGTATTTCATTTATTATTATTTTATTTATTTTTCTATAACTCTTAAAACTATCCACTTAGGCATGGAGGGGTTTTGAATTACACGGGCAAGAGGGAATACCCACCCCCAGTGAAATCACTGAAGTACATATAAATGGATAAAGGATGAAAGTCACCACATCAAGTGGAAGAAATGACACACAGGTGCAGAATGTACAATACATTTTCAAACACGGATGATAGGGTTTTTTGTTATTTTGCTTAGCAGTTCTTGCTACAAAGCTGTGTTCTTTGGAGTGGGGAGAAGAGTCCCTGAGAAGTGTCAACAATATTTTTAAAGCATGTTTCATAAACAGGCTATCTATAAGTGATAAATACAATAACTAATTATCAAAGTATTTGATTAATCACAAAACCCCATTCCTTGATCACACCAATGACTGATTTTAGGATATGTAGATCTGAGGTCCTACTTTGAAATGTAATTTGTCTGCTCCGGTGATATTTGCATTTTTATTCCCCTGGAAAGAAAAATGTTAAGTTTGCCCTTTCCTCCAGACCTTGCTTGAACCTCACTTTCCAGAGCACCCAGCTTAATTAACTGTCCCAATTTTTTCCTGGCCTTCAAGGGCTCTCCAGAGTTAGAGTACCAGTTTGTCACCCTGTGGCAGCTGTGTCTGACAGGCCCTGGGAACAGAACACACTCTGTTCAGACGGTCATTTCCTGTAGGAGTTGAATCAGTATGCAGGGTGAGTGGGTGACGGGTGGACCAGGAGAGGAGAGAATGGCTACAAGGGACTCCCGCTCTGACTCCCAACCCAGCTTCCTGCTGAAATCTCAGATCTTAGTGGTCAGTGCCAGGATCTCCTCCAGGTCTAAGGCAGCTCTGCCTTCATTTGAACCAGAGACACTCACCTGTTCTCCCACCTAGGAGCCTTCTCTGAAAATATCTCCTCTGAGATGACAGGATTATAGATTTAAAACTAAAAGAGATCCTCGAGCGGACCCCCCTTCTTTTGACAGATAAGGAAATGGAGGCCCAGAAAGGATAATTACCTAGTCCAAGGCCACAGGAGTAGGAGAGATGAGATGTGACCTCAGATTCTCTGACACCAGTTTTAGAGGGTTTCCCATGATGTCCCTTAGACTGGGAGGAATCTGTTATGGGACAGTGGCTAGGAGAAGGGGACCTGAATTCAGGAGGTCTAGATCCAAATCCTACCTCCGATACTCCCTGACTGTAGGATTTCAGGCAAGTCACTCAGTTTCCTCATCTATGAAATGGGAATGAGGATAGGAGAGCCATGAGAAAACCGATGAGTTTTATAGACGTTTGGTTTATCTTCTCTGGAGAGGGAAGAGGACAGGCTGGGCTTGGTGAAAGCACTAATTACAGGCGAGCTCTGGCAAGTTAGGGATTGCTGATGTTTAGGGCTTCTCTAAACTGCAAAAAGCCTTAGGCCAGCTCTGCTTCAATTCAACTCAATTCAACTGAATTCAAACCAGCAAACATTTAATAAGCTTCCATGCTGCCTTTCCCCAAGAAGGGCATCTCGGTCCTCAAAGAGGACCAGTGACATCACAGGGTGATGTCTTGACTTGAGCATGAACTGGATTTAAGTGGGGCAGAGTTGCATGTGGATAGGGATGATTTCAAAGCACTTTGCTTTGTTTGTTTGGTTTTTTTTTTTTTTTTTTTTTTTTTTTTTGTAAGTAGGAATCTAGGGGAGGCAGCACATGGTAATGGAAAGTGAAAAGAAAGGCCTTCCAATCTGGGCTTGGCTACTTGGACCTTTGTGAGCTTAGACAAGTCAGTGAACTTCTCTGGGAGTCCTCTTTGACTCAAACTGAAAGAGGTTGTGCAGTATCCTGATATTCCAAATACTAATTCTGAGGAAAAGGGAAACAATTCCAGAGATTGTTCATTAGTGGGGTCAGTCCACTAGGAAATAGCAAATTTGGCCCTTAGAGTTGTTGTCGTTTTTCAGGCTGGACAAGAGGTAAGTAGAGAAAGAGATTTAATAGATTAAATAAGAGCTTTTTTTTTTTTTCCATAGGAAATGAAGTTGAAAAAGAAAAAGAAAAAAGAGTAGAACTTTGAGGAGGAAGGAGGGTGGGGGACTAGGCCAAGACTAAAAAATTAGCTTAAAAGACAGCTATTTCCCCTTTGCTATTCTTTCGCATTTTGTGCCACTGGAGGCAAGTCATTTATCTGGAGTTTTATCTTCTGAGCTTCTCAAGTTAGACTTTGGTGAGACATTAGATTAGTACAACTTATAGCAGAGAAGGCCTCAGAGCGTGCATGAGGAAGAAGGAAGAAGCCACACAGGAAATTCATGCTTTCTGCCTGCAAGCTGTCAACAGCAACCACATTGCGCCTGTTAGGGCCAACAAAGGCACCATCAGATAAAAATAACTGGGGATCTGACTGCAGGAGCCAGACCATGATGGGGGAGGAGGGATGGATCTGGGGAGGGGGACACACAGTTTTTATTCTTCCTTTCTGCTTTCTTCACCCATTACAGAGAGGTGTTTGCCACTGCCACAAGGTGTCTAGGTGTGAGATCATGGTAGAAATGAAGATAAAAGGCTCACACAGTCATCCTGTAAAGTCAATCATTCTCCTGATATTGCCCTCTTGGTTCTGCATCAGTTCATAAATCTTTCCAATTTTCTCTGTAATCCCTTGTATTCATTCCTTCTTGTCTTATCACAATATCCTATTGTATTCATAGAATATAATTTATTAAGTCATTCTTTTCTCCCCCAAAAGAAGGTAGCCATTGGGTCATGGATTTAGGGCTGGAAGGGACCTTAGATGTCATCTATTCCAACACTTAGTTTATAGATGAGGTCCTGGGAAATTAAATGATTTGTCTATGGCCATGTCAGAATTTGAAATCATGTCCCCTGATTCCCAGACTGGTGTTCTTTCCAATCTCCACATATAATAGCAGGAAAGGGAACTACAACCTTTTTTCTGGTAGCAGAGACCTGGAAGGAAGATCAGTAGTATGCTATAATGGAAAGAACCCTGGCTCTGGGGTGGAGGCTCTGTATTCAAACTCAGGGAAGTCAGTGCCACCTTTCTAAGCCTCCATTTCTTCATCTTTCTGACTAGCGTGACAATACTTTTCTGGCTTACTTCTTGGGGTGGTTGTGAGGCTCCGCTGTGAAAGTCCTCAGGAACCTCAAAGCAGGGGGCAAATATAAGAAAGAATCCCGTACGGCATCGCCCGTGGGAGGCAGCAAGGACCACGGTCACCCTACGGTAGCTCCTCAGTCTCCAGGGGACAACAGTTTTGGCTGGGAAAGTCTTCACCTCTCCTCCCTTCTTCCAGTGAAAGCGGTTGGTCCTGTCCTGGGGCCCCTCTGAAATCCCTCCCCCGGGATGCTTAGGTGCCAAGACCTGCCTGCCCCTGCCTCGAGATGAGGTCACCCCCCTGGAATCAGGGTGGGGTTGGACCCGCCAGCGCTCCTTCTCCCAGTCTTTAGCAGATTTCTGGGCCAGCCTCCCCAGTGCCTTTGTGCCCCCAGGATTCCCGCTCTGGGGGCCAACATAGGGTTCTTCCTATTATAATCTGTTAATGGAGCAGCTGACAGTTTGCAAAGTCTCCCAAGAGTAGGTGGATATGAGGGTGGTAGCAGGAAAGATTCAGGGTAAGCAGGATTAGAATTCTCTGAGGATTTAGCTCGCTAAAGACTATGGGGCTGGGGAAGTCACAGCACTGTGCCATTTCAGCCCTGGAGGGGAATTGGGGGATTATCTCCTACAGCCCACCTCACTTGGCCCCTGAGGAATGGGGCTAGGAGCTAAGGGACTTAGGATCGCTGACCTCAAGTTGGACACTGGCACCACCAGCCCAACCAGACACTTGCCGTATCACTTTCTCTCTCTCTCTCTCTCTCTCTCTCTCTCTCTCTCTCTCTCTCCTGTCTCTTATACA
>NC_058131.1:227799593-227827554 GCF_016433145.1 Gracilinanus agilis | reverse complement strand
GTTCTGCTCCTTTCACTCTGCATCAATTCCTGGAGGTCTTTCCAGTTCACATGGAATTCCTCCAGTTTGTTATTCCTTTGAGCGCAATAGTATTCCATCACCAGCATATACCACAGTTTGTTCAGCCATTCCCCAATTGAAGGACATACCCTCCTTTTCCAGTTTTTTGCCACCACAAAGAGCTCAGCTATAAATATTTTTGTGCAAGTCTTTATCTATGATCTCTTTGAGGTACAAACCTAACAATGGTATGGCTGGATCAAAGGGCAGGCATTCTTTTAGCACTCTTTGGGCATAATTCCAAATTGCCATCCAGAATGGTTGGATCAGTTCACAACTCCACCAGTAATGCATTAATGTCCCAATTTTGCCACATCCCCTCCAACATTTATTTCTCTCCCCTGCTATCATTTTAGACAATATGCTAGGTGTGAGGTGATACCTCAGAGTTGTTTCAATTTGAATTTCTCTAATTATTAGAGATTTAGAACAATTTCTCATGTGCTTATTGATAAAGCCATTTCCCAATTGATAAATGGGCAAGGGACATGAATAGGCAATTTTCAGATAAAGAAATCAAAACTATCAATAAGCACATGAGAAAGTGTTCTAAATCTCTGTATCACTTCTCTAGTAGTCATGCCTGCAGAAGGACAGCTCCAAAAAACGGCAAGTATAGCCCAATTCTCGACCTTCTGTAGACCTAGACTCATAGATGCAAAGTGGATTTTAGCTGTCACGGTCATTGGATTATAAACAGAATCCCAAAGTCCATCAATTCTCCCTTGCTACCAGATCAAAGTCTAGAAGGGAGATACCTTCATTTTATGAATGTCCAACCTTTTTCAGAGATGAATCCCCTCTTTTTTTAAATTTTTAATTTTTAGAATATTTTCCATGGTTACATGATTCATGTTCTCCCCCCAAAAAAAACCCCATCCTCCCTGTAGCCAACATGAAATTCCACTGTGTTTTACATGTATCATTGATCAAGACCTATTTCTATATTATTGATAATTGCACTGGGGTGGTCATTTAGAGTCTACATCCCAAATCATATCCCGTATCAGCCCATGTGTTCAAGCATTTGTTTTTCTTCTGTGTTTCTACTTCCACAGTTCTTCCTCTGAATGTGGTGAATCTCCTCTTTTAATGGATGAGGGAACCAAGGTCTAAGACTCATTCAAGGATGCACTCTGATGTCATTAGTAAATTTTGGAGGTGGACTCTGAAATTCCATGGGTAGCTAGGTGATGAAGTGGATAGAGTGCCAGGCTTGGATTCAGGAAGACTTCTCCTCCTGAGTTCAAATCTGGCCTTAGACAGGTACATACCTGTAATATGACCCTGAGCAAGTCACTTAACCCCATTTGCCTCGGTTTTCCCATCTGTAAAGTGAACTGGTGAAGGAAATAGCAAAACACTCCAATATCTCTGCCAAGGAAACCCCCAAATGAGATCAGGAAAAATCAGATGCAACTGAAGCCCCTGGGCCACAACCATAGTACCATCTTTCCCAAGGTCACACAGCTTTCAAGTGGGGCAAGCTAAAACTAGAAGCCACCTGTCCAGCTGATCCATTGAGACCTGCTCAGGCATATTGTCGAGGGGATTTTTGCTTATGGGTGGAATGGATTAGTTAGTCAGTTAGCGAATAAGCATTTATTAAATTTCTCCTATATCTAAGTGCTGGAGATAAAATAAAAGGTGATCACAGTCTAATGAGGGAGACAAGATGCAAACAACTATATACAAACAAGCTCAACACAGGAGAAATTGGAATTAATCAACAGAAGGAAGGCACTGAAATTGAGAGGGATTTGGAAATATTTCCTGTAGAAGATGGAATTTTAGCTGCGACTCATAGGAAACCAGGAAGCAAAGATAAGGAGGGAGGACATTCCATATAAGGGGGATAGCCAGTGGACAAGGCTGAAACCTGGAGAGGTAGTGTCCTGTTGGAGGAATAGCAAGGAGGCCAATGTCGCTGCATCACAGTGTAAGTAGAGAGGGAGATGGAATAGAAGGTAAAAGAAGACTGGAAATATGGAGGGTGGGTTAGATTTTAGAGGTCTTTGAATGCCAGACAGAAGATTTTATATTTGATCCTAGAGGTGATAGGAGGCTTCTGGAATTTATTGAATAAGGAGGTGACGTGAAAGGATTCTGGATTTTAATAATATGACTTTTATGGCTGAATGGAGGATGCACTGGAGTAGGGAGAAGACATGAAGCAAGAAGACCTACCAACGGGCAGGTTATTGCCACAGTCCAGGCATGAGGTGATGAGGGTCTGCACTACAGTGGTGGCGGTGCCAGAGGAGAGAAAGGGGTATCTTCAAGAGATAATGCAAAGGTAAAATTGACAACCCTTGGCAACAGACCAAGTGGCCTCTGATGATGCGGCCAGCTATGCTTGGCCACAGTGTTTTGGCTTCTGAGAAGTGTATTTGTAGTAGCTTTTCTGTTTGGTGCTAGTCGCATGACTTTGGGCAAGTCCTTTCATTTTTTGGGAACTCAGTCTCCTCACCTATCAATTTAAAAGGCTAAATTTGATCATCTCCAAGGCTCACTGGTCCAGATCCACTAATCACTTGTACTAATTCATGAATAAAGCTGACTTTGTTGGCCTATCTGTGGGATTGTGAGAAAGGGACATTGTGTATTGGCTATAATATTGACATATTTCTGGGGGCCTCCCTGAACCACCCCACAAAGGCATTATGGAAACAAATCCCTCTAGCGGCCAGCTCCCTAATGTATGGTACAGTGAAAATAGCTCTGGATTTGGCATCCAAGGATCTGAGTTCAAAGATCAGCTCTGTGACTTACCTGTGTGATCTTAAACTCTTTGGACCTATATTTCTTCATCTACAAAATGAGAGAGTTGATTGGATGGCCCCTAAGTCCTTTCTTGAAAATCTATGATCAGCCACGAAAATATTTTCTCTTGTTTGTTGCTTCTTAGAGCAGAGAAACAGCCCGGTCTTGGAGAGGACAGGGAAGAGAAGGCACAGGAGGAACTTAAGCTTCCCCAGCTGGATTCCTCATCTTATCTTCAGGCTTGCTTGACAGATGGCCACGGGAGAGCATTGCTAGGGCCTGAGTCCTCTTGCCTCAAGTCCTAACTGGTTGTCTTTAAAGAAGCCTGGGGATTGGAAGAAAGGAAAGTTTTGCAGTGTGGACAGGTTAGGGATGGTTTCTGATCCCAAGTTGATAATTACTGCATATAAACTCAAAAGTCATCAGAAAAAATGACTAAAATTATATTTCACACATCAACAAAAAAGGAAAAATAAAAGCGGGCCTGGAATGTCTGAGTCATGCTCCAGAGCTCTTTAAATTACATGTTCTTTAGGGAGCTTTTCCTTATGCCCGCCTCCTGTTGCCTGGGAGAGTATAAGGCCATTAGAGAGCTCACATGTGCCAGATGCCTTTCGGTTGGGTTTAAGGACGCAGTGGGTAGCCCAAGACTGTTTGTTTTGGGCTCAAAGTGAACCACAAACAAATATTAAAGGAGCCAATGAAGCTTGGAGTGGCATACTTTCATTCACTGGTTCTCAGCTCTTTGGTTTTGGTTTGCAGTTTGAATAGGGCTATTAAAATTATTGATATCTTTTGTTTTGTTATCAGCAATAGACAGTGTGGTATATTAGATAGAGAGCCATCCTCACATCTAGGAGGACTTGGCTTCAATTCCTACTGATCACATAAACTAGCTGTTGTTCAGTCATTTTCAGTTGTATCTGACTCATGGTGATCCCATTTGGGGTTTTCTTGACAAAGACACTGGAGTGGTTTGTCATTTTCTTCTCTAGCTCATTTTACAGATGAGGAAACTGAGGCAAAAAGAGTGAAGTGACTTGCTCAGAGTCACATAGATATTAAGTATCTGAATACAAATTCGAACTCAGGGAAAGGAGTCTTCCTGACACCTGGCCTGACACTCTATTCACTGTGCCACCAAAATTCCAGTCCAGTCTCCATCACTTTTATTTCTCTATAAATCTCTCCTGGCACTCCCCATTCTTTGAGCTGATTCTTATAATGAACACTGAGAGAAAATAGACTAAGAGCAGTTCAACAAAATCAATATCCCATCAGCTATAACTAACAGATATACAATATGCAATATAGCAACATTACACGCCCTTCAGTCACTAACCTCTGCAGAGAGGATAGAGGTAAATTATCTCAACTCTTCTCTAGGATCAAGTTCTGTCATTATAACTATGCAGAATTCCTTCCTTCTTTCCTTCCTTCCTTGATTTCTACTTTCTTCCTTCCTTCCAAGCATGCTTTTTTTTAAATCCTGATTCTGATTACTTCATTCTGTATCAGTTTATATGCTCCCAAGCTTCTCTGAATTTTTCATTATCATCATTTTTTATGGCAGGGTAACATTCCATTACACTAATGTACTACGCTTTATTTAGCCACTCCCCAATCAATGAACATCTATTTTATCTTCAATTCTTTTTTCCCACAAAAATTGCCACTTTGTATTTATTATTGTATATGGGACTTTGACCTCCTTGGGATTTATGCCTTGAATACATATTATATATATATACATATATATACATGTATATACACACATATATGCATACATATATCTGTGTTTATATACACACACATATATATAAAAGAGTCAAGGGCATTAATATTTTAATAACTTGAAAAGCACAATTCCATTTTACTTTCTACAAAGGTTGAACCAATTCAAATCTCCAATCTCCACCAACTGTTTATTACTGTGCCAGTTTTTCCACTGTCTGACGGGGCCAATTGTATAAACATGCATGAGGCAGTATGGACAAGGAAAAATGTAAAGCCCAAATCCATTCCCTTCCATCTCCCAATTTATCAAGTTTACAAATTTCTGGGGTTTTGTTTTTGTGCATAAAGTTTGTTTAAATAAGGGCCAACTTGAACTATGGGGGAAAAGTGCCTATTATCAATCCCCAAAAGCTCCACATCTTACCTCTCCCTCCAGATTTATTTATGAAATGGAGGTGATCCTGGGTTCTTGAAAGCTATGCCAATTGTACATAAACTCCAATAGATCAGATCAGATCAGAAAGATTTTTGAGTAAAAGATTTTTGAGACAAACTTCATGCTTGTCTTCTGAGGACTAACCTAGCTGGGTTTAGAAAAGCTTATCCCCAGAGGGTTGACCATTAGGCTATTAATGTTTTCAGCCGCAGAAAGTCAAGAAGATTATATTTATTGAAGAGTTGCTATAAGTATTGGCAGAGAGACAATCTGTACCATGGGGAGCAGGGATTCTTATTTCAGTTTAAGAACAGAGTTGGAGAGACAGAAGAGATCTTGGAGACTTTTTAGTCCAGCACTCTCATTTTACATATCAGAAAATTGAGGAACAAAGATTGAGTTGGTCAAGGTAAGACAAAGAACAATTGTATGAAATGGGATTTGAACCCAGACTTTTGACCTTGGAGATAATATTCTTTCCATTATATTACTTGTTCAAATGTAGTTACTAGAACATTTTATTGTTCCATCCACTGGCCAGATATGAGTTGTACCAGTCTATAGCACCCATCAATGCAAGCCAGAGGAAGTGAAACTCACAGAAGAGCAGAAGGTAAGGAGATCTCAGGAGGACAACTCATCACTTCTGCTTATCACGGAAAGAACTTTCTTATGCTTTTAAGCCAAGCTCAGAAGAAGAGCTATAAATAATCCATGATTACCCAGAGGACATGCTATTAGAAGAAAAAGCATGACATGCTTCCAGGATGGAAGTACACGTGCTGGGAAGGCTTATGCTCAAGAATCTTGGATATCTTCCATTCATTCATTTGACTTTGGTAATCAAGTCTGTGGGCTGTAGTGTGCTGTGAGTAAGAAGTCTTGTGAGTTAAAACAATTGGAGGAGGGAAGATGCCATGCTTGCTTACATAGCACATCTTTTACAGAGAATACCATGGTCCTTAATTTATTTATGACAGTGGCTCAACTTATTCAGGGAAGTAGGGAGGTGTGGGCAAGTAAAGACTGGTCAATATAGAAGCATTTGAAGTATGACTATCCTAAACACAACATCACAGATTATTGGAGTTGGCAGAGAATACAGAGGTCCATGTTTTAATAAAAATTTCCTGACAAGTGATCATTGAATTATGCCTTGAGGACTTGTAATTAACATCCATTTCCACTGACAAAGGAGAAGAGCAAAGGTCCATAACTCCACACTACTGGATGGAGTTTCTCAAGGATGAGTGTTTCAAGAAGCACAATTTTTTTCTGTGCTTCCTAAGACTGAAAACAATGGCAACAAAAACAAAAATACCTTTGGAACAAGCAGATAGCACGTCGCCAAGCAATAGTAAAGGCTGATAGAAATATATGCTGTTGGATCTCTTTAATGTAACTGAAAGAGATTGCCTCAGGTTGAAGACTATGAAGGAGCTAAATTCCAAGATCCAAGAATGGAACCAAAAGGCCCTCTCTGGGCAACACCAACATGAATTCATCCAATAGTATGTCAACAAAGAGATGTCCACCAAAATGACTTATGGAATTCATTTGCAGAAATAGAGGGATTTATAATGACAATTTGAGATCAGGCCATTGTCATGGGAAATTATAGGAGAATTATTCTCAAGGATCTTGAGCTTAGTAATCAACATAGATTATGCAGAGAAATGGTAAAAAAAATTATGTGACATTATTTCAGACTGAAAAAACTTCACATCTTCTGAACACCTGGAAAAATATGGCCTGGTAGATAAAATTATATACCAGATACTTGCTTTCTATCATGGCCTTTTTGAAGACAGATCCTTACACTATAAATATGGACCTTAAAATATCTTTGAGAACCCAACCAATAAATGTTACTAGAACTGGACCATTAAAACAGACAGAAATATTTTTCACTGTTGCAAAATTGGGACTCCACTGCAATGTTGGTGGAGTTGTGAACTAATTCAACCATTCTGGAAGGCAATTTGGAACTATGCTGAAAGGGATATAAAACCATGCATATTTTTTGATCTTACTGCATAGGTCGGCATTCCAAAGAGATTTAAAATAAAAAGGAGAAGGGGCCTATTTGTACAAAAGTATTTATAGAAACTTTTTTTCTGGTGGTTAAAGAATGAAAAATTGAGGAAATACCCATTAATTTTGGGATGGCTAGACAAATTGTGGCATATGACTGTGATGGAATACCATTGCTCTAAAAGAAATAATGAGCAGGATGATTTCAGAAAAATTTGGAAAGACTTACATGAACTGGTATATATTGAAGTGAGCAGAACCAGGAGAACATTGTACAAAGAAATAGCAATATTGTATGATAATCAATTGTGAAAGACTTGGCTATTCTCAACAATACAATGATCCAAGACAATTCCAAAGGACTTAGGACATAAAATGCTATCTACCTACAAAGAATTGGCGAAATCCAAATGGAGAGCAAAGCATACTATTTTTTACTTTATTTTCTTTGTGTATGTTTTTATTTTGGGGTCTTGGTTTTATATGAATTTTCTTTTTCAATATGGAAATGTTTCATATGATCATAAATGTACAACCCAGATGAAATTGCTTATCATCTCAGGGAGTGGGGAGTGAATAAAGGGAGGGATATAATTTAAATTTCATAATTTTGGAAAATGTATGTTAAAATTGTTTAGTGTATGTCATTGAAGAAAAAAAGAAAACATTAAATAAAAAAAGAAATGTTTTTCACAATTGCCTGGACAGAATATTGAACTCTAGAAATTTAAGAAGAACATTTTTAGTAGATGTTAAGAGATATTCATCATCTCCAAGCTACATAGAATTTAAGATGTTATAAAGAATATCTAACAGAGTAGATCAAAATCATGTTGCAACAGACTGAGTTGCATATCGTCCCTGGGATCTTGTCTGCTTTTGGAGTTGTACTGAGGATGCTTTCAGTGAATCGACAGAGGATAAATTTAAAGCCCTGTTTTGGTCTAGGCCTGACTCAGGCCAGTCCCTTGGTAATTTAGGCTTGATACTGGAATAAATTGAGTCACTCATAAGTCATTAAACAGTAAAAGCAGACTTAGCCATAGCAGGCAAAGGATATTCCAGAAGGAGAGGCTTTGATGATACCTTGAAGTGATTCAGCTGAGGAAAGCAACCTTCCCACCATGACCCATCTTTATCCACCAGCCAAATCTCTAAGACATCATTCCTGTCTCCCTAGGTGGCTGCTTTGTACTCCCATGATGAAGAAATGAAGTCAATAGTCTGAGTCCTTAGTCCCCTGAGCCAGCCAAGTCTCAAGGAATGTCTCAGTGCCCTTTAATAAAAAATAAGGTTGCCTGGAAGGATAGATTAAGATATTGCTCTTGCCACAAGTCTAATATTTTTATTCAATTATAGAAAACCATTATTTCTTCTACCTGTATAATATTTCATAAAACAATAAATATAATAAAAAATAGCAAGATGATAACTTGTTTCATAACCATTTCTGTCTGAACCCTGTCAAAAAAAGAGGAGAATCAGCTGATAATAAGAATAATAACAATTCTTTACATTTATAAACTATTTTAGAAAGGACCTTCCCATCTGTGGTCCTGTTTGATCCTCACAAGAGTTTATTAAGGTGTTATTGTTGCTTGGTCATTTCAGTTGTGCCCAACCCTTTATAACTCTATTTGGGGTTTTCTTGGCAAAGATACTGGAATGGTTTCCCATTTTCTTCTCCAGCTCATTTGACAGGGGAGGAACTAAGGCAAATAGGATTAAGTGACTTGCCCAGGATCATACAGCTAGTGTGTTTGAGGCCAAATTTGAACTCAGAAAGATGAATTTTCCCAATTCCAGGCCAGTCACTAGATCAACTTTACCTTCTACCTGCTCTCATATGCCCTACTATTTTGCAGATATCACTATTTACATTTTATAGCTGAGGAAACTGAGGCTGAGAAATATAAGTAACTTATTCACAGAGCTGGAAAACAGTAATATCAGACCAAACTCCTGTGCTTTGCTATTTCTATTATACTTAATTATAGTTCATCTTTTAAGGGTGTGAATGAGATAAATTTAATATTCGTCCAAGGGTCAGTCATATCCATAGATTATGTAATTGATTATCTATGTGCTTAAATGTGAGGAGCTGGAATCACATGGATGTCTCCACACCTTCCACTCTCCACAATAGCTTCTAGCTTATCTCACTTTCTTCTATGACCACCTGGAGACAAATGAAGGGGAATTTCTTTCCCAAAGATGTGTCTCTGTTTATAAGCTTTCCTGTCTTTCTCTTCTCCAATAATATATCTTTCTCATGATGTCTAAGCAGCTAGGTGGCTCAGTGGATAGGGTGCAGGGTCCAGAGACAGGAGGACCTGAGTTCAAATCTGGTCTCAGACACTTACTAGTTATGTGACTTTGGGCAAATCATTTAACCCTGCTTGCTTCAGTTTCCTCATCTGTAAAATAAGCTGGAGAAGGAAATGGCAAATTCTCCAATATCTTTGCCAAGAAAACCCCAAAAAGGCTCATGGAAAGTGTGTATGACTGAAAACGACTAAACAATAGCAAAAACATGTGTCTACCACATTTCAGCTCACACAGTCAGCTGCAATACACAACTAAATTTTATCACAGTGTAAAGAAATCTCAGGGTATAGATTATATGCTCTTTAAAATATATCTTGGGGGCAGCTGGGTAGCTCAGTGGATTGAGAGCCAGGCCTAGAGACGGGAGGTCCTGGGTTCAGATCTGACCTCGGACACTTCCCAGCTGTGTGACCCTGGGCAAGTCACTTGACCCCCATTGCCTACCCTTACCACTCTTCCACCTGTGAGTCAATGCACAGAAGTTAAAGGTTTAAAAAAAAAGTAAAATATATCTTGATGATATTATTTTTAAAGTATTGTAACTCTCCAATGAATCTACGCCTTCTCTTCACTTTCTCCCCGCATAAAGTCCAATCTTGAAATAAAAAAGGCCAGGCAAGCAAAACAAATCAATTCATTGGCCATATTGGAGAATATATATCTTGTTCTGTATGGGTAGCGAACTATTTTTTTTTGGGCAGGGGAAAGAAGCATTCCATGCATGTCTGCTGAGGGTTTTTTGTTTTGTTTTTTTCAATGCATTGATCAGTGTTCCAAAATCTTTCAGCATCATTTTATTTTCCATAATTGTGGGAATAGTATACATTGTGCCTTTTCCTTCTTTTTCTTTTCATCTATACCATTTCGTTCAAGAATTTCCTCAAGCCTCTTTGAATTCTTCATAATAATCATTTCTCAGGGTATACTAATGTTACATTATTTTCTTATAACAATATCTGGGATTTGTATAGTGCTTTAAGATTCATAAAGCATCTTACAAATATCATCCCACTTTATCCTCACAACAACAGCTCTGAGAGGGAGGTGCTATTATTATCTTCATTTATAAGATGAGGAAATTGAAAGACGGAGAACTTATGTGACTTGTTCAAAGTACACAGCTAGTACGTGTCTGAGCCACGATTGAATTCAGACCTTCTTGTCTCCAGGTCCAGTACTCTATCCACTGCATCTTTTACACCAACGTTTTCCAGTTGGGCCCAGTTCTTGGCTATTACGAAAAGTGCTGCTATAAATATTTTTGTATACGTGAGACCTTTCCATCTGTCCTTTATATCCTCGGGGAATTATGCTCAAAAGCTCAAATATAGACTTGATGTCAAGAAAAGACTTCCTAACAATTAGAGCTTATCCAAAAGTGGATCGGGCTACTTCAAATGATGGTAAATTCCCCCTTCTTTGACGTCGTCAATCCTTAAGGGATGCATAAGGATAGCCTTTCTGTAAAGACTGGCTGACTATTTGTTAGAGATTTTATGAGAATTCTTTTCTTGTGTGGATTGTACCAGACCCTTACCAAGGTTCCTTCAAACTCTCAAATTCTGTGATTCTTGGAAATGCTTGTATAGTTCTTTAGTATTTCAGTGACCCATGATTTCCTGGTCTGGTTATCTCTTTTGCTGATCTATATCTCACTCCCTTTCTGCCTTAACAGATGGCCTTTGTAGGATTATAAGATTTAGCGTTAGAAGGGACATCAGAATTCACCTCGCTCAACCCCTTCATATTGCAGATGAGGAAGCTAAAACCCAAAGAGAGACTTGTACAGTCATGTAGAAAATAATTAGCATTATCCATATCTGACACAGAGGTGATGAATTCAAAGTATGGAATGACATCTATTTTTCAGGCAAGGTCAATATGGGAATTTGAGTATGCATATTTGTTAAAATGGCACTGTTTTTCTTTTTTCCCCCCAGTTTGGGAAAGAGAAGGAAAAAATAGAGAGAGGGCTAGCAACAGGATTGCTAAGAAAAGGGGGGGGGGGAGGAAAGAAAAGAGGGTCTTTGAAACATTTTAAATAAAAGCATTGAAGGGAATAGATGGAAACCCAAATAGGTTGGATAGCTTTAAAATAAAGAATGCTGAATTTCATAGGATCATAGATTTAGAACTAGAAAGTATGTTATTGATCATTTATCCCAACCTCTTCAATTTACAGATGAGGAAAATGAGGCTGAGTTAAGTCTAAGTTACACAATTAGTAAATATCCAAAGCCGAACTTGAACTTTCTGACTCTAGCCACTGTGTCTCTAGCTATACCAGTCATGGGCAACCTTTTGAGCTTGGTGTGTCAAAATTTGCCCAAAAACCAAGCATAACTTGGGTGGTGTGTCACATCAAGAAAAAAAACATAATTTTGCGATATTCATAGTTTAAATAAAAAAAATGTATGATTGTAATATATAACTGTATTTAATAAACAAAATAGGTAAATTAATATAGTAAAATTGTCATCTATAGTGCAAAGAGTGTCTACACTACACTACAGAAAATGTTTCATCCTTGGCATGTGGACCCATACTTCTCTGTATACAGCCACATGCAGTCACGTGCCATTGAAAATGGCTACTGACACGCGTGTCATATGTTTGCCATCACTGAGCTATAACCATACAGTTATCAGAATTAAAATCTCAACCATCATTTCTGAATCTAAGTCCAGGATTTTTTCCAATATGCCATGTTGCCTTCATGACTTGCTGTGGCCAAATTAAAAAAAAAATCACTGATGGGAGGTCATTCTTCTGATGATGAACATGTGTGACTTTTCCTGGGAAGGCTCTAGATCTGGTGCCAGATCTATTTTCAAAACTTTCCCAGTAGTGTTGCTACTCTGTGTGCATAGCCTTTGAATACCTAGCATTACCTCCAGATCAAGATGACTCATCAGAGAAAGACATTAAAGAAGGAAATCCATGGTTGAGATAAATCATAAATATTGTTTCCTGTTACTGAGTTAATTTGACATATGCTTAAATGATGAAATATTCCCTTCCAATTGTTTCTTGTCTTTCCTATTCCTGGTTCATAACTTCCTCCTTTAGGTGACTGTCCTCAGCATCACTGTTTTGGATAAACTATTCTGCTTCCAACCCTTCCTGGTCTAAGCTTGATTCTCTCTTTTGACTACCAATATTCTTAGAATAGAGGAACTTTTTCTTGCCTTTATATGATTCAGTCCCTAGTCTACCATCTTGGTCACCCTCTGGATTGCACTCAAATTTATCAATGACCCGCTCAAAATGTGGTGCTTAGAACCTCATACAATATGCCCAGTATGGTCTGACCAGGAGAGTCCAGAAATACTGCTACCTTCCTAGTGAGGGATTTTGTCCTTTTAATGTAACTCTAGTTTGCTTCAACTTTTTTGCTTTCATGTCATCCTGCAGACCCTTATTGTAGTTCACTAATGCTCCTAAATTGTTACTATAAGAACTTTTGTCTATATTATTTATTTCGTCTATATTAACCTCCATTTTGTACTTGTGAAGTTCATTTTTTGAGCTCAAGTTCATTTTGTATTTATTGCAGCTTGATGTTATCTTCCTGGACTTGGCCCAACAGTCCAACATACTAGCTTTTATAGATGAAGTCAGAGAACCAATATGAGGACATTTTATTACAGGTTTGATTCTTACTACCAGGGAAGAACAAACTTGATGCTGAGGTATAAATGATGGAAATTCTGGAAGTAAGTAACTACTCCTTTCTCCCTAAGAGTTTGCAATTTTGCTGTTCTTGAGTAATTTTACTACTCGTGTCTAACTTTGTGACCTCATTTGGATTTTGTTGGCAAAGATGTTGGAGTGGTCTGCCCTTTCCTTCTCCAGATTATTTTACAGATGAGGAAAGTGAGTCAAGTGGCTTGTCAAGTCTTGTTAAGACTTGTTAAGTTAAGCAGAATTAAGTGACTTGCTTAGGGTCACATAGTTAGTAAGTATCTGAGGCTGGATTTTGCACTCAGGTATTCTTAAGTACAGTCCTTGTGCTCTACCCACTACACCACCTATGCACCCTAGAGTTTGTGATAGTGGAGAGTAAATCTGGTCTAACATGCATTCCACATTTGGAGAAAGCAGACTCCAAAGAATTTAGAATGTAGACAGAATTATCCTGTAGACTAAGATGTTTCAGATGAAGTTAATTTATTCATCCTCAAGAATGAAATCTAAATCTATGTCTTTAGATTTAGGGAAGCAATTCTACTGTAATGATCAAAATTATGTTGAGAGACTGATTTTGGGTAAGAAATGTCAGCTTATTCATTATCTCAGTTCATTGGTTAGGTCAGCATCATAACCAATAAAGTGACATAGGTCAATGGCTCTCTCTCAGTGACCAGAGACCCAACTCTTGGTCAGGCAGCTCAATAAATAGAATTTTAGGAGCTCATTCAGCCTGTCTCTTAATATTCCAAGACTTCTCTAATTGTTAAACATCTAATTAAGAGGCAGTCCATGAAACCATCCTTCCCTCCCCATCCCCATGTCATACAGAACATGAACACAGGAAAAGAACCCTTGTCTCTTTCATTTATTAACCAAATTTTTTAAAAGGGAAAATGTTCCTGGGAATTCCTAAGAACAAAGAAAATTCAAAAAGCAGAAGACTTGATAGAATCTCCATTCCAGATCTGGGATGCAGAGATACATAGTAATTCTCCTTAATATATAGAAACTTTCTTCTCTAGAGCTCCAGAGTAAGAATTAATATGGCATATGAAAAAAACTTCATACCAATGAAGAGGAAAAATTGGGATATGTCTGAAGAGAATAGGGAACTCATCAACCAACTTAGAATTAAAAACACCCCACCCCAAAATGTTCTACTTCCATGTACATAAAATCTGAAATTCTTTTAATTCTTTTATCTATTCATAATTTCTTAACATTTCATCTTTACACATGCCTTATGTTCCCCTAACCCTGTCCTTTGTCCTCACGATGGCCTTCAGCCTATTCAACCTTTAGTTGTTACCTAGGCTATCACTTCTCTACTGGCTATATACTCTCTTCCCTTTACTATCTCAATCTCTTCATGAACCAACTTTACCCTATCTTCTGCTTTGAACCCCTCACACCTTTGTCCCATTTTCTAATACACTTTTTCTGGATTACATCTGCCAAATACTTCCTTTGTTCTCATGTATATACTGCTGAAGGGAGATGGAAGAAATCATGAAACTAAGCCAACTGGATTTATTACAAATTTATATTCTCTAATCTCACCTGGGCCTTCACCACAGCAAGGTAATCACTTGATTTGTTCCCTATTTTGTACAGTGGTTGTTCCAAACATTTTCATCTCTTCTTAAACCTCCCTTGGCATCCTCTCCCCCCACCTTTTCAACTAAGGATATTATTTCATACTTCACTGAAAAAAACTGAAGCAATTCACTTAGAGTTCTACCTTCTCCACTCCTATGCATCTTCCAAGATTCAGACATCTTCTCTCATTTTCTGTTCCTTCACTCAGGCATCAGAGGAAGAGGTAGCCCTTTTTCTTGTCAATATCAATTCCTAGATTTGTATGTTTTGTCTCATACCCTCTTGTCTCACCAACAGATTGTCCCCACTATCATTGTAGCTCTATCTAATCTTCAATCTCTTCCTATCTACTTTCTCCTTCCTTCCTAACCACAGACCTATCAATGGTTCCCCATCCTTTAAAAAAATAAAAATTTAAAAAATCTCTCACTCAAACCCCTTGTACCTAGTAACTATCATTTTATATATCTACCCTGCTTCTTTGCTAAACCCCTTGAGATAGCCATACTCGGTATTTCCTCTTTTCCTCTCTTTTCAAAACCCTTTACAACCTGTCTTTCATCCTCATTGTTAAACTAAAACATCTCTTTTGAGGAACCAATGATATCTTTATTGTCAAATCTAATGGTTTTTTTTCAGTCTTTATCTGTGAATTCAATGGATAGATTATAAGACTTGGAGTCAGGAAGATTTGAGTTAAAATGCTAATCCATATACTGTGTGACTCTGGGCTAGTCACTTCATCTTAGTTCCCTCATCTGTAAAATTGGGATAATGGTAGTATTACTCCCCCTCCCACCCCTGAGTTGTGAAAATCAAATGAGATAACACACACATATTGCTTTGAAAACCTTAAAGTACCCCATAAATAATAATAATAACAATAATAATAATAATAATAACAGTTATTATTATTATTATTATTTTCTCTGAAGCATTTGTAACTATTACCCATTTTCCCTTCTTGAATATTCTCTCTCCTCTTCGGATTTTTACGATATTTATTTCTCTTGGATCTCCTCCTCTATGTCTGTTCCCTCCTCAGCCTCATTTGCTGTTTCTTCATCTATGCTACACTAATTAATTTTGTATTTGTCTCAAGGCATCATCCTGGGCCACCTTCTCTTTAGGTTCCATATTTTCTCACCTAGTGAATTCATTGCCCTCCATGAGTTCAGTGATCATATTTGTGTAAATGATTCCAAGATCTATGTATCCAACCTAACTTTTTCTCCTGAGTTCTTCTACCAAATTACCGGCTACCTTTTGGACATCTCAAATTGGACATCCCAAAGGCAATATCTCCAACCTACAACTGTCCAAACACTCATCTTTCTTCCAAAAACTTCCCTTCTTCCCAACTTTCCTATTAGTATTGAAAGTATCACTATCTTCCTAGTCACCCAGGCTCCTCAGCATCAACTTCGATTCTTCACTTTCACTTATTCTCTCTTTATAATCCATTTGTTTCAGAGATAGAGCCAAGATAGCAGAACAGAAAAAGCACTTAGGTGAGTTCTCCCAATAATACCCTCCAAACAACTCTGAAATAATGTCTCAAATCTAATTCTGGAGTTGGCAGAGCCAACGAAAGGTCAGAACAAGACATTCTTCCAGACTAAAACAACTTTGGAGGTGGGAAGGAGAGATCCATGACATGGAGATGGAGCCCATGTGAATGAAACAATAGCAGTTGAACTAGGTAATAGAAATAGCAGCAGCATTGGAAGCTCTTAAGTCAGAGACTGTAAAGGGACTTGACAACTCATCAGAAAGAGATTATAAGGGACCTCTGTGCTAGTACCAGCTATAGGACCAAGTCACTTATCTATACCCAATTTGGGTTCTTAGTTAAAGGGTGGAGAGGGTTACTTTCAGTAAAGAGGGTATGGGAGCCCTGAATAGCAATATTGCTTTTGGTCACAAGAAATCAGGGACCCTGAGGAGAAGTATCACTTCTAGTGCCAAGGGATCAGGGTCCCTTTCTGGGTAAGGTCCAGGGTGCAGACCAGTGATCAAATCTCTTCCCAGATCATACTACTTCGGAAACTTCCAAACCCCAAGAACTAGATAGCTTTGAAAACAGAAGTATGAAAAAGTCTAAAACATGATATAGTGTCCCTCCCTGCTGGGAATAGAGCCCAACTTCAACATAAAATTCAAAATCAAGAAATAGGATGGAAAGATGAGCAAAAATAAAATTAACAAAACAATCTGACCATACAAAGCTACTATGGTGGCAGGGAAAATCGAGACACAAACTCAGAAGACAAGTCAAAACAGCTATACATAAAGCCTCAAAGGAAAATGTGAATTAGACAGATGCCCAATGGGAATTCCTACAAGAACTAAAAATTATTTTCAAGATCAAATAAGAGTAGTAGAAGAAAAAGTAGATAAAGAAATGAGATCAAAGTAAGAAAATGATAAAGACAAGTGACAGATTGGTAAAAAGCACAAAAAAACTGAAGAAAATTGTCCCTTAAAAAATAGAACTGGCCAAATGGAAAAAAGAGGTACAAACGCCCACTGAAGAGAATAATACCTTCAAAATTAGGATTGGGCAAGTGGAAGCTAATAATTCTATGAGATATCAAGAAATAATAAAACAAAATCAAAATAATGAAGAAATAGAAGAAAGTGTGAAATATTTCATTGGAAAATGAACTGACCTGGAAAATAGAATGAGGAAAGATAATTTAAGAATTATTGGACTATTTCAAGGCCACAATGAAAGAAAGAACCTAGACATCATATTTAAGGAAATTAGCAAGGAATATTGACTCAGTATCCTAGAACCAAAGGATAAAATAGAAATCAAAAGAATCTACTCATCATCACCTGAAAAAGGTACCAAACTATATCATAATTATATTCTAGAGTTACCAGGTTAAGGGAAAAATACTTCAAGCAACAAGAAGAAACCATTCAAATACCATGGAACCCAGTCAATACCACACAAAGCTTAGCATCTACTGCATTCAAGAAGGAGAGGGGCTTGGTATATGATATTCCAGGAAGCAAAAAGAGCTGGGATTACACCCAAGAATAACTTATCCAGAAAATTTGAATATAAACCTTCATGGGGATAAAAAAGTTGATATTTAATGAAGTAGGACTTATAAACATTCTTGATAAAAAGACCAGAGCTGTATAGAAAAGTTGACTTTCAAATATAAGATTTAAGAGAAGCATAAAAAAGTAAACATGAAAAAGAAATTATTATTTTTTAAAATCCTTTTTATTAAGGGGACCTTCAAAGTGAGGAAATTAGTCCTGGCTGACCTCAGTTTTTCTTTGTAAAACAGAAATATATTCAAAGTGCCAGATCCTATGTTCCTTCTCCTTAGGTTTCTCAGGAGTTTAAATGTCAGACTCAATCATCTAGTATTTATCTTACTCAAAGGAGCAGAGTAGATCCAAGGAGGCCACTACTGATATGAGGTAGCCCAAAAGCCAGAAGGGTGGGGCAAATAAAGCAAAATTGAAGGGGTTGCTTCTAAAACTGATCTCTCCCAGACATACATACACAAAAATGAAGCAGAAGAGCATTCTCCTTATATTCTAAGAAACCCTGCAGGGAAGCAAGTCCTAAATCCTCTTGTCCCAGAGCCATGAAGACAGACCATGTGGCAGTCAAGAAGTGTTTATGTATAAATGTCCTCTTAGAGAGCAAATAGTAGGAGGGGATCTAAGAACACAATGTGGGGGAGTTAGCTCTCTTTCAGTCTGAACCACAGATGTGGCCAATACTCCTAGACACCACTACTCTAGTCTTGCTCAAAAGAAAAGAAAGATGTTCTTTTTCCCTCTGAAAGGATTGCTTGCATGAAAGAGAAACCATAAGGAACTCAGTAAGGGAATAATAAGAGGAATATAAACTAAAATTATTTATTGTTTCTATGATTTGTTCTTTGACCCACTCATTCTTTAGAATTAGATTATTTAGCTATCCATAGTCAAAAGAGGAACTGTTGGAGTCCGATTGCAAATCGAAGTACTTCATCCATCATTTTATTTCCTTCGTGAGTTTTTTTATTATATATGTGTGCTAGGTATTTTTGTTATAGCATGAGTAATATGGAAATATGTAATACATGAAAACACCAGTATACCCTATATCAGAGTAACATCTTGATAAGAATTAGGAGAAGGAGAGAGAAAATATGAATCAGAAAATGCCAGAAAACAACTGCCAAAAATTATTTCTACATGTAATTGAACATTTTTTTAAGTTTTATAAAAGGTTTAGATTGTTTAGTGTTTAATTAATTTTTAAAAGTCTTTATGTTCTGTCTTTACAATCAATACTAAGTATTAACTCCAAGACAGAGTGGTAAAGTCTAGGCAATTGGGATTAAGTGACTTGCCCAGGGTCACACAGGAAGGAAGTGTCTGTGGTCAGATTTGAATCCGGGACCTCCTATCTCTAGGCCTGGCTCTCTATCCACTGGGCCACTTACCTTCCCTAATTTCTAATTCATTTTTTTAAACCCTTGTACTTTGGTGTATTGTCTCATAGGTGGAAGATTGGTAAGGGTGGGCAATGGGGGTCAAGTGACTTGCCCAGGGTCATACAGCTGGGAAGTGGCTGAGGCCGGGTTTGAACCTAGGACCTCCTGTCTCTAGGCCTGACTCTCACTCCACTGAGCTACCCAGCTGCTCTCTAATTCATTTTTTAACCTAAGCTTCCATGGCTCTTTGTTGAATGTAATTTTTATTGCATTTGGTCTAAAAAGGGTGTATTTAATGTTTCTGCTTTGAAATTTTATGCCTTAATACATAGTTAACTTTTGTGAAGGTGCCATGTGTAACTGAGAAAAGGTATTCTCCTTTCTATTCCTATTCAGTTTTCTCCATAGGTCTATCATATTGAACTTTTCTAAGATTCTATTCTTCTTTTCAAATTTCTTTTTAATTTATTTTATGGTTAGATTTATCTAGCTTAAAGTGGGGACAGTTGAGGTCCTCCACTAGTATAGTATTACTATTTCCTCTTGTAATTAATTTAATTATTCCTTAAAAATTTGAATGCTATGCCATTTGATGTATTATTTGTTTAGTATTGATATTATTTCATTGTCTATAGTGCCTTTTAACAAAATTTACTTTTCTTGCTTATTAAAGGTGGTCTATTTTTGCTTTTTCTTTGATTGTTACTTTGACCTTTTTCACTTTAATTAGTTAATTAATTTAGAATATTTTTCCATGGTGACATGATTCATGTTCTCTCTCTCCCCTCTTCCCTCCCCCTCTTTGAGATGATGAGCAATTCTACTGGGTAATACATGCATCATTGTTCAAAACCTATTTCCATATTATTAATATTTGCAATAAAGTGATCATTTAAAGTCCAAATCACCAATCATATATCCATCAAACCATGTGATCAATCATATGTTTTTCTTCTGTGTTTCTACTGCCACAGTTCTTTCTCTGGATGTGGATAGCGTTCTTTCTAATGAGCCCCTCAGAATTGTCCTGGATCATTGCATTGCTGCTAGTAGAGAATACCTTTTTCACTTTAGCTGATGCAAAATCAATTTTTCTTTAGCCCCTCTATGTATCTTCCTCTTTCAAGTATGTTTCTTATAAAGCAATTTACCCCTGGATTCTGGTTTCTAATCCATTCTTCTATCTGTTTCTGTTTTATGGGTGAATTCAAACTAGTTGAAACATTAACAACTTTAGCAAAATTGAAGAATGCAAAAAAATTCCACATAAATCATCATCATCTCTATATACTACCAACAAAGTATCAAGAGATATAAAGAGAAATTCTATTTAAAATAACTGCAGACTATATAAAATACTTGGGATTCTACCTGTCAAGACAAACCCAGGGATTATGCAAACACAATTACAAAATATTTTTCACACAAATAAGACAGATTTAAACAATTGGAGAAATATTAATTGCTCACAGGTAGGCTAAATCAATATAATAAATATGACAATTCTACCTAAGTTAATTTGCTTATTCAGTGCCATACCAATCAAACTGTCAAAGAATTATTTTATAGAGCTAGAAAAAATAATAAAAAAAAATTCATTTGGAAGAACAAAAGGAAAAAATATGAAAGGAATCAATGAAATTAAAATTGTTAAGGAAGGCAGCCTAACAGTTCCAGATTTCAAACCATATTACAAAGCAGTAATCATCAATACAATCTGTTACTAGTCAAGAAATAGAGTAGTAGATCAGTGGAATAGATTGGGTACTCAATACACAGTAGTAATTATCATGATAATCTCATGTTTGATAAACTCAAAGATTCAAGCTTTTGTGGTAAGAATAGAACATTTTGCAAAAATGGTTGGGAAACTGAAAAGCAGTTTGGCAGAAACTAGGCATGGACTAACATTTCTTACACATACCAAAATAAGATCAAAATGGACAAATGATTTAGACATAAAGGGTAATGAAAGTAAATTCATGGAGCATGGAAAAATGCACTTATCAGATCCATGCATAGGAGAAGAATTTATAATAAAAAAATAGAGAAGATAACAAGAAGTAAAATAAATAAGTTCAATAAATTGAAATTAAAAAGAGTTTGCACAAACAAAATTAATATAGTCAAAATTAGAAGGAAAATAGAAAGCTAGAGGAAACATTTTTATAGTAAGTTTCTCTGATAAAGGCCTCATATCTCAAATGTATAAGGAACTGATGCAAATTTATAAAAATAAAAACCATTCCTCAAATGATAAATGAACAAAGGATATGAACAGTTTTCAGAAGAAGAAATTAAAGCTATCAATAGCACATGAAAAATGCTCTAAATCACTAATGATTAGAGAAATGAAAATTAAAATAAGTCTGAAATACCATCTCACACCTATCAAATTGACCAACATGACTAAAAAGGAAAATGATAAATAGTGGAGGGGATGTGGGAAAAATGGGACAATAATGCACTGTTGGAGTTGCGAACTAATTCAAACATTCTGGGGAGCAATTTGAAACTATGCCCAAAGACCTATAAAATTGTGTATATACCCTTGGACCTAGCAATATCATTATTGGGTCTGTATCTCAAATAAATCAAAGAAAAGGGAAAAGGACCTATTTGCAGAAAAATATTTTTAGCAGTTCTTGTGTTGACAAAGATTTAGAAATCCAAGAGATGCCAATCAAGTGGGGAAAGGTGAACAAATTGTGTTATATGATTGTGGTAGAATACTATTGTACTATAAGGAATGATGAGCAGAATGTTTTCAGAAAAACCTTGGAAGACTAATCTGAACTCATGCAAATTGAAGTGAGCAGAAGCAGGAAAACACTATACATAATAACAGCAATATAAGGATGATCAACTGTGAAAGACTTAGCTACTCTGATCAAGACAATTCCAAAGGATTCACGAGGAAAAATGTTATCTACTTCCAGAAAGAGAACTAAAGAACTCTGAATACAGATTAAAGCATGCTTTTTCTTAACCTTTGTCTATTTTTCTTGTTTTAATTTTTGGTGTGTCTTCTTTTGCAACATGATTAATATGGAAATATGACTTCACATATATAACAGATAACAAACTGCTTGCCTTCTTAAGGGGTGAGAAGGGTGAGAATTTAAAACTCCTAATTTAAAAAAAAATAATTTTTTTACATGTAACTGGGAAATATTTAAATTATATATATATATATATATATATATAATCTATAGCTAAATTATGCTATTTGCAGTTTTACAACATCTTTATGTAAGTGCCCTTCTCTCTACTTATATAGCCACCATCTTAGTTCAGAAGGCTCTCATTACTTCTCTCCTGGACGAATGCAATTACATTCTAATAGCTTCTCTGCCTTATCTCTCCCTGCTTAATTCAATTGCCAAAGGAATTTATCTCGAGTACATACATCTGACTGTATCACCCTCGTTCCTATTTGCTATTCCTTGTACAAGATGCACCATCTTTATGCCTTTGCCCTGACCATCTTCCATGCCTGGAATGCTCTCTCTCCTTAACTCCATCTCTTGGTTTCCCTGGATTCTTCAAAAATCAATTCAATCTTAACATCTGTAGGATGCCTTTCTTCTTTCTCTCAGCTACTAGAGATACCTTCCCCTCTGAGATTATCTTCCATTTACTGGGAGTGAATATATAAAAACATACCCACATTTATAGACACATAGACATATGTGTAAAATTTATACATGTATATTATATATGTATGTATATATGCATATATAATGTACTCAGTACCTTACTTTATCTTCATCAATTAAAATGTTAAGCTACTTCAGGACAAGGACTGTTTTTACCTTTCTTTGTATTTCTAGCACTTTGCAAAGTACTTGGCACATAGTAGGAGCTTCATAAGTTTTTGTTAATGAACTGACTAATTAGAGGAGGACAAACACCCTGATTTTCCAAAAAGTGAAGAGAATAATCCACCAATTATAGACCGGTAAAGTTGACTTTAATGAATGGGGTGGGGGGAATTCTAGTAGGGAACATTAAAGAGAAAGTTGTTGAATGCCTAGGAAGAGAAATAATAATTAATTATTAAGGCTCTTCCGTGGCTTCATCAAAAAATGAGTCATGTCAGACTAATCACAATTCTTTCTTTTCTTAAAACAAGGTTACTAAACTGGTTGATAAGAGGATTGTTGTGGACATAGTTGATCTAGATTTTAGCAAAGCTTTTGATAGAGCATATTACATTATTCTTGTGGAGAAGACAGCAATGTGTACTAAATTCAGAACCCATTATCGAACCAGTTCTGAATAAACTTAAGACTGGTTTTGAATAAAGTAACAGCTGATGTTTCAATGTCAAGGTGGAAGGAGGTCTTCAATAGAGGGATCCAGGAATCTTTGCTTGGCTCTGTCTTATTTACCATTTTTGTCAATGACTTGGATAAAATATAGATGGAATGCTCATCAGATTTGAGAATAACAGTAACCTGGGTATGCAGAGACAGCTAACATTCTAGATAACAAAGTTGGCATTGCCAAAGAGTTTGATTGGGTACAACATAAGGCTGAATCTAATAAAGAGAAAGAGTAAATCTTAGACTCAGATTCAAAAAATCAACTTCATGAAGATAGGATGGGGAGGTATAATTAGGCAGAATTTTGTTTGGTGCAATCTGGGGATCTTAGTGGACTACAAGATCAATATGAGTCAGCAATAAGATGTGACACACAAAAGGAATGCTTGTTCCATCTTTGACATCATCAAGACACATAGCTTCTAAAGACAAGGAGGTGATAGCCTTATCAAATACCCTGTCCTATTTCATCTGGAGTACTGTGTTCAGTTCTGGGATCCATGGTCAAACAACAACGACAATCTGGAGATTGACCAGAGGAGGATCACCAGAATAGTAAAGGGTTTTCATTATATGGGGTTAGATTGAAGTAACTGGATACAATTAACCTGTAGGGGAAAAGACTTGGTGGGTGATGGAAGGAATTTATTTGATAGATATGTTCAAGTATTTAAAGGGCTGTGATAGGGAAAAGGGATTAATGGATGTTAACAAGAAACAAGAGAGAGAAGTAGCAATTAGATAAATGTAAGCTCAATGTCAGGAAAACTTTATAAAAATCACAGGCATCCAAAAGTGAAATGGGCTCTCTGAAGAGGTGGTGAGTTTTCCTTCCTTGGAAGTCTTCAAGAAGTTGGTTAAGCACTTGCCAGGTAAATTATCATGGTGTTTCCTTTTTTGGATAAAGGTTGAACTACACGGCTGCTGGAGGCCCTTCAAATTCTCAAATTCTTGAAGTTGTGACTTTCTAAGATCCTTTTGGATGCTCATTCTGTAATCCCACACATTAGCAATACCTACCAATTTTCAGTCATCTGCAAATTTGAAAAGCATCTCCTTAGGCTTTTACAATGAGCCTGAACTTAATGATCCTGGTAGGTTTTTCACCAGTGTTTCTTTGCCCACTGAACATACCTCTATGTTCTGATCCTTTCTCCCCTACAACCACTGTATGTGTGTGGAATATATGTTCACACATATTCATATTCCTCAAACAAATTCAGAAGAACAGAAACCAAGTACAAGCATTTCCTTTCCATTAGAGTAAGTCCTCATAATCCATTTGTTGGTTTGCTCTCCATCTTGTCCTAATTAGAGATCACAGAAAACTCTTTGAATCTGCACTTAATACTATCATATGGGAACTTGGTGCCTTTTGGGTCACAAGAGAAAGATTCTTTAGCTTTTCCTCCTGGGCAAGAACTAATGACCTTCTGGCCTATCGAATTCCCCAGATGGCATTGCCATTTGATGAAATATCCAAGATATGAAAGGTCACTACTATTCCCTCCTTCTGCTGGGAAAGGTATGAGGAGGGTAGGTCCCCCCCTTCCCCTAACCCTTCCTCTCTGGACACTGGGAACATGTCCAGCTTCCCTCTAGGGAGAATTGAGGCTGTTCTTAGATCACAGATCAAAACTGCTGGCTCCTGATATTCAGGTCTCAGCTGGTGTTAGTGCCTGACTCATTTGTGGCTCTCTGAGGTGGATGATGAAGAAGAAAGCCAGAGGCATGGTAGAATGGGAAGGAAGAGGGGAGATGAGGTGGGAGCAGAGCTGAGGAAGACTTTATTGTGTCAGAGAGAGACATTCAGAAAGACAGACAGAGAGAGAGAAAGAAAGAGAGACAGAGACAGAGACAGAGAGAAAGGTTCAGAGATTTTGGTATTTTTCCATGCCATATTTGGCCTGACACTGAATGTAGCCCTGATCCCCTTGCTCCTTTATTCCTGAGTCACTCAGACAGAAAAACTGAAGCTGAGGCTTCCAGCTGCACCTGTATAATAAATGGATTCTGAAAATCAGTCTTTTAGGCTGCCTGGGTTTCATTTGTTTGTTTTGGTTCTTGTCTACTGACCAAGTGTGGAGATGCAGAAGCAGGACTAGGTAGGTCAAGAGGAAATCATTTAGGGAAATGCAGCCAAGGGCACCTCCACCCCATCTCACCCCACCCCATCTCTGTGCTCAAGCCCTTCCTCCCTTGAATGATTTCTTTGAATTAAGATCTGATTGAGAGGCTTCACTTGTTTGTGAAGATGACGGCTGCCCAGAGGGTGGGTGGGAAATAATTTTCCAGGCTGAAGGGAAGAAATATTGTACAGTGGAAAAAACCAGATAAACAAAAAAAACCCCCAAAATATCAGATCTAAAATTGGAGAAACTGGGTCTGGATTCCAGCTTTGCCACTTACTGCCCATATTATTTGGACAAGTCACCTAACATTGCTGGGCTTCAGTTTCCCCATCTTTAAAATGAGGGGAAATGAATTATATAATGCAAAGCATCCCTTTCAGTTCTAAGTCTACTATTCAAGGATATGGTCAGATGTGTCCAATCTGTGGGTCTGCCAGAGAACCCCATGATCACAGAATCACAATTTTAGAATCAGAAGATATTTTAGAGCTTAGTTATCTCACATCAGAGAGGCAATATGGTATGGTGGGGCAGCTAGGTGGTACAGTGGATAAAGTGCCAGGTCTGGAGTCAGGACCAACATAAATTTGTATCTCAATTCCTGGTAATGCCTTTTAGGACTAAGAGAACATCAAACCCTGGGAACCTTATCAGTAAATGTTCCATTCTTTGACCCGGCAAATATCAATCTTTCTGGCCTGCCAAACTGAGGTCATTTGGCCCGATCCTACTCTTGGTATATTGAGGGGAAAGGTTGTAGGTGGTGGTGGTGGGGCAGACATTTGCTCTCAATTAGTGCCATAATTGTTATGGTTAATATTAATTTTGTTTATTAACTAACCAATTGATTAATATTATTTAGGATTGTTACAGAAGAGCAAAGTTCCTGTGCTTTCCTTTTGCCCCACTTTAGTCCAAGACCATCTGGGGGGTTCTAAGGCCTTTCCTATGTAGAAGAGACCCTTATTTGTCCATATTTTGTATTTAACCTTGAGTCCTTTGTGACTCAGGATCATAAATCAAAGGATCATAGGTTGAGGACTAAAAGGGACCTCAGAGGCCATGTAGTCCAAGCCCTAATTTTACAGATGAAGAAGTTGATGCTCAGAGAGGTGGCGACTTGCCCAGGATCACTCAGGTAGTAATTGATAGAGAGAGGATTTAAAACCAGATCTTTTATCCCAGTTCCCTGGTACCACACTATGCTTCCCTGACTGATATTTTCTATATTACTTGATTCCATCTGTGTTATTGAAATTTTGAGGTCTCTGATCTAAATTTCCTGTGGTAGTTTAGGGGTCTTTCAAACTACATTTCCCATGAGCTTACTGGCTTCCTGTCTTGTGTAATGACATAGACAGAAGGATAAAAATCAAGTGCCAGGATTGGTACTTCCTCTCTCTCCTTGGTGGCTTGGAACTGATCCAGGATGGGGAAAGGAGGTAACAGGACACGTCTTTTAAACTGACTCTTAACATGGCACATGGCTTCATTTTTCAAATGGCTACCAATAAATCTTTTAAAACCATAATATTTTTAAATTTATCTTTCTATATTCATTTTATTTTTTACACATCCAAAATACCTTCTTTTCTTCCTGTCCTGTAATTCACACAGCCGGATATCAAAAGTATAATTCTTGCACACAGCAAGCGTTTAAGTTATTGAATGAATGAATGAATGGCACCTTTATTTGATCATTCATTCATTTATCAAAACAAAGATTTGTTGAATGTCTTGTCTACCTGAAGGGCACTATGTTAGTAGCTGTGGGAATTATATAGGTTAATAAGACATAGGGTATGATTAGTGATCCAGTCCCTACCAACTCAAGAAAACTGATTATTAAATTATTAGCATGAGCATTGTGCCTTGGAATTTGGCAAATGCTACAAATTGGGGTTTGATTTATTGTCCTCTTGATTGTCTAAACTTAAGAAACTGGAGGAGAAAAAGTTAATTATATAGATTACACTTGAGTGTTTCATGTGTACATATTTTTTTCTTTTGGAAGGCCAGTTAACAAACATTTAATAGCACATGACTGTAACGTAGAATCCCTAACCTTGAGAAACTTGCAAGTAGTAGGAAGAGAAGATAGGTACACAAGTAACTCTAATAAAAATAGAAAATGAAAGCTTAATAAAGAGAAATGGAAAGAATCATCTTTGGGAGTTCAGAGAAGAGATTTTTTTCATCTGGGAGAACTAGGAAAGACTTCTTCCAGGCAGCTAGGTAGCTCAGAGGATAGAGAGCCAGGCCTGGAGATGGGAAGTACTCAGTTCAAATCTGGCATCAAGCACTGCTTAGCTGTGTGACCCTGGGTAAGTCACTTAACCTCAAATGCCCAGTTTTAATTTCTTTTCTGCCTTGGAAACAAGACAGTATTAATCCAAA
>NC_058131.1:227637377-227794873 GCF_016433145.1 Gracilinanus agilis | reverse complement strand
AAAGAAAGAAAGAAAAAAGAAAGGAAGGAAGGAAGGAAGAAAGAAAGGAAGAAAGAGAGAGAGAGAGAGAAAGGAAGAGAGAAAGGAAGACTTCCTGGACAAAGGTAATATGTAGGCTGGACCTTGAAAGATGATAGTAAACACTTTATTTAAGGGCATTGCACTTTCTGGGATAACCTTGATGTTCTATAGGACTAATTCTCAAGGGCTTAGAGTTATACGGTCCCTGCATTCTACCAAAAAAGAAACTGAGGCCAGGAGAGGTTAATTAATTTAGTGAAGTTCACACTGGTAGCAATAGAGTCTAGATTTGAAACCAAGTCTTATGGCAACAGATGTGGTAGTCTTTTCACTATCCATCTATGAGCATTTGTTAAGCATCTACTATGTACCAGAGATTGGGGATACAAAGAAAGCAAAAGCAGGTCCTGCTCTCAATGATGTAGTTCACAATTTAAAGAAGAAGACAAGCAAACAAACAAATTTATACAAACAAGTGCTATACAGGATAATTAAGGAAGAGTTAACAGAGGGAAGGCGCTAGAACTAAGAGGGCTTCCTTTCCTATAGAAGATGAGATTTTATTTAGGACTTGAAGAAAGATAGGGAGGTTAGTGGGTAGAGATGAGGATATCACTGTTACTAATCTGATTTGTGAAGAAACCAAGTTACTGGATTGGAAAAGTCACTTCCAAGGTCACTCAGAAAGTGATTAGTACAGCCCAGTAGTCTCTAACTTAAGTTTTGTTGTTATTATTTTTTTTTTTTTACTATAGCTAGATCCACATTAGTTTGTGCAATGTCTCATGATATGGTTTTGCATTGTATCTTTCCATTGGGCTGGAACAAATGATCGTATTTTTACATAATTGCAAATTATGTAAATATTTCAAATATTTTACCTTGAGTCCTTGTTGGTTTCAAACAATTTCAAATAGTGCAAATTTCAATATATGTGAAGACTTCACTGAATCAATTATTTGCCCTAATATAGACTTGCCTATTGTACTAATGATCAAGAGATCAAGGTTCTAGTCTCTTGTCTGCCACTAACTTGTCTCTTAACTCTCTTGAATCTCAGTTTCCTCATTTGTAAAATGAGAGGTTTGGACTAGGTCTTGAACTTCCCTTCCAGTTTTTCCATTATATGATACCTAGGGTGTTACCTGGATACCAGGCTGTGGTGGGGTGATTGGGGAAGTGAATCTAGCTTGGGTTCTTGCATTTCTTCTTTTCAGAACTTGCTGTGAATTTCCCTCAAAGCCTTTATCCAATTCAGGGTGCTAAGTAAGCAAAGGTTTTTAGTGTTCTAGATTATCACAGTGTTTCTCATATACGAAGAAAATATTTCACCAAAGTAAGTGTGAGATGGGGTGGTATGATACTGTTCCATAAATTATAGTCTTGTAAAGCTTCATATTTTATAGTGCGATGTGATGCCTTATAAATATATTATTAATATATCAGTCCCAGCAATGATATTAGCACAAGACTAAATCTCTTGCTTGTATATGTACATTTTTTTTAATGAAGAATTTCATTCATGATAGAGCATTGAATTGGCGTCAGCATTTCTGGGGTTTGTTCTCTGAAGGTCAGAGAGTAGAATTAAAATTCCCTGGGGCCTAAATATAATATATTTACTATACTCATTCGAATACTTTCCATCCTTATGTATTTCTGTCCCGCCCTCCAGCATTATTTTGAGAAGAAAATAAAGAAAAAATGTCTTTCTTCTCCCTCTCTCTGGCTCCTTGTCTTCTCTCTCTCTCTCCTCTCTTTCCCTGTCTCTCATTCCCTCTCCTTCCCTGTTTCTCACTCCCTCTCCTTCCCTCTCTCTCCCTCCCTTTTCTTTCCTCTCTCTCCCTCCCTCTCTCTCTCCCTCCCCCTCCTTCTTTTTGTCTTTGTTTGCCTGCCAGTCATTCAGTCTGTTTTTCACTCTTCCCCCTTTCTTCCTCTCATTTCTCTTTTTACCCTTTCCTCTCCATGTTTTCCTCCCTTCTCCCCACTCCTCTCATTTACACATACACTACCCTATACATTTCCTCCCCTTTCTCCACCAGCTTTGAAAATGTGAAGAAGTTGGCCAGCAGGGTCTCCTCAGGGGGCTTTAAGAATATTCATCAATTTCACAGCTGGAGGCAGAGAGCTTTCCTTATGGGAAGAATTTTTGCATAAAATAAAATGTATTGTGTTTTCTGTAAGACAAAGAGTTAATTTAAAGGTACAGTAAGCAGTGATCTGCTAGCTATGTGCCCCCAGTCACCCCTTTCTATCTCATCACCTCTCCACCCTTCACTCCACCCCTCCACACACCCTGTTCTGAGTTCATTCAACAGAAAGCTATTATTTTTGTCACTGAGATCAGGTTTTACTAGTGAAGAAGTCGGTTTCAACTTTGCCAGACTTCGCCAGTGATCTGAGGCAGCAGTAACTGCCTGGGCCATCTTCTTCTGAATAAAAGTTACTTAAATCCTAGACTCAAAATCTGAAAGGTAATCCTAAATGTGAACATAATATCTACTGCTTTTCAATGAGTGCAAATAGTTTGATCCTCTTTCCCTTTCCTCCTTTATTCTTTTTCTTCTTTCACCAATATTAACATAAATAAAATAAATAACATTTCTATAGCATTTTTAAGGTTTATAAAGTATTTTCCTCATAACAACATCGACATAGGTAGGATAGGTAGTTGTAATCTGTCACCCAAATCAGATCTCTGGATCAACAGGGGCCAGGTTCAATCTTTACATTTAAAAAATATTTGTTTTCTGACATTTTGTTATCCACGTTCTCTCTCTTTCCTACCATCCCCAAGAAGGCAGGTAATATGATATAGGCTGTACATATGTTATCATTTAATACATACTTCCATGTTTGTGATCTTGGGAAACAAGACACATATTGCTTACACTAGAGAAAAATCCATGGAAGAAATAAAATGAAGAATAATATGTTTCAATTTGCATTTGGACTCCATCTATTCCTTCTATAGCAGTTCTTTTTCATCATGAGTCCCTTGGATTTCCTGGTTCTTTGTCTTGTTGATATCAGTTATGTAATTCACAATTGATCATCATACACTATTATTGTAACTTTGTGCCATGTTCTCTTGGTTCTGCTCACTTCACTTTGCATCACTTCATATAAATCTTCCCAGGTTTTTAAAATGATCTTGTTTGTTATTTCATATAGCACAATAGAATTCCATTACAATCATATACTACAGCTTGTGCAGCCATTCCTCAGTTGATGCGCATCTCTTCAGTTTCCAGTTCCTTGCCATCACAAAAAGAGCTCCTATATATATTTTTGTACACATAGGTCCTTTCCCCCTATCTTTAATGTCTTTGAGATCTAGACCTGGTAGTGGTGTTACTGGGTCAAAGGGTTTGCATAGTTTTGTCCTCTTGGACATGGTTCCTGATTGGTCTTATGTGAATTAAATATCTAGGGGACCTCAGAAGACTCATTTCAGTGGATGGACAGACTCACATGTCTGATGGCCTGAAGTGATGGTGCCATGGAGGCCAAACAGCATGACATATGAAAGCTGTTGACCAATGAAAGGATCCAGAAGGCGCTTAGTTTTGAAAAGTCAGTGCAGGAAGCTCAGTTCCCGTCTTTGCTTCTGAACCTGTTTCTGGTCTGACTGTCTCTGAGCTGGCTTTTTATTTGCCTACTGAGTGTGGAACCTTGGACCAGATCCTACTTAATTTAGAAGGGTTGGAAAACTTATTTCTCTCTTTTTCTCTCTTTACTAATAAATACTAACAAATCTAGTAAAAGCCTCCAAGATAAAAATCTTTATTTATAATAGTCTCCAGAATGGTTGCAGCAGTTCACAGCTCCACCAACAGCGTATTAGTGTCCCAATTTTTCCACAACTCCTCCAACATTTGCATTTTCCTTTCTCATTATTAGTCTGATAGGTATGAGGAGATACCTCAGAATTGTTTTAATTTGCATTTCTCTAGTTAGTAATGGTTTGGAGTATTTTTTCATATGACCACAGATAGTTTTAACTTCTTCATCTGAGCTTTGCCTGTTCATATTTTTTGACCACTGTCCTTTGGAGAACAGGTTCAATCTTGCAAGTTTAACAATAGCTAATGCTCTCATATGACTCATGTTCCTACCCAAAGGGTCTTCTCTCTGGAAACATTTGAATTTGATGTGTTTCTAATTCTTATTGAAGTGTTTTCATTTTTCTTTGATCCTATTAAGGACCAAGTTAACAACAACCTGTCACTCCTGATTTACAGTAACTCCTCCTCATTCCCAGTAGAGTCTATCCTACCTCGAAAAGAAAAAGGACTCATGGTTGTTAGTGAGTCAATTGCCTTTCCCTTCAATGAACCTGTAAGGTGCACATTGTTCACAGTACAGAAGGACAAGGTCCAGGTCTGTTCTTCTACTTGTGGCTCTCTACCTTGCTGCTCCTCAGTTATGGGAGGCTCTTGGCTTCAATTGCTTTTGGTATTTTGCTAGTTCACAGTCTGCAATTCCTAGCTCTGCCCAGGAATTACTCTGTCATTGCTACATCATCCTATATGGGCAACCTCTCCCTAGGATCACTATCCTGCTATGTTGCTATCTGCTTCCTATTCCTCAGCAAGTGCTACAGCTCTTACAATAAGGTAACCAGGTCCAATGACCTTCTGGTCTAGTTTATATATCCCATCTCTTGTTAAAGTTACAGTGCTGGTAAATATTTAACAACTAGCTATCTGACAAACACATGATATACTTTTAAGCTTAATTTGTATTATTAATATATTCTCCATCATTTTCTTAAGATAGAAATCAACAAAACGATAAATCAAGTTCTGATTTATCGTTTTTGCCAATTTCCAAGGTATAACTACTCACACTGAAAATTTAACAATTGGTTCTCACAAGGCAATTTGAGCCAGCTCCAACACACACACACTGAGTCCACATCCAAGTTTGGCTGGAATGGGTCCTTTAGATGACTGTAAAGACCTCCTAACATTCCTTTCTTAGATAAACGTTTTGGTCCCTCACTCCTAGCTGAGTTAGGGTAATACAATTCCATTTATTCCTTCCCTGCCTAAAAAGATAGGCAGAGTATTCCACTCCTTCAGGGTCAGAAATCCCCACTGAATCTTCCTGAGGTTAAAGAAAAATATAATCCTTTCCATTTGTCTTTCCAACTCAATCATCCCTCCTGGTGGCCCCTGTCAGGCTGTTCAAATTACAGAGGCTTAAGGAAGTCTTAAGATGGGGGCAGCTAGGTAGTGATTAAGCTGCAAATTGAAAAAAGAGAGGGATTAGAGCGGCTAAATGGCTCAGTAAATAAAGTGCCAGGCCTAGAGAGAAAGGGTCCTGGGTTCAAATTTGACAAATCACTTAACTCCAATAGCCTAGCCCTTGCTACTCTTTTGGTTTGGCACAAATAATTAGTATTGATTCTAAGGCAGAAGGTTTTAAGGGTTAAAAAAGAAAGAAGTCTCAAGATGTCACTAAAAATACTTTGTAGGAAAGGTCAGAGATACCACTGTACTAATTGTACAAGCTTATATCCTCATGAAAATAGTGCAAGTGTTATTATCCCCAAGATTGACTGAATGAAAGACAAAATCCATTTATGAAGTGCTTATTATATGCCAAGCATTCTGCCAAATACTGGACGTGTAAATACAAAGAGAAGCTGTGTATGTTAATAGGTGGAAGCAATACTAATAGAAGAGTGAAAGCCAGGGAAGAGTGTTTTGCTTTGGGAAGTCTCTAGGATGGTGAGAGAAAGGAGAGTTGGCCAACACATCCTTTTCAGGAATGATCATTTGATTATGGTTCCAGAGCTAGAGAATTTGTATGTATGTGTATAGTCAGTGTTGAGGAGAAGGGAACTGGGAAAGGAAAGTAGATGGCAAGGTATAGGTTTGGAGGGTGCAATGGCCCAGAGGTATGGAAGAAGTTAAGAAATTGGCCAGGATGGAAGATGAAGAATGACTGGGGCTGGCTGGATGTAGTGGGGCCCTGTTATGAATTCACCAGTTCCCACTGGCAAGTCATGGTCATAAAGCTAGTAAATGTCAAAGACAGCATTCAAACCCAAGTTTCCTACAATTTTACTGTTAACTAGTTTTCCTTTGGCTACATTTTCTCTATGTAAATTTTCTTGTAGACTTCCTTTCCCTCATGCACTTCAACCTTCTCCTTTTCCCTGTAAGCTAAGGGGCAGACAGAATAGGGGGCTGTGTATATGTTGGAATCTGAAAGACACTAAAATATCTCCCATGGCCTGAATTTCTGTCAGCAAAATCACTCTTTCAAGGAAATGCATTGTATTTCCAGAGACCTCTTGTTCAAAGCCAAATACAATACCCAAGACAGGTTATTCATTGACCTCTCTGTTGGACTTTGGATAAATCTCAACTCTCTACACCTCAATTTCCTCCTTCGTAAAATAAGAGGTCATAGAATTTTGAATGAGAAGGAATCATAAAGACCACTATTATAACTCCCTCATTTTATAGAGATGGAAACTGAAGCCAAGAGATGCAAAGTGACTTTTCCTTAGTCATAGAGAGTAAGAAAGTCTGAATTTGAACTCCAATCTTTTAGCTCTAGAATCAACATTTTCCTCACTGTATCACCTATCTAGCAGGTTCATTGCAATAATTAAATGAGATAATATTTATAATACATAAATGTGGACTTTGAAATCATTATCATCCTTATCAATACAGTCACACCCACTGGCACATTAGATCAGATTAATCAGATTTGCTATCTACCGAATAGTAGAGTTCTAAGGAAAAAGGTCACAGGGTAGGCAATTTTTCACATGGAGAAGTGGATGGAAAAGCTCCAGAGTATTGTCTCCCTCTCCAGGGTATTCTGAGGAAGGAACTATAGAATGAGAGAAAAGGTTCCTGGGTTCCCAGGAGCCTGGTTCTAGGTGGAGCCAAGATTCCATCAAGAGTGTGTTTAGGTGAGATTTTGGGGAGGGAGTGAGCAGAAGGGACAGGATGAAATGAGTATGGGCAGCTAGGTGGCACAGTGAATAAAGTACTGGGCCTGGAGCCAGGAAGATATCTTTCTGAGTTCAAATCTGTCCTCAGACACTTGCTATCTGTGCAACCCTGAGCAAGCAACTTAACCCTGTTGACCTCAGTTTCCTCATCTGTAAAATGATTTGGTGAAGGAAACATCAAACCATTCCAGTGTCTTTGCCAAGAAAACCCCAAATGGGGTCACGAAGAGTTAGACATAAACAACTGAACAATATCAATAACCACAAACATTAATATCAATTAATTTTTACAAAGGTATGTTTACTAAAAAATCTAGTAAGAATCAAAGTACAGAAACAACTCTCCTGAGCTAGGGCGCACTTTTTTTATCCAATCTCTGGGACACTGGGCTCAAACCTAAATCAGTTCATCTTTTGTCCAACCAAATTTATTTTTAAATTAGGCACAACCACTAGATGAGTCACTCCTGCCAAATGGAATGGTCTTGCCTTCAGGAATGGATTCACAGCTGGGTCAAGCAGGTTATTCATTGAGGCTATGATAGTGTTTTACCAGACTTAAAGGGCCAGAAAAGTGGGGTATAGACACCAGTTTCTGAACTCCTGGGGGCTCTCCTGATCTTTCAAAGCTCACAAAGTTTTAGAAGAGCATGTTCTATCTCTAATATTTCTTGACCTAGGAACAGGAAAGCATGGATTCACTAACAATGGATAAGATACTCACATCATGAGTTGAATAAGCCTGGCATGAGGCATAGAAGAAGCAAGGACAGAAGCAAAGAAAGGACCACATACTTATGAGCCTCATAGCAGTAGTCTGGAGGCAGGGAGAAGAGATAAAGGAACAAGGTTTCTCTTCTTACTTGAACATAACTCAGGGAGAGAAAGATTGATTGGGCTGGTCAGTGCCTTTTGTCCACATGTTCCATTTTGACTCAGTAGCCAATCCAAAGTCCTTTTCATCATCATGAAGGAATCAGATAGGAAACAATCAGAGAAGGCCTGAACTGGAAAGCTGAGTTTCTTCCTTGTACCTTGTCACAAACAGCCAGGACTGGCTCTTCAATGGCTGGTCCTCCATTGCATGCAGCTGAGTGTTTTTAGTTAGTGTAAATCTTGAACCTCAAAAGCCTCCCCCAATCCTCACCCCTAATGTCCATAATCCTCTTCCTTCCACATCTCTTCATTTTATTTCATTCTTGACTCTTCTATCTTCTATTCAGGTCATTTGAATTCAGTCTAGTCAAACAAGCATTTATTAAATGTCAACTGAAGGCAAGATATTATGCCAGTCACTGGGAATAAAAAGGCCAAAAAAAAATGTTACCTTATTCTGTATGCCATATGCTTCTTTCATAGGGTGAGCTGGCTGTGTTTTGTTGTGTTGTTTTTCCTGGAAGCATTGATGGAAACATTTCATCCAAAAGAATTGACTCTAGGCAGACCTGAAACCTTGGGATTGAGGACAAATAATGTTTTTGTTCTCAATATTACAGAAGGCAAGTGCTATGGTTTGTTCCTCTTGATACTCGGTTGGTGAGTGGGATGCACATCACATTAATTCTTAGAGTACTATTAAGCCTGTTTTTTGCTTGTTGTCCTTATCAATAAGGGAATCAGTACCTCTTCTAATACTATGTGAGCCATTGGTAGGGGATCCATTCACACCAGCTGTATCATTCATTGATGACTTCAGTCTTTGCAGATAGTGAAAAACAAGAAAGAAATGAGTGGGCAAAATATTAGTCACTGGATTGATGGCTGTTTTCTGTAGAAACAAAGAAGGCTCATTCTGTGGGTGTTAACTCCTTCAGTGCCAGGTTCACAGATGTCATCATATGCATATCCACAACTCTACCTTCAGCCTCCTTCTGAGACCTCTTCGGCTGCTAAAGATGAAGCAGAATAGGAATGGAGAAAACCATTTTTAAAAAATTTAAAATAAAAAAAAACCACACTGTGTATTGATTCCAAGGCAGAAGAGCAGTAAGGGCTAGGCAATGAGAGTTAAGTGACTTTCCCAGGATCACACAGTTAGGAAGTATCTGAGGCCAGATTAAACCCAGAACCTTCCATCTTTGGCCCTGGTTCACTATCCACTAAATCACTTCTGATGCCCCTCTGGAGTAAGCCTTTTAATAGAGATAGGGATAGGAGCTGGCCATGTGATTTTTTGATACTGGCAACTCCTGAGTAAAGAAATTCCTTTTACAGAGTTGGCAATAAATAGCTGGATTAGCTTTTATTAGACTGATATGGAAGATAGAAAGGGCAAACATGAATAAAAATGTGGAAAAGAGGAAGGAAGAGGGTGGTGGCAGCTAGAGGTAATGATAGGGGAAGATTTTTGAGATTCAAGTTTCGACAGAAACTAAAAATACATAGGAGAACTGCAGTGGGGGCACTGGACCACAAGGACTCAGTCCTCAGAGCATATTTAGGTCAGTACCTTCTCTACAATTCATAGGCTTAGGGAGTTACCTGGGAGCTCCCAGTCTTGGGACCAAGGATGGTGGGTACCTTCTGTACAATTTATATTGTTTAGAGCTGCCTAAACCATAGCCAGTAGGTTTCAAAAGCAAAACTTGAACCTAGATCCTTTTGGCTTGGAGGCCAACTCTATCCACTAAGCCATGCTGACTCTCAAAAATGTTAATGAAATTCATTTTCTTCAAAGATGTTGCCATTGAGAGTGATACATTTTATTTATGACTGTAGCTGCATAGGAAAAGAGCCCAGAGCTCCCATCTTGTGAGGCGGCTTTGCCATAAATATAGATAAACTCAGGAAGGACCAGGCTCTGGTAACATAGAGACTATAGAAAACCTAAGCTGTGATGTGCCATTGAAGGTAAGTGGGACAAAGGTTGTCAGGCTTTTAGCTTTATTTTTCCAGATCAGTCATTGCTATTTGCATAGAACCAAAAAGTTAAAAGGAGAAGGTTAAAAATCATTTCCTTACCAAAATATCACTCGGCTCTCTTTTAGTTTGAGGAACTAGAGCCCTAGAGATATTTACTGTATTCAAGGAGGCATGAAAAGATTTAGGAATACACATAGTTTTCTGACTGTAAGTTATGGTTTCATTTGAAATGAGATACACAGAGAGACAGTGGGGGACAAGAAAGTCAAACAGAAGAGTCCCAAGAGGAGTTATAGAAGAGATCTGATCTCAGTCTAGTCCTTTTTCTTCTGGTGTAGCCCCATTAAGGAAGGGAGAGCTTGGATGACTGTAAAGCATTGGAAAAAGCCTTCAGCTGTTGCCTTAGAGCATTGTCTGAGAATTGCAGCCTTTCTTTTGAGACAGAGCTTCAATAATTACCACATCACTAGTAGATGGAGGACAAAGAAGCTTTTGAACTTCTTTCTATGTCTCTGGCATAGCATAACTGAATAAAGAAGACTGCAAGGGCAGGCTGAGGAAGTGATAGCTTCTCCTCTACAGTGTAAAACTCTTTTTTGTAGAAGGTAGCTTATTGCTAAAAGAGTAGTCTTTTCTTCTGAGGACAGGCTTATTAAATAGTATTCATAATCAATATTAGACAAGTTGTTAGATGAACCTGAAGAGAGCAGTGGAGGCAGCAGTGGGCAGGGGGAATATGTGAGAGATGATGCCTGATGGGAATCAGTGAAGATCAATACCTGGAATAGAGAAGGTCCATAGGTCCAGCAGAGAATAGCACAGTTATATCAATCAATAAGTAACCACTATCTGTCAGGCACTCTGTGTACGTGTGTGTGTGCATGCATGCGTGTGCATGTGTGTGTGTGTGTGGGTGGTGTGGGTGGGTGCGGGTGTATTAGTAGAAGGTACACACTTTGCAGCATCAGAGATATGAGTTGCCCATCCTTTTATGTGTATCCTGGTCACATACTTTCCTATAAAGTATGACTTTATGAATATTTTTCTGATGATATGTATTCCCCTCTTTTAGATATGCTGTGAATAATTACTATACTGGTTCATTTTTCTTTCTGAATGTGTGTATTTGTGGAAGAGTGAATTCAGGATTTATTGAGGAATGTTCTGTTGTCAGTATTGTTACATTGCTATTTAGGAAATGCCTTTGTTACTAATTAAGGGTGTCTTATGACTGACTAATTGATGAAAGTGAAGAAGAATTAAGAATTCTCTTGATGAGGGTGGAAAGTAGAAAAGATGGCATAAAGCTTAACATTTAAAAAACCCAACAACTAAGAGGTTGGCAACTAGTCTCATCACTTCCTGGCAAACAGAGGGAGAAGAAATGGAAACAGTGTCAGATTTTATGTACTTGGGCTCAGAGATCTCTGCAGATGGCTACTACAACCATAAAATTAAAAGATGCTAAGCTCCTTGGAAGGAAAGCTTTGGCAAATCTGGACAGTATACTAAAAAGCAGAGACATCTTCTTGCTGACAGAGGTCCATATGGTCAAAGATACAGCTTTTCCAGGAGCAATATATGACTAAGAGTTGGAGTATAAGGAAAACTGAATACTGTAGAATCGGCACTTTTGGAGAAGTGTTGGAGTGATGAGAAGTAATGGAGAAGACTTGTGAGAGTCCCCTGGACAGCAAGGACATCAGCTAATACTTAAAGAAACTAATTCAGACTTCTTAATAGAAGTTTAAATATTGAAGATAAAGTTTAACTAATGAGAAAACAGGACTCTTTGGAAAAGACTGATGTTGGGAAAGATTGAAGGCAAAAGGAAAAGAGAATGGCAGAAGGTGAGATGGATAGATAGTGTCATAGAAACAATGAATAAGAACTTTGACAGAGTTTAGGAGAAAATGGAGGATAGAAGGGCCTGGTCTGCTGTGGTCCATGGGGTAATGAGGAGTCAGATACAATTGAATAATTGAATAACAACAATGGCTGACAAGCAAAAGTAAAACACACCAATGGGAGCTTATGAACTATGGCTTGGAAAAGATTTTGAACCCACAAAATACTTGATCTTGGGGTATCTTAACTGGATGTCCAGATTGGGCGTCCATAAATAAAGATGAACAAATCCTTGAGCATCCTTTACTCCATCTTGGCCATTCACAGAGTCTGTGAATCTATGTACCACTGAAATCCTACTTTTTCTGTTCTTTCCTTCTATAGATATTCAGAGATTGACTCTACTGGAGTCTCTTTTGTATACCATCTACCTACTTTTTTCCAAGATTCAGTTCATTATCATTCTTTTGGGAAGACTTTCTATCTATAAGATTGGATTGTTCTTGCCAAATCTCTCTGTAGGAGGGAGTGAAATCATGAAATAAATATCTCTTGAATGATTACTTCACTGTCTCTAGGCTTTGGAAACTTCTAGAATGGAAAAGGGTTACAAACCTTATTGCCTAATCTTCTTAATGGGTTGTTTTCTCATAGCTCACTATCCCAAATGTATACCTATATCTTGAGGACCTCCAGGAGATGTGGTTTGATTCTTCAGAAGGGAAACTTCCTCATCCCAGCCCCTCTAAAAACAATTCTTGACTAGATGAATGACACAATGAAGGGTCTGTTTTCCACCCACTTCTTCCTTGTATTCCCTGGAGCTCAAATGCTAATGTGGCTAATAGTTCTATGGTGACTTCATTAGCCCCTTTCCTGTTTGCCTCCAGCCAGACAGCCTGTGACCTGGCATCTCTTGTCTAGAGAGTTTGAATTCCAAGGACATACAAAAAAAGTCTTTACCTTTTAACCTTCAGCCTCCAGATCTCTTATAGAAATGACTTCTTAGTGCATCCTAAGAACACCTTCCCTCCTTAATTCTTCAGAGGGGATTTCCTAAGCAGTAGTCCTATTTGGACATATTCTCTGTATACCCTTGGGCAAATTATGTAACTTCCTTGGGCCTCAGTTTCCTCATGAAATGAAAAGGTTGAACTAGAGAGCCTTTAATATGCTACAAGCAAATATCTGATTTAAGTTGAATTCTGCCTAAATGATTCCATCCCTTTTTATAGAACCTTATAGTTTCCCAGAGTGCCAAAGAAGTCTCTTCCTATGATGACATTCTTCATTCCAACATGATTTCCCTCCTGTAGTATCTGCTCTGTCTCCAGAGGGGGGACAAGAGAACCATAGCCCTAAAGGGTACTGAATCTCACCTAAGCATCCCGACAATGACCCAGTGGGATGGGATGGGTGCTCAATGACTTCATTTGTCCCTTAGGAACATAGGAAGAGGTCCAGGCCTAATTGCAATGAATATGGGACAGAGCCTGCCAACAACTTCTGTGAAGAGAAGGTGTCTGAATGCTCAGTGACCTGCCTAGCTGTGATTGGAGAATTAGCATCACTTTGTATTTATTAAGTTCCTTTTTCAGCATCACTTTGGGCTTTTTACAGATAATATCTAGGTCATTTCCCACTCTGAGAAGGTGAGAATAGAAGGCTCTTTTAATCTTCCCTCTTTCCTAACCAGGGAAATTGAGGTAGGAAAAGATAGTGTTTTATCTGAAATCCCAAGCTGTAAAGGCGGATTAGAAAACTGGACCCATTGAAAACATCAGGAGTAGAGGCAATGTGGCATAATGGAATGCTGCATTTGGAATTAGGACAATTGGACACAAATATTATCTTGTTATTATCCTCAAAATAAACTTGGATGGTAAATACTAGTACTATTATTATTCCCTTTTTACAAAGGAGGAAACTGAGACAAATAAATTAAGTGACTGGTTCAGGGTCACATAAGTTGATAAGTATCTGAAATTGGATTTGAATTCAGAATTCACTAACTCTGAGTGAACTCAAAATCCATTGTGCCACCTAGCTCTTACAAGACATGAAAAGGATGCAATATGATATGGGGAAAAACCCCACTGAATCTGGAATCAGAGGTCCTAGGCTCAAATGCTACTTCTGATGAGAGCCTGCATGATGAAAGACAAATCATTAAACCTCTTGCAACTTCTTATCCTCATTAGTCAAAGGGGAGTTGGATTACATGGCCTCTGGAGTTTTTTCCAGCTCTAGAATTATAACCTATAACCTTGGATTTGAGCAGTCATCTAACTTCTCAATATCTCATTCTGTTCATCTGTAAAGAGCAGATAATAATGATCCTTACCTCACAGAGCTGTAGTTATGAGGGTCAAATGAGATAATGTATGTAAGGTGCTTTGTAAATGTTAAGGCTTTATATCAGATGGATTTACCGACTGCCTAGATTTTTGTCATCTGAAAGATTCAAAGTCAGATACTAAGGCAACTAGGTGGCTCAGTGGACATAGTGTCATCCCTGGAATAAGAAAGACTCATGTTCTTGAGTTCAAATCTGGCTTCAAAATCTGACTTACTAGTTGTGTGACCCTGGGCAAGTCATTTAACCCTGTTGGCCTCAGTTTTCTCATGTGTCAAATTCACTGGAGAAGGAAATGGCAAACCACTCCAGTAACTTTGCCAAGAATACTCCAAATGAGGTCACAAAGAGCCAGACATGTCTGAAAAACAACTGAACAAGTCACGTTCTACAGGACAATGACTGGGCAGAATAGAATGGAAAGAAGAAAGTAGTTTAGATTTCATTTGTGAAGCCAGGTAGTGCTTATAATGATATCAAACAGCCCATTATTCTAAAAAAAAAGTTATTCATAGATATTATCTTTATATCTCTGTAAGAAATAAAATGGAAATAAAAGGATAGATTTAAAAATATTATGTTTTTAAAGGACTTATTGGTAGCCATTAGAAAAATGAAGCCGCATGCCATATTGAGTCAATTTAAAAGACCCACCATTATCTTTGTCACCAAGCTGCTTCAGCTGGAAAAGAGACAGTGCAAGCCCAGCTCCTCATTTTTAACCTCTGGTCCACGTCATTACGTAACTGCCTATGTTATTACATGAGCCAGGAATCATGGGAAATTTAGTTTGAAAGACCCCTAAACTTCCACAGGAAGTTTAGATCAGAGACCTCAAAATTAGTTCAAGGACTCCCAAATTTCCAATACCACATCACCTTCATTCTCAAAAATACAAGTACCAGATCTCAAACCATACTATAAAGCAGTAATCAGCAAAACGGTCTAGTACTAGCTAAGAAATAGAATGGTAGATCAATGGAGCAGATTAGATACACAAAATATAGGGTTAAATGACTTTAGCAACCTAGCGTCTGATAAACCCAAAGACTCCAATTTTGGGAATAAGAACTCACTGTTCAGCGAAAACTGCTTGGAAAATTGGAAAACAGTGTGGCAAAAACTAGGTTTAGACCATTATCTCATACCCTATATCAAGATAAGGTCAAGATGGATATATGATTTAGATATGAAGAGTGATAACATATCTAAATTAGGGAAACATAGGATAGTTCACCTTGCAGATTTTTGGAGAAGAGAAGAATTTATGACCAAACAAGAGATAGAGAGCATTATAAGATATAAAGTGAATAATTTTTTATTATTTTAAATTAAAAAGCTTTCCTACAAACTAAACTAATGTAACCAAGATTAGAAGGAAAACAACAAACTGGGAAAATTTTGTTTTATAACATTTCTTTGATTTTATAACATTTCTTTGATAAAGGCCTAATTTCTCAGATTTATAGAGAACAAAGTCAAATTCACAAGAAGACAAGCCCTTCTCCAATTGACAAATGATCAAAGAATATGAATGGTTTTCAGATGAAGAAATCAAAGCTATCAAACATATGAAAACATATTCTAAATCACTCTTGATTAGAGAAATGCAAATTAAAACAATGCTAAGATTCCACCTCACACCTATCAAATTGGCCAATATAACAGTAAAGGAAAATAATGAATGTTGGAGGGGACGTGGCAAAATTGGGACACAAATGCATTGTTGGTGAAGTTGTGAATTGATCTAACCATTCTAGAATTCAATTTAGAACTATGCCCAAAGGTAATAAAACTGCGCATATGCTTTGATTCTATAGTACCACCATTGGGTCTGTATCCTAAAGAGACCATGAGAAAGGGAAAAGGACTTGCTTGTACAAAAAATATTTAAAGTAGCTGATTTTGTAGTGGCCAAAAATTGGAAACTGGGGAGATGTCCATCGATTGGGACAATGGTTGAACAAATTATACATGTTGGTGATTGTATATTATTGTGCTATAAAGAATGATAAGCTAGATGATTTCAGAAAAAATTGGACAGATTTTCATGAACCGACAAAGAGTGAAATAAGCAGAACCAGGAGAACATTGTACACAGTAACAGCAATATTGTATGTTGATAAACTATGAAAAACTTGACTAATCTCAGCAATGCAATGATCTGGGACAGTCCTGAAAGACTTATGATGGGGAATGCTATTCACTTCCAGAGAAAGAAGTGCTGGAGTTGGATGGATATGGATCAAAGCATATTATCTTTCACATCAGTGTATTTATAGTTTTATTTGGGGGTTTTGGTTTTGTATGAGTATACTCTTACAATAAAGACTAATATGAGAATGTGTTTTGCATGATAATAAAAATAAAAACAAAAAATATTCCTTCTGCTTCCCCATTGAGGGACCAATCTTTCATAATAGAATAATAGTGAAAGGGGAAAAAATCAATTCAGTAAAGCAACATATTAATTATATCTACTGGTATATCATGCTTCATAACTGTAATCCTCTGCCTCTGCAAAGAAGGGAAGAGATGTAGTTTCTCAACTTCTCTTCAAAGTCAGTGTTGGTCATTATAGTTACACAGTTTTCAGTTTCATTTTCTTTTCTGTTCTTTCAACTTAGATTTGTAAGTTATTGTATTATTTTCTTGGATCTCCTTACTTTGTTGTTTCAGTTATATCTGATGCTTTGTTACCCTATTTGGGGTTTTCTTGGCAAAGATACTGGAGTGGCTTGCCATTTCCTTCTCCAATTCATTTTACAGATGATGAAACTGAGGCAAATATGATTAAGGACTTCTCCAAAGTCACATAGCTAGTAAATGTCTGAAGTTGAATTTTAACTCCAGAAGATGAGTCTGATTCCAAGTCCAGTGGTCCATCCACTGTGACAGATAGCTGCCCTCTCCTTACTTTATTCTATATCAATACTTATGTCTTCCATGTTTTTCTGAATTCTTCCTATTTGACATTTCTTACAGTGTAGTAATAGTACTTTATTTATGCTTCATAATAATCTTTTCTTAATCAAGAGACACCTACTTTGTAGTTCTTTGCTGTTTAAAAGTGATATTATGTATCTTCAATGTACATAAGGTTTTTCCTTCTGTCTTTGACTTGCTTGAAGCATTCCCAAGCGATGGGATCTGTGGGACAATGTTTAACCATTTCTAGTCATTATTTTTTCAGCATAATTCTAAATTGCTTTGCAGAATGGTTGGATCACTTCATAGATTAACCAATAATGTATTAATGTGTCTGCCTTTCTGCAGTTCCTCCAACACTGACTATTTAAATATTTTGTCCTATGAGTCAATTTTTCTTAATTTAAGTGAGCAATTTTGATGTCCTTTTCTCTTGTTCCTAGTGATCTGGAAGGAGACTTTCATATGATAGTTAATAGGTCCCCATTCATCTTTTGAGAACTGTTTGTTCATATCCTTTGACCATTATCTATTGAAAAATGAAACTCCATTTTTTTGAACACCATTATTTTTTCATTGATGCTGAATGACAGTGAATCATATGTCTTTACAAACTCAAAAAAAAGTCTAAATTACATAATTGCCAAAGGTCAATGGAAAGATGAATAGTAAATATAAGCCAGCTGAAACTTATTATCAAGGATGACTTCATCCCAGAAATTATTTAAAAAAAAAAACAACATGGACATGTATAATGAGGAAAGAAGGTGAATCAATTATATCATGAGAAAAGGAAGTGGCTCAGTTATGAGATAGAAAAACTAAGTATTAGACTGATACTCATGAAATGTTAAAAGAACTTGAAGGAGGCCTTAGCACATAAAATTAACCAATACTTATACAATACTTTACACAATCAGACAACTAATCTTTTTGAGTTCAAACCTGTCTTCATGTACTTACTAGCTATGTGACCCTGGGTAAGTTGCTTAATCCTGTTTGATTCAGTTTCCTCATCTGTAAAAGAAGTTGGAGAAAGAAATGGCAAACTACTGTAGTATCTCTGTCCAGAAAACCCCAAATGGGGTTCATGAAGAGTCAGACATAATTTATATACCACTTACATATGTTATCACTTGAAATCCTCACTAAAACCTTGTAAGTTATAGGTACCCAATTTGGGGTCAAGAAGAGTTGGGCAGGATTAAAAAATGACTGAACAATAACAACAAGAATCATATCAGATAGACATGCTAACTATGCCTTTATCGAAGACATTCATAAAAAGACCAAATGTAGAATCCTGGAGTAACCATCTGAATATACTCTGACAATCTGATATTGATCCATCAACAATTACTCTTTGAGTCTAGTCATCTGTTTTATATTCTCCATGAGAATTATATGTGATATTTTATCAAAAGTTTTGGGCAAAATCTAGGCTAATTATATCTACAGCATTCCCTTAATATACTCATTTAGTAATCCTGTCCAAAAAGGAAGTGAGGTTAGGCTGGCATGACCTAGTCTTGATGAAGTCTTGCTGGCTCTTTGCCACTGCCCTTTCCCTTCTGAGATGTTTATCCCATCTTCTTAATGTTCCATTCTTAGAATTTTCCCAGGAATAAAAGTCAAACTCACTGACCTATACTTTGCAGGATTTTTGAAAGTTGGGACATTTGCCTTTTTTCAGCCTTGGGGTACCTCTCCAAATTTCCATGATCTCTCAAATTTAGTGACAGTGGCTCAGCAGTCACATTTGCCAATTCTTTCAGGACAAAAGGACATAATTCATCAGAGCCACATGAACTGAATTCAACATGACCAACTAGGTGCTCCCTTTGAACTTTTCTTGGGTATCAACCCTATTAGCAACTTTTGATCTATCTTTTCCACAATAATGTTATAAATTACTTTATTGAATACTTTTAAAAAATCTAAATTAAACTCTATTTACAATATTTTTCTTATCTACCAAATTAGTATTTCCAATCCAAAAAATTAGTCTGGTAGGAGATGAAGTTGGTCTGGTATCAACTGTTGTTGATTCTTTGCAATTACTTCTTCTCCTTCTGGTTTTCACTATTCATATAGTTGCTGATTTTTTTCGGAATATTCTAGGGAATTGAAGTCAAGCTCATTGGCCTATGATTTGCAGATTATTTCACCCTTACTTTCTGCCCTAGTAACAACTCTAAGACAGAAGGACAAGAGCTGGTCAAACCTGCCCAGGGTCACATAGCTAGAAAGTATCTAAAGTCGTGTTTGAACCCAGGTCCTCCAGACTCTAGGCGCTCTATCCACTGAGTCACATAGCTGCTCCCATTGTAGGACAGTCTTAAGGGGAGGCAGTAGCAGCCAGGGGAATCTTGAGGACCCTCTTGTAGAAGGTAGGCTTTAAGCTGAGTCTTGAGAGAAGCTGGGGAGATGAGGTAGCAGAGCATTCTAGGCATGGAGAACAGTGACAGAGCATAGAAATGGGTGTTTTATAGAAGGAAATGCAAATTGGCTGATGTAACTCTATCATAGAAGGAATAGAGGGGAGTGAAGTATAAAAAGGAAGGAAGGAAGGAAGAAAGAAAAGGAGGGAGGGAAGAAAGGAAGGAAGAAAAGGAGGGAGGAAAGGAAGGAAGGAAGGAGGAAAGGAAGGAAGGAAGAAAAGAAGGAAGAAAAGGAGGAATGGAGGGAGGGAGGAAGGAAGGAAGGAAAGGGTCAGTTTATAGGGAGTTCTAAATACCAAACAGGAGATTTTGTTTTTGATCCTAGAGGTAACAGGGATGTATTGGAGTTCCTTGAGGAGATGGGTGATGTATTCAGATCCATTCTTTAGAAGAAAGAACCACTTTGACATTGCATTGATAGTACACTTCAACTCCGGTTGACAGAACTGATTGGTTCCCAAAGAGAAGCAACAGTGGTGCTTCTCCGAAGGCTTTGTGGGAAGTAGGGAGAGAGTATGAGGCTACATAATAACAAGTAAGAGGGGAAATGGGATGCATAAACTGGGATTGCCCAGCCAGAGCATTTAGTGAGAACAAGCTGTCAAAGAGATTACTCAAAGGAAAAAGTTGTTTTCTAAAGCTTCCCAGCCCAACCCAAATCCAGAGTCAGCAAGGAAGCATGTAACCTAAGCTGGTAATGGCAAACTTATGACACATGTGTCAGCACTGACACATGTAGCCATTTTCGATGACACGCAGCCACATGTGGCCACATACAGAGAAGTATGGGGCTACATATTGAGGATGAAACATTTGCTGTAGTGTAGTGTAGACACTCTGTGCACTGCAGATGACAATTCTACCTATATTAATTTACCTATTTTGGTTTATTAAATACAGTTATATATTACAATTATACATTTTTGTTATTGAAACTATAAATATTGCAAAATTATGTTTTTTTTCTTGAGGTGACACACCACCCGAGTTATGCTCCGTTTTTTGGCAAATTTTGACACACCAAACTCAAAAGGTTGCCCATCACTGATCTAAGCCAAACTGAAAAGAAGTCCTCTCATGGAGTTGTCTGTCTTGTTGCCTTTTCCCCTCTCACAAAATAGTCCAACTCAGGATCTGTGGGTCACAGGGTCAGTTGTAAAGCATAAATGGACTATTCAAAAGACTAAAATCAAGAAGATGTTAAATTTTCAATGTGAACATTTATACCCCAGAAATTGAGAAACCTACATATTGTAACTTGATTTAATAGTTTTTTTGATTGTCTTGTCTTAAGAGGGAGAAAATGTTAATGCAGATTAAACTAAAAAGTGTGCAATGAGTACATTTTCACTCCCATGGACTCAGTTGCCACATTTGCTAGCATGTTCCGACACCCCATGGCTAGTTAGTGGTGGAATTAGGTCCAAAACCTCAGTCTCTTGATTTCTAGTCTTGTGGTATTTGCATTCCAATTCATAATAATATTTAAGGTTAATTTAACAAAGAAAACTTTTCTTCCATGAAATGTAAAACATTTCATAGACAAAATTTCAAAAGGCCTCTTGAGATATTGAGGAGTGGGCTATAGGTAGAGGGAAATAGTGAGGAATAACCATTCCTGTTTTCATAAAAAGAAACAGACTTGGCAAGATAAAAAGGAGCACTTGAAGAATTAGAGTCAGAAACAGTATACTACTAGGTGATATAGGAGGTGGTAGAATCAGAGATGAGCTTAGGTATACTACCAGGTGATGGGGGGGAGGTGCTATACATGGTATAGACCAGTGATTGGCAAACTTTTTAAAGAGGGGGCCAAAGGACAGGAAATGCTCATCTGTCAGTCTGTTTCTAAGGCAACTCTTCAGAAGTTTCATTGTATTGTATCCTACTCATTGTATTCGATCAGGAATAATGTCGCACTGTCAGATAGAACATTTCAGAGGGTTGTAGTTTGCCCATCACTGGTACAGGAGAAAGGAGAAATGTTGTTCTTCTGTTTTTGCTGTATCTTTGAAGTAAATATTCCTTTGTAAAAGTTAATTTTTCAAGACATAGTTTCTTCACTTCTGGATAATAATTTACTTGTTCATCTGAGCTACATGTGGTTTCCTCCAAGTAAAACAATCTCTTTAACAACAAGGAATTCTTCCTTTTAGTTTTTATATCTCCAGCTCCTAATACCATGCCTGGCACATAGTAGGCATTTAAAAAATGCTTTGTTGAATTGAAAGGAATTTGCATATAGCCAACATCCTTCTTTAGTCACAATTCTGGTTTTTTTTTTTTTATTTTTGTTTTTTAACAAACTGTGTGACCTTGTATAAGTATCTTATTCTTTGGAGCCTTGGTTCTTCAATTGTACAATGGGGAAGCCAGATTTGATCTTCTAAGGTCTTACCCAGTTCTTGCAGGTTATGAATCTATAAAACTGAAATAACTATGCTTTCACTGCCTACCATAGTCCTATTGTGAGGAACATTTAATATGCATTTATTAAGCATATTCTAGGAGCTATGCTAGGTACTGAGAATACAAGAATAAAGAGTGGAACATTCCCTATTTGCAAAGAATCTATATTCTTTTTTTATTAAAATTTTTTTAAATTTTATTTTATTCCAAAAAAATTACACGTAGGTTTTTTTAAATTAACATAATGCACATTGTTTCTCTCCCCTCTTCCCTCTCTTCTCCTGGAGTTGACAAGCAATTCCACTGGGTTATACATGTATTATCACTCAAAACCTACTTCCAAATATTTCATTTTTGTAAGTGAATAATCTTATGAAACCAAACACCCCCAAAATATACCCAAATAAACAAATGATAAATCATGTTTTCATCTACATTTCTACTCCAACAATTCTTTCTCTAGAGTTGACAGCATCCTTTTTTATAAGTCCCTCAAAATTGTCCTGGATCATTGTATTGCTGTTAGTAGCAAAGTCTATCACATGTGATTGCCCTACAATATTTCAGTTGCTGTGTATAATGTTCTCCTGGTTCTGTTTATTTCACTCTGCTTCAGTTCATGGAGGTCTTTCTGGCTCATATAGAAATCAAACAGTTCATTTCTTATAGCATAATAGTATCCCATCACCATCATATACCACAATTTGTTCAGCCACCCCCCAATCAAGGGACATTCCTTTAGTTTCCAATTCTTTGCCATCATAAAAAGAGCAAAAAAATTTTTTCTTACAAACAGATCCTTTCCCATTTTTTAAAAATCTTTTTGGGATACAGACATAGTAGTTGTATTGATGGGTCAAATGGTATGCAAAGAATCTTTATTCTAATGGGGAAGACAAAGTATCTATCTAAAAATATATAGTATGTCAATTGATGCAATTCCTCCACTTGGAAGAAATTAGAGAGCCTGCTTCCAGGGATGCATGATGATGTGTAACAGAAATGCCTTGGAGAGATTTGGAGCATGCATAGATGTTCTCTAATTGGTTCTGGTCTGTTAGCCATATGATGTCTTTTGGGTTGGCTGAGGAGCATGAGCTGTAATGCATTCAAAAGGCACTAGTCGGCCAATTAGTTGACAATGTCAGTGTTAGAAGGGGAAAGACCTTGGTTCCTCCCCATCTGAGTCCACATCTGAATGTGAACTTTGGTCCTTTGCTCCAGCCTTTGTTCTTTATTGTTTTAGGTAAAGGAGCTTGGAAATGACTAGAACCATGTGAGCTTCAAGAGGTTAGGAGAGGGAGCAACCAGCAGGTCTGGAAATGGAGTCTATGCTGGGTTTTGAAGACAGTCATTCCAACATTGAGACCTTAAGGAACAACCTTTGGGACCTAGTTCATTGGAAATATAGTAACAGGATTGTTGTGAGAACCAAATGAGATAATTAACCAACAGTGGCTGGCACATGGTAAGCATTATATAAATCTTAGCTATTATTAATGCATGTGAGTTGGATGAGATCCTGGCTAGTTACAATCTCTCCAAGACTCAATTTCCTTATTGGCAAAATGGAAATAATATTCCTTGGGCTGTCTCCACCAAAAGATTGTTGTGAGGAAAGAGCTGTAACTTTGTATGGCTGCAAAATGCCATAGAAATGCAAGTTCAAGAAAGATAGATATCACATAAGCAGAGGTTGCTGCCTCAGCTTGGTTTGCCCCATTGACCAGCAGGAGAAGGGGAGATGAGATTCTTAGGACCATAGATTAGGGCTTTTGAGGTTATCTAGTCCAATTCCATCATTTTACAGATGAAGAAACCAAGATCCAGAGAGATTAAATGACTTCTTCAAGTTTCACGGGTATCAAAGGAGCAGGATTCCAACCCTGGTCCTCTGACATCAAATCCACTGCTTCTTTTCTCTGGACTCCCACAATGCCCATTGTGAGCACCCTTCCCTTCTAAGCAGAGGAGGAGGCGAGAGAATGCAGCCTGCTGTCCACAGCTCCTGTCGCAGACAGGCTGCTCTCTTTGGCTGTCATCAGGAGGCTTCTTATCAGGCAGGTGGCATGTCAAGGGAAGGGAAAGGTCAAGCTGTATGGAGGCTTCGGGACCTGTGTAATGCTCCCCAGCACTAGGTCTTCTGCCTGCCTGGTGGTGAGAATAGCCAGTCTGGAGATAACAGGGTTTTGTCGTTAGAGTTGGCCTTCCCTACCTGGGGTGGCCTGGGGGAAGAGCAGACGTGACCTTTCTCAGCAGATGGGTCCCAGAGGAGGAGGCAAATTCTGGTGCCTTAGGTTAGAGGTTGGCCCAAGGTTGAATTGTGAGTGTCAGAACAACAAAGCCAGAGGAGAAGTTCAATCTGTTTTAGAGAGGAGAGAGGACATGGAGGTCCAGGGAGCTGAAAAGATTTATCTAAGGTCAAACAGCAAGTCAGCAGCAGAGCGAGAGTCATAGTCCAGGGCTCTCCATGTAAAGCAGCTGAGTTTGTCTCCTGTATCTCCCACCTTCCCCTTGAGATGCTGCTGCTCCCCTGCCTTGCTCCCACCTCCAGCCACTTATTGTATATCCCCACAGTGAAAGACCTGCCTAACAAAGAATTATAATAAGATTTTCTTCAGTTTTTTCAGTGGTGTCTGGCTCTTTGTGACTCTATTTAGGATTTTCTTGGCAAAGATATTGGAGTGGTTTACCATTTCTTTCTCCAGCTCAATTTACAGGAGAGGAAACTGAAGCAAACAGGGTTAACTGACTTGCTCAGGATCACACAGCTAGTAAGTGTCCGAAGTCAAATTTGAACTCAGGTCTTCCTGACGCCAGGGCCAGTGCTCTATCCATTGTGCCACTTTGCTGCCCACACTTTAAGATTTACAACCCACTTTGTATACATCTTCTCATTTAAGCCTCATAATGACCCTGTCCAGTAAGTATTATAGGTACTAAAAATACTCATTTTACAGATAAGAAAAATGAGGTTCAGAGAGCTTTTGATTTTTAAAATCACAATGTTAAAAAAGGTATGATCCTCCTCAAAGGTGTTTTCTTCTTAATAGATAATTTCATTGAAGGAAACTAGAGAAAACCCCCAACATGTTTAGTGAACCTCTTGTATTGAACTTTAGGTAATATATGATGATACAGTGGAAAGAGGACAGGATTTAGAGTTGGAGTATTTTAGTTCAAATCTTGTCTGCTACCTTAGTTACCTTGGATAGATCACTTAAGGGCCTCAGTTTCCCCATCTGTAAAATGAGGGAGATGAATTAAATGATTTCTGAAGTCCCTCTTAACTCCAAATTTGTAGTCCAGAGATAAGAATAATGGGAGGATATGGATAGATTGGGGTTCTTTAGGGTCTTTTGTTTCCATCTGCATTATTTGGGGGAGGGATGTCCAAGTTTAGTTCACAGGTCCCTCTGAGTTGATTGAATAATGTGAATAGGAAAACCAAAGAGGCAATTTCAATGGTGGGATTTCAGGCACTAGGACAGAGATGATTTCTCTAGACTCCTCAGAAGGCTGTAAAGCTATCTGCTCACATAGCCAGTTTTGCTGGGGACCTTGCAAAGTCATTTTTTGGAAAAAATATGAGATCCAAGAAACTAGAGATACTTGAGAGTTTATTGTTTAGTTGGGATAAGGGTCAGCCTTGGGGTTTCTTAAAGACAAAATTATCACATTCTATTGCCTTCAGGAAAGCTTCATCAAAACTACCAAGAAACTGAGACCCACCTAGCATTTGTGAATCTTATTTGGCAGAGCTCAGGTTCTCCTTCAATTTTCCAATTAATGGGATGTGATTGCCCAGGATATCCATGATAGTTTAAGGAGAAATTACAAGAAATTTGTAACTCTAAATCAGATAGTTGTCTGGGGCAATGGACTATGATTCAATGAAGCATAGTAGATTCATATGTAGTTTAAATGACTATAGATACTTGGTTAGCTTTTTCTGTGTTCCAACCGAGTTTGGTCACTGGAAGCAAAACTTTCGTCCTGATGAGAATAGCTGTGCACAACTAAGCCTCTGGGAACTAACAAACACTAGGTGTGTGAAAGGTCTGCCTGCTTCTCTAAAAGAGCTGGGGCTTAAGACTCTGGATGTTAAGCTAAATGATAGTCTAGATCACTTCTTCTCTGATGGAAAAAGGGAGCAACTCAGCTGAGGATTTTCTACTAAGGCCAGAAGCTGAAAGCAAAGAGACAATCCACAATACCTGACCAATGGAACATGCAGAAACTGCACACCCCTTGAGACCAGAGGGGGTGAAGGCTTAGAGGAAGCAATGCAATGACATCACCAGAAGACATCTGGTCCATCAGTGCCAGAGGTATTAATTCTTTCCACTCATATATACTTTGAACACATGTTTCTCCTTGCATATTTCCTTGACGTGTCTTCTCTTGCCATTGATAATATGTGCATTTGTGGGAGAGTATCCTCTAGATTTATAGGGGAATTGCTCCCCTGGATTATTGCAACAGCCTCCTACTTGATTTCTCTGCTTCGAGTTTCTTCTTATTCCAATTCATCCTCTACCCAGCTGCCAAACTATTTCTCTAAAGTACAGGTCTGATCATCTCATTCCCCCACTCAATAAACTCCAATGTTTTCCTATTGCCTCTAGTATTGGCACATAGTAAGCACTTAATAAATTATTTTCCATTCCATTTGGCGTTTAAAGTTCTTCAAACCTGGCCCACTCCTACCTATTACTTCCTTCCGCGAATTCTGTCATCCAGCCATTTTTATTGTTGTTGTTCAGTCATTTTTCAGTCCTCTCTGACTATGACCCCATTTGGGGTTTTCTTGGCAAAGATACTGAAGTCATTTGTCATTTTCTTCTCTAGTTCATTTTACAGTCGAGGAAACTGAGGCAAAGAGGGTTAAGTGACTGGCCCAGGATCATATAACTAGTAAGTGTCTGAGCCCAGATTTGAACTCAGGTCTTTCTGACTCCAGGCCCAGGACTCTATCTACTGTACCACCTATTTGGAACTCAAATCTAGGTTTTATAAGTCCAAGACCTCTTTCCCTCCTCCTTTCCCACTCCCAAATGAAATGCTACAGGATATAGTGGAATGAGAGCTGGTCTTAGAGTCAGAAAGCCCTGAGTTCAGGTCCTGAATCTGACCCAGACTAGCCTTGATGTCCCTGAACAAGTCAGTCAATTTCTCATTGACCCCACTCAACTCTATAAGAATATAAACCAAAAAGCAACTACTGATAAATACTAGTAAAAGGTCTTCCTCTCTAAGAGGAAATGTCTCTATCTATGTCACAAGTCCAGTCCAAACAAAATGAAGCAAGATAAAACAACAAAAGGATAACAACAGGACAGAGAGACACATTTTTGCTGGTCAGTCTCTGGTCCCTCTCTCCCTTCTCCTTCCATAACTTCTGTAGGGCCCATCCTGTGCATGGCCATTTGCAAGGTCTCAGCACCTGTTGAGTGGGGTAGCCAGCCTTTCCTGGTGTGAACACCACAAGCTTCATGATCCGACAGCCTAATTCTTCCAATAGTGGGAAGGGTCAGGCCAATAGTCAATGACCCCAGCATCTCCTTCCAATCTCAGGCTACAGGGGAGCTGCAACTTAACAACCAGGTAAGTAGAAATAAGTCACCACTTCCTTTGGTACCTTCTTCAATTTTACCATCGTTTGACTGGACATTTGGATGTCACAATCAGAGAGCAATGGCAAGACCCCTAAATCAGAAGTAAAAATTCTGGCTCTGTCATTAGTAGTTGTATAAATAAGGTCAAGTCATTTGTGTCACTTCTTTGGGCCTCAATTTACTCATCTGTAAATGAGGATGTTATTAAAAAAAACCATTAGGGTGACTACAAGCTCAAAGACAGGTAAAACCTCTTATATAAGTCCTTCCCTGATCTTTCCAGTTGTTAGTACTCCCTCCCTCCAAAGAAGTTGATAAATAGGTGTTTAATGTCATGTTGTATACCCCTAATAAAAAAAGCTGATATGATTTTATTAAATATCTACTATGTGCCAGGTCCTTTGCTACATGCTGGTAATAAATAGACACCCCTTCCCCTTGGGAAAAAAAAAAAAGAAAAATATCCTGCTTGTAAGAAGATTATATTCTGTTTCAGGAAACATGTACCTAGCTAGAATTATTGAAGATATATACAATATAGTAAAAAGGTAATTTTTGGAGGAGAAGGTAATAGCATTTGGTGGAGATGGGTCAAGAAAGACCTCATGTAAATGAGGAGAGAGTGATTCCAGTACAATGAACATGAGCTCCTTGCAGGAAAGGATTGTCTGTGTTTGTCTTTATATTCCCAAAGGCTAGTACCATGCCTGGCACACAGTATATATGATAAATGTTCTGTGGATAGATTTTAAATTCCTTAGTTCAAGGAAAGGGATTTTAACCCCAAACCTTGGGGTAGTGGGTGATGATAGTGATAGGACTTAAGAGGGAGAGGATCGTCCTTCCGTGATGGAGCAAGAATTTCTGAAAAGGTGGATGGGAAACTCAAGAGAATCTAGACCTGGGTTTTACCAGCTTCTAGACTTTTTGAAAGGCTTAATTGCTGATATCCTGATAGATGGTCTGGGTAGGGGGCAGAGAGGCCCTGCATGATGCCAATTAGATCTTCTTGCTTGTAGAGGCATGGGGTGGGGGGCGTTTAGCTGGTGGGAGGATAAAGAAAGAGCCAGGCAACTCTGTCATAATCACATCAGCAATTACTTGATTACTTAATTACCGTGGGAGACAGAAGACCTAAAGAGAAATGCCAAGTGGAGGCTTGGGAAACAGCATTTAAAGGATAAGTAACTCTCATTAGTTCTGATAGCCACCTTTTGGGGCTCAGGGTGGGTGATGATGGGACTCTAAGAATGGCCCCTTTCATCCTGAAGAATGGAGGCCATCTGCTCCAGAAGGGATGGATGAGAATACCTCAAAGAGGCTTTTAGGTTCCTCTGGTCTAATGTGTTCAGGAAGGGGTTAGCCTCCACAGACTCATAGAATGCTTTGCTTTCTGGATTTTTGGTTTTCTTCAGTTTGTGGACTTGGATAAGTGCTGGATTTCTTCAGGTTTTGTCATATTCAGTTTCTTGATCTCTTTGGACTGTTATAAGTCATTTGTCACAACTTCCCTGGGTGACCCTACTAGAGGCTAAGCTGTTGTTAAGTTCAACATCTTAAGGAGAGAACATAAGTCAGTGGGGGCTGCTATCAAGAAATCTGAGTGCTAAGATTCTGTTTCTAGCTTTATATATAACTGTAGACAAATCACGGGGCTTGACTTTCCTCAGACTACTCAGTCTCCATAGTTCTCATACCTTGTCATTATTGTTGTTGAGTTATAGGGTCATGTAAAACTCTTTATGACCCTATGGAATCCTCCATGAGGTTTCTTGGCAAAGATATTGGCATGGTTTGCTATTTCCTTCTCCAGTGATTTCCCATTTTACAGGTGAGGAACTGAGGCAAATGTGGGTTAGGTGATTTTACTATTCTACCATTCTACTACTATACTACCGTACTACTATTCTACTGCTTAGTCTCTTAGCACTTCTTCTACTTGGGTCCAGAAGACAAGTCTAGGAGCTTTGACTGAGGGTTGCAGAGAGATATATTTTGGTTTGATTTAAGGAAAAAGTTTCCAACATTTAGAACCTCCCAGAGTAGAATGGGCTATCTAGTGAGGTAATGATTCAAGATGGTTGCTAAAAGACTGTATGGCTCTTTTATGAGTGGAAGCATGGGACAGTGAATAAAGAATTGACCTTAGGGGGCAGCTGGGTAGCTCAGTGGATTGAGAGCCAGGCCTAGAGACGGGAGATCCTAGGTTCAAATCCGGCCTCAGACACTTCCCAGCTGTGTGACCCTGGGCAAGTCACTTGACCCCCATTGCCTACCCTTACCAATCTTCCACCTATAAGTCAATACACAGAAGTTAAGGGTAAAAAAAAAAAATAAAAAATAAATAAAAAAAATAAAAAATAAAAAATAAAAAAATAAAAAAAGAATTGACCTTAGGATTAGGAAAACCTGGGTACAGGAGCAATTCCTACCTTGGATGTATATTGGTAAGATAACTCTGAGCAAATCACTTGTCTTCTCATTGTATTAAGCAATTCTCTAAGACTATAAGTTGCAGAGAAATGTGCCATCTGTCATCAATGGGGATTTCCTTATTTGTGTATTACTAATACCAATGAAATCACACACCATAGATTTAGAGCTGGAGGGGACCTTACAGGACATTTTGTCCAATTGTGAAGTTTTTATGTCCTAGTACATGATTTGTGTCTGTCCATGAGCTGCTGAAAAGAAGGTATATTCCTTTTTATCCTCATTCAATTTACTCCAGAGATTGATTAAATTTAACTTTTCTAAAATTTAATTCACTTCCTTGACTTCTTTCTTGTTTATTTTTTGGTTAGATTTATCTAGTTCTTAGGGGATGGTTGAAGTCCTCCACTAGTATAGTTTTACTGTCTCTTTCCTCTTTAAGCTCCTTTAGTTTCTTCTTTAAAAATTTTGAGTTATACCATTTGGTGTGTATATGTTGATATTACTTGATTGTCTTTACTACCTTTTATCAAGATGTAATTAATTACCTTCCTTATTTAGATCTATTTTTGCTTTCTTTGTCTGAGATCATGATTGCTACTCTTAGGTTTTTTTTTTTAATCTCCGTTGAAGCCCAATAGATTCTTCTTGATTCCCTTACCTTTATTCTGTGTGTGTTTCTTCCTCAGATGTGTTTCTTGTAAGCAACATATTGTAGGATTCTGGTTTTTAATTCACTCTGCTATCTACTTCTGTTTTATGAGTGAGTTTATCCTATTTATATTCTAAAAAAAGGCCAAAGTTGGATTGGAGAAGAGCTATGAAGGAAACGAAGGATTCCAAGAAGTAAATGGGAGAGAGGAATATTTGGAGGCATAGGAAATAAACCAAGCAAAGATAGGAGATGGAGTGTCCTGTGTGAGGAACAACATGAGGGTCATTTTGGTTAGATTGTAGAGGACATATAGGGAAGGAAACAGTGCTTTAATCTGGCAAGTAAGAATAAGATGGATAGGAGATAAGAGAGAGGATCAGATTGGGGTGAGAATGAAGTTAAGATCAGTTAAGATACTATTGTAGGGGGCAGCTGGGTAGCTCAGTGGATTGAGAGCCAGGCCTAGAGACCGGAGGTCCTAGGTTCAAATCTGACCTCAGACACTTCCCAGCTGTGTGACCCTGGGCAAGTCACTTGACCCCCATTGCCTACCCTTACCACGCTTCTGCCTTGGAGCCCATACACAGTATTGACTCCAAGACGGAAGGTAAGGGTTTAAAAAAAAAAAAAAGATACTATTGCAGTGGTCCATGCAAAGCTGAAGAGGCCATGAACTAGAGCAGTAATGAGAAAGAAGAGAATCGATTTGAAAGACACAATGCATATAAAATTGTAATTCCTTCAATTTCCTTTTCTTCTCTGATTGCTATAGCTAGCATTTCTAATGCAATGTTTTTGGGTCTGAGATTAATTTTTATTTTATTGTATGTCTTTTGAAAAAGATTTTCAAATTAGGGAAGTTAGGGCTAAGCTAAAATTAGGAAATTAGGATTTAGGAATATTATTAGGAAAAGGGCTAATCTTAAAATCATGTATTATTTAATGTCAGATTATAGGCCACCTAGAAAAGTTAAAAAAAACCTATTAAAACAGTTCTTACAGATGGGTAAAGCTATAGAATGTACCCTTTTGATTGGACTTTCTATAGCTAATGTCATTTCTTTCTCTTCTGCTTGTTCTTCTATCTGTTCCCCTTCATCTTTTATTGGGCTGACTTTTGGGGATGTTTCCACAATGATTGTTCCTAGGTTTCGAGAGGTCAAATCTTCATTATCAAATCTTTTGCTCATAACCTTTATGGATTAATGCAATATTGAATTGTAGTGGTGATAATGGGCATCCTTGCTTTATCCCTGATCTCATTGTAAAGGCTTCTAGCTTATCCCTGTTATAGGTAATGCTTGCTGATGGTTTTATCATTTTAAGGAAAACTCTTTATTCTAGTGCTTTTTAGTGTTTTTATAAGGAATCTAAAGGTAAAATTGAAAGGATTTGGCAGTTAGATTGAATGGGGGTCGGAAGGAAGGAGTCAAAGATGACTCTTCTCATGGTTTCCCTAAATCATTTCCCCTTTAGACTACTTTCTGCTCAGTAGTTGAACCAACAGTTGTTACCTTTGAAAGTCCTCCTGGACAGGATGCTCTAGAACCTGCCCCAACTCACCCTTGCCAACCCATAGAACAAGATCATTTGGATCCTCATGCAGATCTTGACTGGCTTCTCTGATATTTCCCAAAGTGAAGTCTCCTGTCTTAGGCAATGGATCCTAGAGCACAAAGATTGAATGATCTTTCTCAACACCATTTTAAGCCTAGGAACATAGGTGCAGAGTTGGAAGAGGTCTTGTAGTCCAATTCTTATTGGTCTAAGACCTAGGCAGGTTTGATGATTTGCTTAAGGTCAAAAATAGGATTTGAAGCCAGGTCCTCTAAGAGCAAATCCAGTACTATTTTCCACATGTACTACTGATCCAATGCTACTCCTCTACTCAGAGGGCTTCTGCCTGTACAACTGTAAGGATGAAAGTGTTAAGAACTTCTAAGATAAGGAGAAACTAGGTTAGGTTTTGTCCAACTGAGTTTGAGTTTCTGGTGGTAGAAATGTCCAGATAGCAGTTATAGGTATAATATTGGAATGCAAGAACAAATATAAACATAACCCAAGAGAATTGGGAAAGAGCAATGTAGTGACTGGAGTCAAAGATGAAAGCTTTTTGGAAGAAAAGTTATTTAATGGAATTTTGCAAAAAGGAAAGTAGAAATAAGGCAACGCCTTTTATTTTATTTTATTTTATTATTATTTTTTAAACCTTTACCTTCTGTCTTGGAGTCAATACTGTGTATTGGATCCAAGGGAGAAGAGTGTTAAGAGCTAGGCAATGAGAGTCAAGTGACTTGCCCAGGATCATACAGCTAGAAAGTGTCTGAGGCCAGATTTGAACCTAGGACCTCCTAGTTTCCTGGCTCTCAATCCACTGAGCTACCCAGCTTTTTAAAAGTGAGGAATGGTATTATAAAAGTAAGAAGAGATGAATAAAGAAGCTGTATGAGTAACCTTAAGCAAACTTATTTAAATGGAGACAAGAATATGTGATTATGAATAAGAAGAAATGAATATGATAGGAGTATTTCGAAGGGACCTTTAATGTCAGGATGTAAGTTATATTTAATATGAAAGACAAAAAGGACCCTGTAGGCTATTGGTTAGGGGAATGAACTGTTCATAATCATGTTTAAGGAAAATCAATTCTTGCTTTGTGATCCATTGTGTAATGCAAGGGGAGTAGCACATTGGGAAAATATTGGAAAGATCAAATAAAGGCTACAATCTAGATCTTGAGGATTTTGTGTGGCATGATCTATGGTTTGGCAAGAGTGAAGAAGGTAGGAAGGCACCAGAGCGTTTTTCCTAGGCATCTTTATCCAGTCAACAAGAAACAGAAAATGAACCTAACTACATAGCTATAAAGATAGCAGCTGTTTGCTCTATAGCTGAGCAGCTAGTGGACCAAAGGGGAAATGCTTTGGTAAAGATAAGATGACAGAGAGAGAAGTTGTTTCAGTTGAACATCCCAGGATGGGGAAGTGAGACTCTAGGGATGTTGCCATTTTCAGCCCTGAATCAGTGAAATGATAAAGGTGAAGAGTATTAATAAGTCCTTCTGGTTGTGCTTTTTGGGTCCAAAAGGCCTTTCCTGGTTTCTGGAGCTAATCATGATCTTGGAAGATCTGTGATTATTGAGCCAAGGCAGCATTTTTTTCCCTAGGCAGTTGGATCTAAATAAATTGCAGTTTCCACCATAACCACAGGACCAATTTTGGTGACAGTGACTAGCAACCAAGAAAGAAACTCATGCAGATTAGTTAACCACTGGTTCCTCCTTCTTGGTTAATTATAAACAAATTCAGCGAGGCCTTCGGAAACTTTCCATAAGCCCACGTGGCATAAAGTTCTGAATTCACCAGAGCCATGATGAGGGCAAGGCAAGTGGGCCCTCTCTTCCAGAGTCCTAAAATATGGACTTACTTCTTGGTTACCAAGATGGTGGAGAAAGAAATATTAGGAACCCACCAGCCATTCTCCAAATGGCCACAGAAGAACAAAAAATGCCTTAAAATGAAACCTGGAGAAGCAGAACCAACAGAAGGAGTTAAGCAGTTCTCCCCAGCCCAGAACTACATGAAGAGACAGAAAGGAGAACTCATCTCATTGGGGTACGAGGAGAGAGCATTGAACAGCAGAACTTAGGTGTGATATAGCACAAGTAGCAGAGGAAAGAGCACAGCTCAGCTAGAAACCAACACAATATAGAACAGGCATCAGAGGGAGGAAAGAGGCCCCTCTTAGTTCAGCCAGATAGGAGGCCAGGAGTTCCTCAGCTCTGGCAGCAGTGAGAGGAACTCAGCCCAACAATGTCCAAACTCAGTGGGAACTCCAATTGGATTCAGCTGAACTGAACAGCTGCGCATCTCTATACAGCAGGCCAGTCTGGTCATCTCAACAGAGTGCTCTATATGGGGCCCAGAAAGCAGCTGAGCAGACCCCAGGTACAGTACAAGCATGGGATAATACTCTTTCCACTCCAGGAACAGAGCTAAGCTTCAGGATATTGACAAAAGTCAAGGGAGAAAACAACCAGTCCTAAAATGTAAAAAGTGTTAACAACACTTGTACTTTTTCAGTAGTAGAAAAAAACCTGAATTTAGCACCTAATTTGCAAGAACAATTAGTTAAAATAGGAAGCTCTAAGGTGGCCATTCCTCCACAACCACACTCCATGTGAGCTCTTCTCTATCCCACCCCTCTCTGTTGTCCTCAGCATGGACCATATCCACGGTGGTCCAGTATCTCTCCTACCACATGGCCAAGATTTACATTCTTTCTCCACATCTGTCGGAATTTGTCTTAAAAAGTTGATTCGAGGGCATGTTTCATACTGTTTGTCCTGGATATAATTTGTCATGCTGGCTTCAGGTGCCAGAATTTTTATTTACTGCACTGGAGTTTGTTTTTACAACAAATTGGGGATTTGGACATGATTCCTGGTATCTAAAATTCTTAATTTTCCCCTTATTTAAAAAAAAGGCTTTTTTTTTTTTTATGCATTCACAGGTCCCAGAGTCTCAAGCTCTTTGGCATTAAACATTCTGGATTCAGATACTATGGACAAATAGTCTGGTTGGGTCGTTAACAAACATTTACTTAGAGCCTATTGCATGGAAAGCCCCATAACAGAGGGCATGGTGGGGAGGAACAAAATAATTATAAAATATAATAATAGCTAACATTTACATGGCACTTACCATATGTCAGGCACTATCCCAACATTTTACAATATTATCTCATCTTAAATCCACAATGACATTTACTGGGAAGTAGGTGCGGTTATCATCCACTTTTTATAGAAGACGAAACTGAAGTAAATAGAGGCTGAGAAGAGATTTGCAAGGGATCACAGTTAGCAAGTGTCTGTGGCTAGATTTGAACTCAAGTCTTTCTGATTCCTGACTCTGTATTCTATTTATGGAGCCACCCAGATGCCTTCATAGCATAGTCCTGCCTCTTAAAGAACTTAAAATATAATTGAGACAAAACAGACCCATGCAAAGATAAAGCAATGTGTATGCAAAATATGGAACAGATGGAATGCATGAGTGTTGAAAAATGGGGTATGATGTTATTATCACTCTATATTTAGGTTTGTGAATCCAGCATTCAAGAGGCTGACTTTCTTCTAGGTTATGTGTCTGAAATCAGGGTAAACTGTCACTAGGTAAATGGTCATGACTTGTTTATTATGGCCTTTAGAGAACAGAATACTTTTCCATTCAGTTATCCTTTTTTTCCTTCAAAAAATTATAAATGGATTTCCTTATTAAAACATCTAAGAATAGCATGAGAGAATAAGAAGTCCCAAAAGAGTCTAGAGCAAGATTAAGGAAACACCTAGGTATAAAGTGGTATCTTTTGTCACCAAACCTTAACTATTACCAATCTATTCTAATTCTTAATCTTATTCTGAGACTATTTTAGAATAGTTTTTTCTTTTATTTCTTAATTTCTCTTAGTTTACAGTCAAAAGTCCTTCCTGTGGTTTATGCAGAGTTGACGGCTTCTGTGACTTCACGTTGTATCCAAGCTGTATAATTTTTCTTCCACCACAGCCAATGGTTTTAAATCCATGACTGAAAGAAAGTCTCCTTTTTCCTCTTCCAACTTGCCAGAGCAAAGACCTCATTCTGCTTTCTGATCTTTTCTGATCTCAGCTCTTTTTTCCTTGTATAAGTCAGAAGCCAAAGAAAGCAATGTGATAACAGTAGCATGAAGCCACTTATCTGTGTGGAACTCGATGATCTCTCTTTTCTAGTCAAAGGAATGTTTCTTAGCCCTTTATTCTTGATTTTCTTGTGCCCTGGTGAATCTCTGCTCTTTATGATGTAACCATTCCCTCTGACAATGCAGAATACAAACCATTTCTGACCACCCATTCTATGTGATTTTTTTCATGTCTTTCTATAAATTCACTGCAGGAGGTTTGCTACATATCCTGGCATGCCTGCTCTGAACCAGCAACTTCCACGGCGGACTTGGACCTCTGCACCATAGGCCTTCTCCTTGGGACAGTTAATTTACTCATCTTTGGAACTTCCCTGGAATCTGTCATCTCCACTGTTGAAAGTACAAATTCTTCTGGGCAGCTAGGTGGTTCAGGGGACAGAGAATCTGGCCTGGAGACAGAGATCTGGGGGTTCAAATCTGGCTTTATGACCTCAGGCAAATCCCTTAACCCCAATTCCCTAGCCCTTACCACTCTTCTGCCTTGGAATCAATACTTAGTATCAATTCTAAGGCAGAAGATAAAAGTTGGAAAAATTAAAGTCGTTAAGAGTAATTTAAGAAGTGAGAGGCAGCTGGGTGGCTCATGGATCAAGAGCCAGGCCTAGAGATGGAAGGTCCTGGGTTCAAGTCTAGCTTCAGACATTTCCTACCTGTGTGACCCTGGGCTAGTCACTTAACCCCCACTGTCTAGCCCTCACCCTTTTTCTGCCTTGGAACCAATATTCAGTATTGATTCTAAGACAGAAGGTAAAGGTTTAAAAAAGAAAGAAAAGGAAAAAAGAAAGTACAAATTTATCAGTTTAGTCCTCCATGTTGAATTATACCCACATGCCATATTATACATTATTGTCATATCCATTCCATCCAAAGAGGCCATCCCGCCATTTACCTGTTCCTGCCTATCACCACCATCCTCGACATGTACAAGTCTCTTAGACAAGACACACACACGCCTCTCCCCGAATCTTTCTACCCTTTTCTCTCAACATAGTTGTAACGGGGGTCTGGAGCATGGGTAATCCCATCTGGTGGCTGTTTTCTCCTGGAAAAAGACTAGAGAAATGTTTCCAGGAGAATTTTGGTAACCAGAGCATGCATAGACCCTTTGTAACTGATTCTAGTTGGCCTACCATGGCCTGCCCCATTGGCTGCAAAGATGGGACTGTCAGTGTCTCCAAAAGGGCTAGAATCATTCAAATCTGGAGGAATAAGGTAAATCCTTCAGCGCCTCGTTGCCTGTGAGACCATGTAGTTAGAAGAGAGAGCCTTAGGAACACCTTCCTCCTTCTACCTCAGAAATGAAAAGTTCTTGATCTTTTTACTGGTTCTTCTCTGTTCTAGGTATAGGAATCCAGTCTCCAACCTTGAGAGTTTCAAAGGCAGGAAATGGGGGCCATAGAATTCTAGGAGTCTAGGAAATAGGCTGGGTTTTGTAGCCAGTCTAGCATTGATGTCTCCAGGAGTATAACATGATTCTCTGGAGTGAATTTTGGGAGTCCAGTCAAGCAGATGCCCACAGCAATGTCTTCTTTGCATGGAACATGAACTTGGTGAGAGCAACGCTATATATGAGGATTAAACTATGATGGGGACCAAAACCTCTTCCTACCACTTATCCTACCCACACACCCAGACTAAGGTGATATCAGGGTGAATTATACACCTAAGGCATTGAAATAAAAAGGTTTGTATATTTATTTTGGTTTTGTTTTGTTTTGTTTTAAACCCTTAACTTCTGTGAATTGACTTATAGGTGGAAGAGTGGTAAGGGTAGGCAATGGGGGTCAAGTGACTTGCCCAGGGTCACACAGCTGGGAAGTATCTGAGGCTGGATTTGAACCTAGGACTTCCCGTCTCTAGGCCTGGCTCTCAATCCACTGAGCTACCCAGCTGCCCCACTGTATATTTATTCTTGATATATCTTTGAAATAAAAATTTCTTTTTAAAATCTACCCAGTGTTAAATGGTTAAATAGCATTGGGGTACTACTTATTGGTCCCCCAAAATAGAAGAGACAAAGCTAAGAGAGACAAGACTTACCAGAAACCCCTTAGCATAACCTGAAATCCTGAGGGTCAGATGAACCTTTCTTGGCTCTGAAAGTGTAGGACCAGGGCACAAGTGATGTGATAAGCAAATTAACAGCACCATTGCTACTGGAAACCAAAGTATCTCTTCCTGGTTCCCACTTTCCCATGTGTTGTGTCTTCCTTTTAGAAATATGGTCCTTGAGGACAACAATTGTGTCTCCCTTTTTTAATTCCTAGCACACTGTCTGGCACACATTATGTGTTTAGTTCTCTCTCTTTTTTAATGTTTTTTGTTCTTTCTTTCTCTCTCTCTCTCTTTTTAAACCCTTATCTTCCATTTTGGAATCAATACTGTGTATTGGTTCCAAGGTGGAAGAATGGTAAGGGTAGGCAATGGGGGTTAATGACTTGCCCAGGGTCACACAGCTAGGAAGTGTCTGAGGCCAGATTTGAACCCAGGACCTCACATCTCCAGGCCTGGCTTTCTATCCACTGAGACACCTCGCTGCCTTTCATTTATATTCTCTTGATAACAGGGATACAAATGAACCATGTAGGCTGTCGATCAGTTAATTCTCACTCATCATGTCCAAGTCATCTTTTTTGATCACACATTTCTTTGATTACATCCTTTAAATAGTTTCTTCTGAGTCATGTGTTGTTGCTCACATGTTGAAGCCTCCTCATACTCATGCCAGCCCTCTCTTTTGGTTTTTGTGGGATTCTTAATTTCAGTTCTTTGGAGACGGTAATGCTTTGTGATTTATAGTCACAAAGAATCCTGGGGAAAATATTAGTCTTAAAAAGATAGGCCTCTGGTTCAGGGAGAAGCTTGCAGTCATTAAAAGGTCTTTGCAATTTTCCAAAGGCAATTCATTCCACTCTCATCTTCCCTTGCCTATCTGAGTTTGTTGCCACATCCATTTACTGCATCTGCCTCAGGTAGATAGATGCATTGATGGACAAGCTTCATGGGTTGTCCATCCACTATTTTGAGTAAGTTTGATCCAAGCTCTCTTCTCCACTTCTGATCTAGTTTGAGTTTATAGCAACTAGCTTTTAATGGCATCAGTTCTCTCCATTGCTAGCTAGAATTTATATGGTGCTTTTGTTTGCTAAGGGCTTTACAAATATTATCACATTTTATCTTTACAATAACCCCGAGAGACAGGTGCTATTATTATTATTCTCATTTTATAGTTGAGGAAATGGAGTAAGAGAGAGATTAAGTGACTTATATGGGGTCATAGAACTAGTAAATGTCTGAGGCCAGATTTGAACTCAGGTCTTCCTTGACACTAGGTCTACTACTCTATCTTCAACTTCAGCTACCTCTTTCATAGAACATGAACTTACAAATATTCAGTTTATATAGTGTGTTCTAAAAGGGTAAATATTTCTTCTGATACAAACTATTCAAAAAGTTAACATTTTAACTGGGCGTTGACAAATGTCCAGATCCCCCAAGACAGGGCAACCATATGGAAGACACCATAGACCTACTTGTGGGAGAAGACATTGTTCCCCTTTACTCATGGGTGGGAATAATTTTTTCTAGTGGTGTATCTGAAATAGTTTATATCTTTGGAAACTATTAGACTGGGACAACTACTTCCCTGCCTCACCCACTCCACCCCATCCTCCCATCTTCCAGAACTGTGAAATCCTTATTCACTCCCAGCAAGAAGACCATACATTGAGTTCAGAGGAAGTGGCATGAAAGGCTACCTTCTCCGTTTCCTTTTAGATTCTATAGTCCTGAGAATTTAACTTGGGCTTTTGGTCTGGTTGGTTTGCTGGTGGAGATCCCAGACTTTGGAGCTTGAGCCATGATGATCCTAAAGGTAGGATTCTAAGAGAGATGTTGCTGCTGGTTCAGCAGAGAAGTCCTTAGAAACTGGGGTATTGGGATGCAAGCCCAAGTGGACTTTGGACATGGAACTTGGTGGGACCATTTTATATAGGAACGGAGCTAAGCTGTGAATCTAATTTATCTTCCCATCTCCAGAGATGTGTAAGGATGGTTTAAAGGGAGATTATACCCCTCAAGTGTGGGGGGCAAGTATATTCTTGTATATTCTTGAAGTAAATATGCTAAAAGCTATTCTTTTGGTCCCCTAAAATAAGGAGAACACAAATTAGTCAGGGCTAAAGTCAATAACAGAGACTAGATACCTCAGTCCTTCTTAAGGGTACTAAAGGATCCTTGGGAAGGGATGAAATATAATATACCTGACTTTCAGGCAGTGGGGGCAAGGCTAGTCTCTGTTACAGTAGAAACTTGAATTTTTAAACAGAATTAAAGAAGCTTTTCCATAAGGAGTGATGAGAGTAGATATGAAGGACTGAGACCAAGAGTAAAGACCTGGGGACAGGGGCAGGGGGGCGGGTAATTCCAGGCAGGGAGCAATAACTTTTATGTACTCCAGTTCCTCTGGCCATTATTCCAGAAATGAAATTAAGATCTTTAGGTATGCATGGTATTTCCTTTCCCTACTTCACTGGAATGCAAAGAGGACTAAAGATTGAACTGGATTACTTACTGTCCCCTAAAATACATCCCATTCATTCCTGTTTTTGTTCATGACTCCCTCTACCTCAAATACTCTCCTTTCCTATCTCTACCTATTGAAATCCTAACCTTCCTTTATCTTAACTCAAATGTCCCTTCCTAAATTATTCTAGTACTTCAATTGTACTTCTTAATCACATATTTATCATATTTTACTTATACTGCATTTTGCCTTTCATTTATCTTCTACTAATTAAGATGAAGCCCTACATCTAACTACCTCTGGACCCCCTTGAACTGATATTCAAATAATGGGGACTTTGAATAGTAATTTGTATATTTGGTTCACTTTCATCTTGCCCAGTGAGAAAATGATGAATTTCTGAATTTAACTTGGGTTTAGAAACATTAAAATATTTAATAAGGACAGAAAACAACGTTAGCCATGTTCCTGAACAAGAACTATTGCATTCCTCTTTCTTCTGCCACCTTTTCTTTCTATATCACCCCTTTCTTCTTGTAGAATAATTTAAAACTCAAGCTCTATCCAATATGATAGAGGAAGTACTGGCAAAAATCCTAGTCCTAGTATTCTGATTATATACCTGAATGGGTCTTAGTTAAAATTAACCTCACTGTAGGACATGGCATTTCAGGAAGAAGCTTGGAGTCATTCAATGATCTTCTCAAGCACCACTCTATCCATTACAGCTCCTGTATTGTCTTGCTTCAGGAACTTCTTGCAGCTACCAATCCCAGCTGCAGTTTGTTATTCCTTTTTTAAACCCTTACCTTTTATCTTAGAGTTGATATAAGAATCTGTTTCAAGGCAGAAGAGTGGTAAGGGCTAGGCAACTGAGGTTAAGTGGCTTGCCCAGGGTAACACAGGTAGGAAGTGTCTGAGGTCATATTTGAACCCTGGACCTCTTTTCTCCAGAGTTGGCTTTCTATCTACAGTTTTTATTTTTTTTGCATCCAGGATCATTACTCTCCTTGTTTCATGTTGAACAATAAAACAATATAAGAATTGCTACCACTACTCTCATTTTCAAATATTTCCTTTGTTTCATATGGTCATAGACCTGGCAGCAACCTCTATTTTCTTGAATTCATCACTCTTTTTCCTCAATCTTTTTGATGAAATCAATATGCTCTGAGGCTATCATAGAAATTGGTGTGTTTTTTTCTCCTGATTAGTATTCAATCTCTGCATTCAGATATCCTGGGAAATGTAGTCTTTCCCCTCTTCAACTTGCCTGTTATATACAGATATATCATTTCTCCCACAAGACTCTAAGGTCCTATTCCCCAACTGATAAATGGGCAAGGGACATGAATAAGCAATTTTCAGATAAAGAAATCAAAACTATCAATAAGCACATGAAAAAATGTTCTAAATCTCTTATAATTAGAGAAATGCAAATCAAAACAATTCTGAGGTACCACTTCACACCTAGCAGATTGGCTAATAGGGCAGTAAAGGAAAGTAATAAATGTTGGTGGGGATGTGGCAAAATTGGGACAGTAATGCATTGCTGATGGAGTTGTGAATTGATCCAACCATTATGGAGGGCAATTTGGAATTAAGCCCAAAGGACGATAAAAGACTGCCTGCCCTTTGACACAGCCATACCACTGCTGGGTTTATACCCCAAAGAGATCATAAGGGGAAAAGACTTGTACAAAAATATTTATAGCCACACTCTTTGTAGTGGCAAAAAAATTGGAAAATGAGGGTACGTCCTTCAATTGGGGAATGGCTAAACAAATTGTGGCATCTGTTGGTGATGGAATACTATTGTGCTGAAAGGAATAATGAACTGGAGGAATTCCACACAAACTGGAATGACCTCCAGGAATTGATGTAGAGTGAAAGGAGCAGAGGCAGAAAAACATTGTACACAGAGACCAATACACTGTGGCACAATCGAACATAACGGACTTCTCTACTAGCAGCAATGCAATGACCCAGGACAATTCTGAGGGACTTATGAGAAAGAAAACTAGCCACATTCAGAGGAAGAACTGTGGGAGTAGAAACACAGAAGAAAAACAACTGCTTGAACACATGGATTGGGGGGGATATTATTGGGGATGTAGTGGCTAAACTATCACCCAAGTGCAACTATCAATAATATGGAAAAAGGTCTTGATCAATGATACATGTAAAACTCAGTGGAACTGGTGTCAGCTACAGGGGGGGAGAGGTTGGCGGGGAGAGAAAGAACATGAATCATGTAACCATGGAAAAATATTCTAAATTAATTAAATAAAATTTTTCAATTAAAAAAAAGACTGTAAGGTCTTTAAGGGAAGAAACTGGATCTTATATATCTTTGTATCTTTCCACAGCTGGGGAATATAGCATAAAACTAATTCAAAAGAAAAAAAACACACCAATGTTTCATCTAACTCAGTATCAAAAAGTAAAGGAATGCACAGAATGTATGAATTGGTGGTCGAATAAAGTCCAAAACTTATTAAGATAGATTTTTCTAATTTTTTTCATGTGTTAGATCAGGATTTGTACAGATATAAAGAACTTGAAGAATAATTTCTAACATAAAGGCTGACTCACAAAGTTGTAGGTGCTTAATTAAGTATTTATTAAATGTAGAAAGAATATGCAAGGAAATATTACTCCTAAGTGCTTTTTTATGTTTTTAGCCAATCTCTAGGACACATACTTGGGGGTATCTGATGCTCATCTTTCATATCTTTGTCTGAAAGTAAAGTCTTTGGATTAGTGTCCTATGACAATTGTTTTGGAAGAATCAGAGATTTAAATACTATAGGGATATTAAATCAGAGAACAAGATCATGGTGGTAAATTGGAATCAGCAGTGGAAGAGGTAAGAAGAAAGGGAGAATCTTTTTCAATGATTCAAGATATCAAATTGAGAAGGCCAACCACCACTCACTACAATTCCCGAGTGTAGAGAAAATCTGAGAGATGAGTCAAGAATGCATCCTGAGAGGAAGGAAGACATAGATGACCTGGGGGCTCCAGGAAGAACTAGCCAATCAGAGGGAGGAAACATAGAGTTAGAAGCCTGGTGAGGAATGGAAATGATGAGGCTCATTTGAAGGAAGTAGAGCTGCTAACCTTCACAATAGAAGATTTGGGATTGGAGAGAAGATAGATAATTATTCAAGTATTTGAAGGTGAAGGGGAGTAGATTTGTTATAGTTGATCTTCGAGAAAGAGAAAAAATAAAAACAGCATCCTGATAAGAATATACACAAGCAAAACAAATTCTTAGTTGCACATGTCAAAAAAAAGATGTCTCATTCTATACCCTAAACCTATCACCTATCCGTAAAATGTGGGTAGTGTGGTTTATCACCAATTCTCTGAAATCATAGTTGGTCATGATGTTGAGAGTTCCTAAGTCTTTCAAAGTTATTTGCTTTTTCAAATGTTTTTGTTATTTTATAAATTGTTCTCCTGGTTCTACTTACTTCACTTTGCATTAGTTCATATACATCTTCCCAGGTTTCTCTGTAACTATACCTTTCTTCTTTTTATGATAATATTTGGTTACATTCCTATAATATAGTTTATTTGGCCATTAGGTTCTAGTTTTTTGCCACCACAAAAAGACTTGTTACAATTATGTTTATATATATGGATTCTTTCCCTCCCTTTGATCACTTTGCTAACTTAGTTCTAACTCATTCCTACTTCAGGAAAAAGAATGCTAAGTGGACCAATGGATCTTTTTAATAGCCATCTAATAGTCTTCCTGACTCTCATCTCTCTCCTTCCTTTCAAATCTATTCTTCACACAACCTCCAATCTTTTATATTGGTATTATGGTGTCACTCTTTTTCTTAGAAACTTTCAGTGGCTCCTTAATGTTAGAGCTGGAAGGAACTTGGAAATCATTTAGTCTAACCTCTTATTTTATACATGAGGAAAATGAGGGCTTGCTTCTCACACATATTTTCTGTTTGGCCTAGAAAAGTCATTTAATCTCTTAGTGACCTGGAAACATTCTGTCTATCTGATCAAATTATAAATATAAATATATATGTATATACATATACATATATATATCTCAAACACTGACTCACTCACCCAAACCCACCAGGGCTCCAAGGCCCAGTTAGCCCTTTAAGCCCATTGATTACCTTGAGCACACTATTTCTTTCAGGCACAATCTGTCCTTCTGCATGGAAACTGAGCCCTTACAGCTATCAAAAATCCTCCCATCAGGGGCAGCTGGGTAGCTCAGTGGATTGAGAGTCAGGCCTAGAGATGGGAGGTCCTAGGTTCAAATCTGGCCTCAGACACTTCCCAGCTGTGTGACCCTGGGCAAGTCACTTGACCCCCATTGCCCACCCTTACCACTCTTCCACCTAGGAACCAATACACAGAAGTTAAGGGTTAAAAAAAAAATCCTCATATCAGAGCATAACTAAATGAGGGAAACTGAAACATTGCCCCAGATGCCAATATCTAGGGGTATACTTCCTCCTTGTGGTGTTTTTTCATCCTGCTGTCTCTATATTACATGGTAACCTATTGCTGCTTCCTTACGTGATCCTGGATTACCACCACAACAGTCTGTGTAGGGAATCTACCTTCCTTCATATCAGTGTTGTGCCTCCTCCTCTTGCTGTGTGCCTCTACCCTTTCCTGCCCCTTTTTGGAGGTTGAAGAGGCAAGGTGTCCTCTGTTCCATTGTAGATGGGACTGAACTCTTTAGCAGTCAGGCCAGCCTTCTTCCAGCATGACAGGATCATGACTTTCATGTCACAGTAATGATGGTCAATCGTTTCAGTCATATCCAACACTTCATGATCCCATTTAGAGTTTTCTTGGCAAAGATACTAGAGTGTTTGTCATTTCCTCCTTTAAAGATGAGAAAACGGAGACAAATAGTGTTAAGTGACCTGCTCAGAGTCTGAGGTAAGTGTCTGAGGCCAGATATGAACTCAGAAAAATAAGTTTCCTGATTCTAAGTCCCTCACTCCAAACACTGCAACCCCTAACTTACCCTTCATGGACAAAGGAATACGTTATTCTGCTTACAAACAAACGGTAGTCTTTTTCTTTTCCTCTCCTACCATGATGTGATATCCCAGAATATTTATCCAAAAAAGGTCTTATGTCCTAATGGGTTACTGATATGCTCATGGGGATCCACTCTAAGAATTCTTTATGCCAATGAAATCACAGCTTTGGACAACATAATATTAATGATATTGTTAAATATTTGAGTATTTATCACCCCCCCATTAGATCATAAGCCACTCCAAGAGAGCAACCACATCATCTTTCCCCTTTGATCTCTAGTGCTGAGCATAGAGCCTCACACACACTGTATGTGTGATAAATACTTGTTGCATTGAGTATCCTTAGGTCTGACCCTTGTCCTAACCTTTCTATCAAACTGAATTTGTTTCAGGCACAAGAATTATAACTTATGGCTCTGTCTACACATATAAGGACTGATTTCTTTCATCATACCTAAAATCAGCATCAAGGATACATCCAACACTTCTTAATAAATTTGGGAAATAAATGTTAGTGTCAGTCATCTGCATGTTTCCATGGACACGTGGACATGGTCTTTCATTGACATCCTCAGATTATGACAGGGTAGAGGACTGAGTTAGGTAAAAACGAAAGAACCCCTATGTCATGCAGTGGTACTGGGAAAAGAGGAAGTTTAGGCGTGTATGGAATACAGAGGGTCCAAATCTAAGGTCTCAGGTAAGCCACAGAATCACAAAATTTCAGAGATGAGGATGGAGTGGGGAAATTCAGTTGTAATCTAGTATAACCTATATACTAAAGGAATCTTCATTATAATACATTGAATTATTATAATTCATTATAATAAAACATTATAATAAAACATTATAATTCATGTGACACTGTTTGAAGATCTCTAATGGGGTAGAACCCATAACTTTCCTAAGCAGTCTATTCCATTTTTGGATTACTATAATTGGATCAATATAATTATTAGGAAATTCTCCCTGACACCAAGCCTAAATTTGTCTCTTCTACTTATTGCTCCCAGTTCTGCCCTCTAGGGTCAAAAAGAACAGGCATAATCCTCCACATCCCAGCCCTTTAAATATTCTAAGATAGCACTCATAATCTTCCTGGGTTTTCTCTTTTTCAGACTAATCCTGCTTAGTTCCCTCAATTGTTTTTCATGTGACACAGATTGTAGGCCCTTCCAGCCTAAGACGTGAGTTGATGAAAGTAGTCAGAGTTTGAAACAAGATGAACAAATCAAATGGGAAGAGAATGAACAACAATCTAGGAAATAGGAAGCCAAAGTCAACACTGCCATGACTCTGGAATGGGAAAAGAATGCAGTTAGTAACTACTAGGATGAATTGTCCACTAACTAGGGCTAAGTGCTTGTTGACTGTAATGAACACGCTCCCTCTGGCATCTTTGAGAGAGGCAACATTTTATGATCATGGATCCTGATGACTGTGCTTAATAGCATTTGCAAAGCCTATTTTTGCCTGTAGCACTATGCGAGGCATTTGACAAATGAGCAAAGGAACCAAAAGACAAGATCTCTTTTCTTAAGGAGCTTGTGATCTAGACAGAAGGTCACAGGAGAAAGACAGACATAGAGAAAGAAAGACAGAGACAGAAACACATGCACAGAGACAGAAAGAAAGAGAGAGACAAAGACAAAGAAAGACGGAGACAGAGAAAGAGACAGAGAGACAGAGATGGGGAGAGATGGAGACAGAGACAGAGGTGGGAAGAGAGAGAGAGANTCACTTAGTTCCTCTGAGCCTTAATTTACTTATCTATGAAGTGAGGGGATTAGGCTATACCAGGGGTCAGCAACCTTTTTCGCCGTGAAAGCCATAAACTCCATATTTTTAAAAATGTAATTTCATGAGAGCCGTACAGTGCTCACAGTGCGCTCCTGTAAACTAGCGCCTGAAAAAAAAAATTGACTTTATGGCTCCTGCAGAAAGAGCCGTATCTGGCCCTCAAAAGAGCTAGATATAGCTTGAGAGCCATATGTTGCCGACCCCTGGGCTAGAGGATCTCTAAATTCCCCTCTGAGCTATCTATGATCTAATATTAGGTCAAAGGCAGATTTAGGCTTGATTTAAGGAATTGCTTCCTAACAATAAGAGCTATCTAAAAGTAGAATGGGCTGCTTCGGGAGGAAGTGGGGCTCTCCCTTACTGGAGGTCTTCACAAAAAGGTTGGGTTACCTATTTGTTGGTTGTGTAGTAGGGAGTCTTATTCTTTCATGGGTTGGCATCAATTACTTCTGAGATCCCTCCTCTCCCTGAGGTTCCTTGATTCTGTGACATGCTGAAAGGGACAAAATGACAAATAGTATGTTTATGCTCACAAGGTTTGAGGGGACATTGAATGAAGGAGCATTCTGAGTGGTACAAAATTGATGAAGAATTCTTGAAAGAGACTGGTTTTGAACAAAGTCTTAAGGATCAATATGGATTTCTTGGGGATAAGAATGGGGACATTCTAAATGTGGAATATTGATAATTAACAGTTCTATAACATGTTAAGATTTACAAAGGACTTTAAGTCCATTCACTAATACTAAATTGCAGGAAATGTGGTGATATGCATTTTATTTATTTATTTAAAAACCCTTGCCTTCTGTCTTGGAATCAACACTGTGTATTGGCTCCAAGGCAGAAGAGTGGTAAAGATAGGCAATGGGAGTCAAGTGACTTGCCCAGGGTCACACAGCTGGGAAGTGTCTGAGGTCAGATTTGAACCTAAGACCTCCGGTCTCTAGGCCTGACTCTCAATCCACTGAGCTACCCAGCTGCCCCCCTATCTATTTTTATACTTATCTCATTTGGTTCTCAAATAATTCTCTGAGGTAAGAATTACAGATGTTATTGTGCCCATTTCAGAGATGAAAGATCTAAGGCTCATAGATATTAGTTGTCTTGCCTTGTCCAAAGCTCCATAGTTCCTAAATGTTTTGGTCGTTAGAGCCTACTGGCTAAAAGTTCAATATTCCCATTATACTACATTGCCTTTCTCTATAATGGGTGAAAATCCAAATGCTAGCACAAAGGAGAAAGGGGAGCTCTTGGATGGGATGAGTTTGACAAATTAAAAGATGTAATAAGATGTCAGGAAACTAAAACTACAGAACTAAAAAACTAAAAAAAGAAACTAAAAATAAAAATATAACCTTTCTTTGGACCAACCATTTGGGGCTGACTTGCCCTTCATTCTGCAAAATGTGTATCAGGGCTATACAAGCTCTTACTTAAACCAATAATATGTTGGAAAGCTTTGGAATGTGTTTGAAGGCTTTGGAATTTGTTTGGAAATTCAGAGAACCCAAAGAAATGTGGGAAGATGATCATTGTTTATGAGTTTGGGGGTGGGTTTTCTTTCCCTATTTTTTCAGCACTTTTCCAAAAATAATTCCTCTGCTTTTATTTTTAGCCTGTTCCCATGCCTTGCACAAACAAACCACGACAGTTTGGGCTGCATCCTGGTGCTCGGCTCAGTTGAAGAAACATTCCACGACTGTATCTAACCCCCTTTTCTGTGGCTCCTTTCCACAGTGACTGAATCTATAGAAAAAGGAAAATAGAGACCACTCTTGTCACACTGCTGGTCCAATGGGCCATCCTTGGTGGATCCGACCAGTGGCTAGGAGGTATCTATTCTGATGACTTGTACACACTGGATAGTGTGGTATAGTGGTAAAGCATGAATCTCAGTGGGAAGAGTTGTATTTGAACCTCAGCTCTGCCACTTACTACCTTTGCTACCTTGGTCAGTTATTTAACTTCTCTGAACCTAGCTTCTAACTTAGGGATAAAAGTTCCTTTCAGACCTATATCTAGGATGGGGCAAATGGGGTTTTGCATTAAATTGGCCAGAAAAGTATGGGTAAAAGCTATGGGTCTAAACTCTAAGGATGATTGGACCTGTAACACTCTGGGCTTCACGCATCTGTCTAGGTCTAAAGAAATTGGAGCTAGAGATCTTTTTCTTAGTCCAACATTCTAGGCACTGCCTATCCAAGATGAGACAACACAGAGCAAGTTAAGTATCCAAGTAAGGAAGGTTTAGGATTTGAGCAGAAAGAACTCTTCCTACAGTGGGGTCTTTGCTGTCTGCAAACCTGATCAATCAAAGCCTTCTGTTCAGAGTAGAGAATTCCAGGGCTCCCAAGTGCTTGACTGCAGTAGAGCAGGACATCAAGAACATGAGTTCAGTTTTTGGGATTTTATAGATGACTCCCAGATCTATAGATTCTACTCCTCAGATCTAATCTGAAACCATCAATTCCCTGTTGGACATCTCTACCTGAATGTCTGCAATCAACCCAAACTCAACATCCCAGAAACAGAACCCATTTTCTTCCCCACCAAAACCCTCTCTCCACTCCAAGCTTTCCTAATTATGTTGAGGATGCCACCTCAAAATCCCAACTATCCCTCAGCCAACTCCTCTATTAACTGCCATATCCATTTGCCACATATATAAGTTCTATTCTTTTTTTAAAAACCCTTACCTTCTGTCTTGGAGTCAATACTGTGTATTGGTTCCAAGACAGAAGAGTGGTAAGGGTGGGCAATGGGGGTCAAGTGACTTGCCCAGGGTCACACAGCTGGGAAGTGTCTGAGGCCGGATTTGAACCTAGGACCTCCCGTCTCTAGGCCTGGCTCTCAATCCACTGAGCTACCCAGCTGCCCCCTAGGTTCTATTTTTCAAATATCACAAGATTCAGGTGACTTTTGTAAGGATTTGTGAAGATCAAATGAGACAATATGCAAAAGATGCTTTGTAATAATGAAGCCTTATAGAAATGTGCCTTCCTTATTATCATGTTTACATTGAACCTCCACTATGTTGCCGCCCCAGCCTGAGGTGATTCTTGGAATATGAACATTTATAATTAGTTTAGTATCAAACACTAGATTAGCAGTCAGAAACCTGGGATTGGAGTCTTGGCTTTATTATTGGCCAAGGCATTCCTCTTTTCTGGACCTTATTCTCCTCATCTGTAACATGATCAAATAACTTCCAATTATTTTTCTAGCTCATAGGGAATCTCTACAATTGCTGCCTTAAATTATGACTTAAAACTTTCATCATCATTTAATTTTTCACATGTGATTTATTCCATTTGAACATGACCACTCGAAAAGCAGGAACTGGCTTTGTTTTTTCTTTGTATCTCCAGGGCTTGGCAAAGTGTCCAACATATTTAACAAACATTTAATAAATGATTGCTGATTGATTGCTTGGTAGTTATATATGCCATCTCTTTAGCTATGCTGTAAACTTCTCAAAGGCAGAGACTGTTTTATACTTTCTTGGATCTTCCACAATATCTTTACATTTATGTGACATCAGTAAATGTTCATTGGATTGATGAGAATTTAGGGATGGAAATAGAGGCTTCAAGACAGAGATATAGGAAGATCAGAGGCATTATGGTATGGGGGCATGATGTGGTGGGATCTAGCAGTCCTTGCATTATTCTAGGCAGTTATGAAACTAAGACTCTACCTCCAGCTATGTAAGTTCCAGGAGAGTCATACCTGAATTCTCCCAGACCACAGGTATAAATGGCTAGATAGCATCAAATGCCTTTTTCACTTGGTTTTGGTTGTGAGTGTACAGAAGTCATGTTAAAATGGTGTTTAAAAGGTTTTTTTTTTTTAATTTCCATATTGCAGAAAAAGAAACTATCGCCTAGAGAAGGTTCAATGACATCTTAGGGTAACCACATTTCAGAATGGTGGGCAAGTTTCTCTGTGGTTGGTTACTCAAATATCCTGTTCCATTGTTATCTCCAGGAGAAGTAGGACTTTATCAAGTGCTTTACAGGTACAACATTGTGTTTGGAGAAAGGCAGACATCCTACCCTCTCACTGGATATAATTGAAGCAGGCTATTGGGACAGAGATAGCATTAAGAGGGAATGCCACTGGAACATTGGTCTTCCTGACTCTAAGGCTAGCACTCTATTTACAATGCAACTATATGACCTTGAGTCATTTACTTTACCACTCTAGGCCTCCTTTAGCAGATGAGATGGTCTTGAAGGTATCTTCCAGCTCTAAAATGCTGTGGCTCTGTGATTCTATGAGTGAAGGGCAACACAAGAGAGGAAAAAAGGGTTGGTGTGAGACTGTTTGACTGAGCTGGTACCATGATGGAGTTAATTGATCTAGGTTGCTGCTTTAGCCCAACAGTGTGCCAGTGAATGAAATCCAGATTATGCTAGGGACCTGTTGGTCTCTGTCCTGGCCACCTGGGACTAATGAATGACTCTGGCAAGCCCTGCAGCAGACCAGTGATGGCTGAAATTCTGTTTAGGGCATACACATACCTTGCAGATTAGCAACGATGGGAAAGGAAACACCCAGCAGGACGACTTGACAGCTTAATGGGATTTTAGAAAAATACACATTGATATTTTTAAACTTTTTTTTTTCCATTCGTATGTTTTTAGTATCATGAAATGTAGTATCAAGTCTTCAACTGAAATAGTGACCACTTTATATAGTTGTTCCAAGACTCCCATGCTTGGAAACATCCCTAGGGATCTGAATGGCAAAGGTCTCTGGGCAAGAACCCTCCAGCCTTTGCAGCGTTCAACATGGTAAATGTGTTTGCCTATAAAGGAGGAAAGGTGAAGAGAGAAAGACACAAGAGCCAGGCCTATGTGTTCTTGGGAGATTTTTTGGAAAATCTAAGGGATGATCTTTCAGACGCCCAAATCACCTAGGTTGCTAGTAGTGGAATTGGGAATTGTTCTTCAAGAACTGTTAACATTCTTTTTCAGTAATGTTTTGCTGCCAATTGGCCTTCAATCTTTGAGTTATTTAAAACCAGTACTAGAGCTGCCTTGGAGTATAATTCAGAACTTCCATACTCACTCAAATATTCCCAATTTTCATGTATTCTCAACCTCTTCCCACTTTCTCCTTTCTTTTTTTCATGAAAATATGCTCATATCTTCCCTAATTCTGCAAAAAAAAATTTTTTGACCCTACTCTCCACTCTAGCTACTTTCTGAATTCTTTCTTTTATTTCACCACCTAATTTCTTGGATGCCATTGTTTCTTCTGCAGTATGGTTCCTGAATAACCCCTTCTTACACTACTGAAAACAAAAAGTGTCTAATAACTAGTGCCCAAATGCCAACCAAAAATCCATTTCTCAGCCTCTTTCCCCCCAAGCTCTCTGCAACATTTAACCTGGATGACTACTCTCTTCCTTCTTAAAACTTGTATTATTTAACAACTTTTTATTCATTTATTTCCCACCAACTCAGATGACTCATCACTCTGTCTCTCTTGCTTACTCCTTTTGTTCCTTCTGTGTTCAAAATATGAAAGTCCTCCTCTGGTCTTATTTGGTAATGGATCCTCTGATCCTGTTTTATCTTTCTACATTGCCTTCCTCAGAGGTCTTAGACATCCATATTCAAGACTTCAACTAGAATTTCTATGTTAGCAACAACCAAATCCTTATCTTATTTTCTGGCCTGCCAATCCCATTTCAACATTTATAGTTACCTAATAGACATTTCTACTTTTGTGATTCAGTCACCTAAAATTAAACACATATAAAACCTATCACTCCATTTCCCCCCAACTGTTTTTACTCTCTTGACTTCTTTATTTCTAAAATTCTCAATTATATTTGTTTTCCCCTCTCTTTTGCCTTTCCAGTCAATCAAGGCCTATACATTATTCTTCCAAAATGCCCCTCACATCCATTTCTTACTCTGGCTTCTAATTGCCAATATCTTAGGCCCTACTCTCATCAACATCTCTAAAAATTTTTTTCTTTTTCAATGAAGAAGCATTTCATTTCTCTCTTTATTACCTCATCCCTCCAAATTTAAAGGAAAAAACAAAGGAAAAATCCTTGTAACAAATATGCATGCTTTTCCTTATCTCATCAGTCCATAAACAAACATTTATTAAGCACTTTCTGAATATACAAATAAGAAAAAGAATCTCTGCCCCCAAGGAGCTTACATATGAATGAGTTGTTGCCATAACTTTCTAATTGTATTTTCAATTCTTCCCTCCCTCAAAATCTATCTTGTATTACCAAATTAGTTTTCCCAAAACTTTTTCTCAATTTGACCTTGATCTATGTTCCCATCCTGTCTCTTATGACTTCCCAGCATGAACTTTCTCTCCAGCCAGTCTATCAGGTAATGACTGTTTTCAAGTTGTTTCACTGTATTTTATATATTTAAATTTTGTTTTCTTCAAATTCAGGAATTTTAAAAATGACAAATCCCTCATGAAAGTAGTTTGGTTCTGCCAAAAGCAACCCCAGAAATTCAAGCTACACAGTAATTTTTGAAAAATGATTCAATGGCTTGAGTTGAGCTAGACCTGCCCAAAAGACAAGAATGAAGTCTAAGCTAAAAACAACTGAAAAATTTGAGTTACTAAAAATTTCAATCATTCACCCTTTATCAGGTTTGGATTCCAGTTTAATAACTCTGCTTCTTAATAGCTGTCCTTAGACAAGTCATTTCACACCCCAGATTCAGTTTCTTCATTTTAAAACAAAATCATTGGACAAGATGATCTCTAATGTCCCTTAAAGCTCTAAATCTTATGAGTTTAAAGCAGAAAAAGTTAGGAAAAATAAAAAGCCAATGAAATAGGCAAATGATTTGTCTTGGCTATGATCCAAGACTACTTTTTCAATACCTGAAGGATCTGTAATTTCATTCATGTGAATACTCCTTCCTCCACCAATACCAACACCAACAAAATTTAAAACCCAAATGATAAAAAAAAAGCTCCAGAAGTTCCTTTCAATGTTGATTCTAAATGAACTGGAATGGCTTTAGAAGTGATCCATTGGGCAATAACTAAAAATAAAATACTAAGGTATCCATTTGTGCTTAGGAAGTGCTTTTTCTTTATCTCTTGCTCTAATCTGTATTTTCTCTAAATGTTAATCTGCCAATTTACATAGACTTTAATAAATATTTATTGTGATGATTTAAACAAAAGGTCACTTGATGTCAGGGATGGATATTCAAATGTAGAAAAATGAGTTTTAACTCATCTTCATCATCTTTGGTTAGGGAGGAAATCACCTCATGCTCCCAGTCAGCTCTACTATATCTTGTGTGCTTAACAGGGTTGCAAGTAGAGTGCCTAGGAAAGAAGTATAAACTGATGGGAGAGTGGGGTATATCTTGCCAATCTAACATATTGTAGTGGTCACAAATTTTATACAAATTACACACTCTTCCCCAAGTGAGTTTTGTGTATTCCTGCTTTTTCATTGTTGTTTCTTCCTGTCATCTTCCTGTCTTTCCTCTCTGACTATCTGAATTCCATCCATCGTTCAAGATACAGCTTATAACTGTAATAAGGAGCTAGACAGGCTGATAATAAAGGAGCTGGTAGTACCAGTAAGTCTCTCAGGCCAGGGAGCCCACTACTACAGTATTCGTTGATTTGAGACAGCCAGGGATGCATGAGCCTGAGCTGAGATGCCCAGTCAGTCTCCCTGCTGTCTGTAGGCTCCTTTAAGGTTGGGAGTGAGGAGCCCCTCCCTGCTGGTGAGAAACCAGAAACCAACAGGAAGTGAAGCCATCTCACTTCCTGAATAAAATGGATGTCTTGTCTAACCCCCTCTGGAGACAAGTTATAGCTATCCTCCTTCTCCTCAGCCCTTTAAGCCCTGATTGATGTTATAAATGAACTATGGTAACTCTCAGAATCAGGCAAGGGGTTTATTTAAACACAAGGGTAAACTGAGGGAAGAGGGTTAGGGTCTGGAGAAGCTGTTGCTAGGGGTGAATGGCCAGTGCTGGCAGAGGGCCTCAGAAGGTAATATCAGGCTGAGGGAACCAGCCCCTCAGCCAGGGATAAATCCCACTGCCCTGATGTAGAGTGGTCTACCAGCTTGACAAAAGAGGGTAATGATCTGGTTTACGGGTGGCCCTGGCTAGGCTAACTTAGCTAATTCCTGCCCACGTTCCACAACCCACCAATCCCACCTCCCGGGGTCCCAAGGGGAAGTCCAGGGGGTAGCTGGATGTCGGGTGAGGTCAAAGAAATCAGAACCCCGAGGTTGGTTCTCCAGGGATATTTATAGTCCCAGCTCCAGCAGTCAGGTCTTGAGGCAGGGACTTGCTGGGTCAAAGTTCCATTCCCCTAACTGCCAGGATTGCCTAGGGAGATTTTTGCAAATACAAGAGATCTTGCATCAATCCTGCATTATATAACTCAACTCTTCTGAGAAGAGTCCTTGACCCTCAAAAGCACAACTATTCTATGAATTCCTAAAATATGTATTGTTGGTACCATTTGCTTAGCACTTTCCCTTCTATTGTTAGTGGTTTAAAAAAATCATCTAGCCAATTGAATTTTATGTGACTTTCTTGGTTTCATTTTCCAACAAAACACTTATTTTATAATTTTGCTTAGTTATAGAATATATTAACATAGCATGTTATTGTATCATATTAATATGTAAATATATTTATTACACATAAATATACATTGTAACAACATGTATCTATCTATACACGCTATATTTAATTTAGTAACATGCTTATTGTGTTATGCTAATATATCAAGATATATTCATTATTTAATATTTATATATCATATATTAATATAATATATTTAGTACATATGATAATTCCATGTTATCTTTTGCTACAATAATATATCTATTATATAATAATGACATGTAAATAAAGGTATATTTATTATATGCTAACTCTTCTATACTAATATATAGCATAGATTTATTATATATAATATCTTATGATACATTGTATATTAATGCACATGTATTATATGATTATGTATTATATGACAATATAATATATGGTTATGTATTACATAATATATGTACTTGTACCATAGACTAATCATCTACTATATATTAACATAGTACATATATTTTACATATAATAATTATGTATAAATATAATAAATTTATTATATCTAATATAGACATTGTCATAATACAATAATATGCTTATTACATAATGATTCAATATATATTTTTTGTTATTCAGTCATTTCAGTTGTATCTAGTTCTTCATGACCCCATTTTTTTCTTGTTTTCTTGTTAATGTTCTTGGGGTTTTCTTGTTAATGATAATGGAGTATTTTGAATTTCCTTCTTTAGTTCATTTTATAGATGAGGAAACTGAGACAAACAGGGTTAAATGACTTGCTAAGGGTCATACAGCGAGTAAGTGTGGTCAAATTCAAACTCAGTTCTTTATGACTCTTAACCTAAGTGCTTTTTCAACTGTGCCACCCACCTGTCCTAGATATGTGTCGTAATATGTACATGTCAGATATAGTATCTATTACTGTTTTATTCTTTAACCTAATGCAATACCCTCCACATAGTAAAAATATGCTTTGATCGTTAAGTAATATTATCCAACTCTTAATGAAGAGATGAGTGCTTTTGTCCCACTGAGACATGGGCCAACAACAGGAAAGGGTAAATTGAGGGAAGGAGGAGAGCTGGCAGGAAGAAAGGAGTAAAACCAAGAGGGCTGGAACTGGGAATTTGGGTACACAGAGGGAGTTTGGCAGGTGCCAGGTGGGCCATAAGTCATGTAATCAGAGATGAGAGCTGTAAGAAACCTGAGGGATCCTAATCTTCCTATTTCATAAATGAGGGAACTAAAGCCACAAGGATGAAATGATACGATCACACAGGTACTAAGCGACAGAAAGCCAGGTCTTCATCCTCTGACTCTAAGGCCAGCTTCTCTTTCATCGTACCAATTCCTCACTTATTGTCTTTATCCTTTCAACCAGAGCAATAGAAGATACCAGGAACCATTTCATTTCTTTACAACTGCATTATTTTCATTCAAAATTTATTGATACTATTAATTCCATGTTTCAAATGCTCTCTTTTTTCATCTCTGCCTCTTAATGGCTCTTGGTTTCTTTCAAAACTCAGTTTGAATCCCACCTTCTACAGGAAGTCTTTTCTGTTACTTCCCATAGCTGTTAAGGTCTTCCTCCCTGAACATCATTTCTTTCATCAAAAACAAAAATGCCTATTATGTGCCGGGCACTGTGCTAAACACTGGGGAGAAAAAGATTGCAAAAACAATCCCTGCTCTGAAGGAGTTTATGACCAACTGGGGAAACATAATGTACTAAAAAAAACATGCACAGGATAAAATGAAGATAATCAGAGAGGGAAGGCACTAGCATTATGGGGGACCAGAAAAAACTTATAGTTTATAAAGAACTTCTCTTATAACTCTGTGAGGTATATAGTGCAAACAAGAATGTCCACATTTTACATATGGACTGAGGCTAAAAGATAATGTGATTTGTTTGCTACACAACTAGCAATTAGAATTGAACTTCAAACACACATTTCTCCAGCTATTTCCATTAGGCTAATAATATATTCAGTTTTATAAGCAGTTTAGGCTTTTCTATAAAGGAGCTGGAAAGTACCTAAGAGGTTATTAACTACAATCCTCTCATTGTACAGATTAGAAAACTGAGGCCCAGGGAGGTGAAGGAATCTGCTAGGGTTGCATATGCAGAGTTTAGGGTAGGACCCAGGTCTCCTGATGTCTAGTCCAGAATTCTCAAATGTGTATGAGTGTGTGTATGTCTTTATCTGAGGGCACGCATATCTCTCTCATTCTCATTCTCAAACTTTTCTGATCCCATTGGCTCTAACAAGTTTAGGCAGAACCCTAACCATTTTTGACAATTGTATCATGAGGTCAACCAGGCTTAGCAAGTAGCTGGAGTTTGCCCAAATACTGTTTTTTAATTATATATTTCAAGAATTGACAGAAATCCTGAGAAGTCCTTCAATAACAGAACAATGTGTACATGCACTCAAAAATGAGCATTTTTGTTTTGATTTTGATTTAAAATGTGAAATTCTAATTTTAAAAAATACTGGGAACCTTTCTCTTCTTTGGTAACTCCTTACCTAGGATTGCAATTTTAGGAAGGACCTCAGGTATGTTTCACCTTACTGCTACTTGGATTATTCAAACTCCTCCTTCTATTGCCTACCATATTGATCTGACCCAAGCATTGAGGAAAAGATCTCCCCATCTTAATACCTATTACCAGCAATTGCCCTTAGGGCTGGAGAATGACCTTACATTAGTGCTAAGTTAGGATATGGGAAACCCTTTAGCTCTGAGAATAATAATGCCAATGCCAATTACTATTACTGGTTTAGTACTGGAATATCTATAGGGCCCAAAGGTAGACCTACTGGGAAAAGAGAAAATAGAATAAAGAAGGGGGAAAAGGGAAAAGGAAAAGAAGATATCTGTAGTGGGGAAAAAAAGGAAGGGGGAAAAAAGAGAGCAGGGTAGAGAGGTATATAGAATGGAACCAGGTTCAGGAACCACTCAGTGCCATTCATGCTAGAGCTCATCTCCCAGTCCCCAGCTTCTCACTCCACAGCTTCTATTCTTTCCACTTGACTAAACTGATATCATTTATTCCCTCATTCTTTCCCTTGTGACCTCCTTGTGAGCAATCAGACTGTGAATTACAGAAGTTAACCCACTCCAGAACACCTCTTTTGGCATGCGACCACATTCAATATGTCACCATTCCAAGTACTTAATCTGACTTTTCAGCCTTTATCTCACACTTCTCTCCAGTGCCAAATCTCTGCCCAAGCCAGATTGGGCTATTCATTGTTCCCTGAATATTCCTTCTACTTTCTGGTCTTAGTGTTTTTGTTTAAGCATTTCTCCTTCAATCAAACATTTATTAAGAATCTACTATATGCAAAACATGGGAATACAAAGATGAAATAAAATATGGCTTCTTGCTCTCCATGATCTTACCATCTGAGGTAATATAACATCAATGGAGGAAGTTGAAAAGAAGTATGTAAGGAGGTTTCATAGAAACATTACTGTTAACTAAGAATCAAGGAAGGCTTCATGGAGATGACATCTGAACTGGAAACTGAAGGAAGAAATGAATTTTAGTTGGTAGAGATGTGGAGGATCTATGTTTCAGGTATGAGGAAATGGAATGCACTAATGCATAAGAGTGGAAAAGTGAAGGACAAGGTTGAGGAATAGAGTTTAATTGGTTGATATGTGTAATACAATAGGAAATAAGGCTAGAACCAGACCAGGATCAAAGACACAAATAGAGAGATTAGCTTTGGCACATTTTGGAGGATAGTCACCCTGAGACTGGAGCAAAGGAAAAGAAGATGGGTGAGTAAAGACTGTCATGATGATGATGACGATGATGTTGGTGATAATGATGATAATAAACATTATATAACTCTATAAGATTTATATAATGCTTTACATATATTATCTCATTTGCTCATAACAATTCTCCAAGGCAGTTATTATTATTAAATTCATTTCACAGATGAGGAATGAGAATTTAGGAATGGTGGAGAGATAAGGGAGCTCACAAAGATGCCTTGATCTACTTTAAAATTATTTTCAATGGCTGAGAAGATACATGAACCTGTTTGATCTCTGCCATATTACCCTCCAAACAACATTGCTATAATACCTCAAAACGAATTCTGAAGCAACTGAACCCAAAAAAGGCTGGCGTGAAACAAATTTTCAGCCCAAATAGCTTAGACAGCCAACATGTAAGATCTATCATATAGGGGTAGAAGTGGTGAACAGATCAGCCTGACAAAGGAAGTCCCCACATTGGAAAGCCAGCATAGATCTCAGGGACAGATGAATCAGCGGCAATGGCTTTTGGAGCTCTCAGCCACAGATGGTAAGGGGTAGTCAGACAAGAACTCGGAAGGAGATTACAAGGGTCTCTTTGATGGCTCTGGATGCAAGATTCTTGTCTCATTGCCTATATGTAAGTCCAGGTTTCAGTCCCTGGTTGCAATCCCAGAGTGAGAAGGAGCGGTAGCTCACACACCTGTTTACAGTCATAGGGAAGCAGGGTACCTGGTTAGAATTCTTAGGCAGAAAAGAGTATTTGTGGTTGTTTACATACCAGAGCACAGACTAAGAGAGTATTAAACACGCCTCTCTTTAGAGTATACCTCCTTGGAAGAACTGGAAACTTATAGATACCTAAAGCTAGCTGTGAAAGCAGCTGCACACAGAACTGAAAGCTTGGAATATGCTCCCTTCAGCATAGGAATGAGTCCATCTGTAAAAGTTTTTTAAAGTTAAAAGACAAGAAAAAGGCTGGAAAATAAACAAACAAAAAAGAAACTCAACATAGAAAATTATTTTGGTAACAGGAAAGGCCAAAATACAAACTCAGAAGAAAATAATAAAGTCCATACTGCTACATCCAGCCTTAAATAAAAATAAGGATTGGTCTCAAAATGAATTAATGGAGGAGCTCCAAAAGGAAGAGAGGGAGAAAAAATTAGAAAAGAAATGAGAGTGAAGCAGAAAAAAAGCATGAAAGAAGTCAACAGCTTGGTAAAGGAGACACAAAAAATACTGAAGAAAATAATATCTTTTAAAAAAAGACTAGGCCAGTTGTTAAATAGGTACAAAAATTGATGGAAGAGAAATCTTTAAAAAGCAGAACTGGCCATATAGAAAAAGAGGTATAGAAATTCACTGAGGAAAAGAACTTCTTAAAAAATAGAATTGACCAAATGGAAAAGGAGGTACAGAAATTCACTGAAAAAAATAACATTTTTAAAATTAGAATTGGGCAAGTGAAAATATAATGACTTCATGAGACATAAAGAAACAATCAAACAAAGTCAAAAGAATGAAAACATATAAGAAAATTTGAAATATCTCATTGGAAAAACAACTGACTTGGAAAATAGATTCAAGAGAGATACTTTAAAAACTGTTGTACTACCCAAAATCCATGATAAAAAAAAAAGAGCTTAGACATTACCTTTCAAGAAATTATCAAGGAAAACTGCCCTATTATTTTAGAATCAGAGGATAAAATAGAAATAGAAAGAATTAATTTTCTCCTGAAAGAGATACCAAAAAAATAATTCCCAGGATTATAGTCAAATTCTAGTCCACTCAGGTCAAGGAGAAAATATTAAAAGTGGCTAAAAAGAAACAATTCAAATATCATAGAGCCACAGTCAAGGTAACACAAGATTTAGAAGATTCTATATTCAAAGATCTGAGCAACGATAGTATGCTATTCCAGAAGGAAAAGGAACTAGGATATCAACCAAGAATTATCCACCCCAAAAAACTGAGCATAACCTTTCTGGGTGAAAAATGGGTATTCAATGAAACAGAGGATTTTTGAACATTCCTGATGAAAAAAGCCAAACTGAATAGAAAATTTAACTCTCAAATACAAGACTCAAGAGAAGTATAAAGAGGTAAACAAGAAAGAGAAATTAAAGATTTATTCATTAGGGTTAAGTGGTTTTTAGATTTATTCATTAGGGTTAAGTGGTTTTTACATTCCTACATGGGAAGATGATTCTTGAAACTCCTAATATCCGTATCATTAGTAGGGCAGTTATAAGGAGTATACATAGACAGAGGACAAGGGTGTCAGTTGAATGTGATGGCATGATAACTAAAAAAAATTAAATTGCAGAATTTAATTGAGAAACAAGAACATTGGGAGAAGAAAGAAACAGAATGGAGTAAATTATCTCACAAAAACAAGGCATGAAAGCACTTTTACAAGAGAGGGGAAATGGGGAAGGGAGGGAGGGGAGTGCTTTAACCTTATTCTCACTGGAATTGGCTCAAAGAGGGAGGAACATACACAATTAATTGGCTATAAAAATCCATTTTACCCTACAGGAAAGTAAGAGAGGAAAGGGATAAAAGAAGGGGAAAGCAAGTCTGATAACAAACAAGGCTAAATGGGGGATGTGGTGATTAGAAGCTAAACACTTTTGAAGATGGACAGAATGAAAGGTAGGAGAAAAGGATAAATGAGGGACAGAGAGATATAAGATAGAGAATAATTTAGAGTAATCATAGTGGTGAAAAAATGTTTATAACAAATCTCTAATAAAGGTCTCATTTCTCAGATACACAGAGAAATGAGTCAAATGTATAAGAATACAAGTCATTCACCAATGGATAAATAGTTAAAGGATATGAACAGGCAGTTCTCAGATGAAATAATTAAAGTTATTTATAGTCATGTGATAAAATACCTTAAATAACTATTACTTAGAGAAACACAAGTTAAAACAACTCTGAAGTAGCCCCCACACACAACAAATGGGCTATTATGACAGAAAAGAAAAATGACACAACTTGGAGGGAATGTGGGAAAACTGACACACTAATTCACTACTGGGGGGGTTATGAACTGATTCAACCATTCTGGAGAGCAATTTGAAACTATATCTAAAGGGCTATAAAAGAATACATACCCTTTGACCCAGCAACACAATAACTAGATTTGTATCCCCAAAAGATAGAAAACAAAAAGAACTTATAAATACAAAAAATTTTAAAGCAACTATTTTTATAGTGGCAAAGAATTGGAAAGTGTGAGACTATAACCATCAACTGAGGATGACTGAGTAAATTATAGTACATGATTGTAATGGAATATTATTGTGCTATGAGAAATGATGAGCAGGAGAAACTCAGAAAAAAACCTGGAAAGACTGACTTACATGAACTGATGTAGAGTAAAATAAGCAGAATCAAGAGAACATTGTACATAATGCCAGCAATATTGTATCATGAACAACTGTGAATAACAGTTATTCTCAGCAATAAAATGATCCAAAATAATCCCAAAGGATCGTGATAAAAAAAATGCCTTTTGCTTCCAAAGAAAGAACTGATGGAATTTGAATCTAGATCAAAACAGATATTTTTCATTTTTTCATAATTTTTTGGTTTGAATTTTTTCCCACAAAAGGATTAATACAGACAAGTGTTTTATATGATCGAATATGTAAAATCTTTATCAGACTGCTTACCATCTCAGTTTGGGGGGGAGGGAGAAAAAGAAAGAATTCAAGATAATTTTTTAAATATTAAAAACCATTTTTACATGTAATTGGGGAAAAAGTAAAATATCAAAAAATAAATAAAAATAAATATTGATTGGCAAAATTTCCTCCCTCCCTTATGGTCTTTGTTACTGTTTACTTCTTTCAGTTAGGTCTAACTTTTTGTGACCCCATTTAGGTTTTTCTTAGCAAAGATACTAGAATGGTCTGCTATTTCCTTTTTCTATTCATTTTACAGATGAGAAAACTGAGGCTAACAGTTAAGTGACTTTCTGAGAGTCATACCGTTAATAAGTGTGTGAGGCCAGATTTGAACTCAGAATGATGACTCTTCTTGGCTCCCAGCCTGGCACTCTATTCATTGCTCCTCCATTATGAACCTAAAACATTAGCAAATGATTATAATGAAGAAATTACAAAAAGGAGGGTCATATACAAAATGTAAACTTATTTTATGTCCTGTTTGTTTTATTAAAAAAAACTAAATTTAATACAGAAGTAACAACCCTGTTGGTATTGTTAGACTATGAGAGCAAGGATTTTTTTTCTTTGCATTTGTTTCTCTAGCACTTTGCACATAGTAGGTACTTAATAAATGTGTGTTGGTTGATTGGTTGTTTTTTTTTTTTTGATGCTTTTTGTTTTCTTCTGTATATTCTAAAAAATGTTATGTTGACATTTCTTGGGAGAGAGGCATGTGCCAATCAACTCCAACTCTTCTCTCATCCTTGATCTCAGACTTCTGGGTGAAGTAAAAATGTCATCTTCCGAGCTGGGTGGGGACTGAGTAGAGATGACAAGAGCAGAAAGGAGGTTTGGGACAGTTAACATGGGGACTGTGATGTCGAATTGATTATCATTCATTAGTGAAAGATAAGTTCAGTTTCACAAAGTGAATTTGTGATGAACTTACTTGCTATATTTTTTGTGACATTTAGCAATGATTGGTTGTTCAGGGATAGGTATGCTGGAGTTATAGCACTTTACAAATTTTATCCTATTTGATTTTCACAATAAGGGAAGATGTTGCTGCTGTTTCAGTTGAGGAAACTGGGGCAAACTTGCCCGGGGTCACACACTGATTAGTGTCTAAGGCTTTATTTGAACTTGGGTTTTCCTCATTCCAAGCCTACTGTTTTATCGACTGAACCCCATAGCTCCTGGATTTGAACCCAGGTCCCAATGTGCCAGAACCACCATCATAACACAGTATCCTCTCAGATAAGTTCTATTTCTTTCATGAAGTGTTCCCTACTCAGTATAGCTCGCCAAGATCTCTATGTTGAATTCCTACATTATAGTTAAAAGCCATAAGCTTATTGGGGATTTATTCTTTATTGCCTCATATTATTAGAGAACTATTCATGTATGCATAACTCATCTCCCTTTCAACGATAGGGCTACAGTGCTTAAACTATTTTGTACATAGTAGGTGCTCTAGCAATAATTGTTGGTTGATAGGCCACATCAACAAGGGAAGGACTCAATCACTGAACAAATTTAGATCTAATTTATTATGGAAAAGAGGACAACTTATGGTTTGGTAGATATTATGCTTATTGTTGGATCATGGTGGATGATATCAACACACACACATATACATATATGTGTTTTTTGTATATTTCTATCTTCTTATCAACAACAAGACAACTAAAAGCATGAAATGAAAAAAAATACAAAATGCCCCTGAGATTCCAGGTGACACCGTCATTTTTTCAGGAACAGAAAATGGAGCAGAAGTTTTAGAACCATTAACCTGATTATAAATTGGCTGAATGTGAGATCCTTGCTCAGTGATCAACAATGGGCATGCTATTGGAGGAATATAATCATATAAAATCATTGACATTCTGACTATAAATAAAATGAGAATCAACCAACTAAACAACATTTTAAAAGATCTACTATGAGCCAAGAATTGTGCTAGATCTTGGGGATGCAAAGAAAACAGTGAAACAGTCTTTGACTTGAAGAAATTTATATTCCATCATGGTAGATGACATGCGTTTACACTGGTGTATATTCTGTGTGTGTGTGTGTGTGTGTGAGTGTGTGTGTGTGTGTGAGTGTGTGTGTGTGTGTGTGTGTATGCATTCAGGGTAATTTGTGTGGAGTAGCACAAGCGGGTAGGACACTAAGAAGACAAAAGGAAGTTGAAACCAAATAAAATAGGTTCTAGGTTTTCCTTGAAGAAGCTAATCAAGGAATTGAGGCAGTTTATTTCATGGTGTGTCCAAACACTATAAGGAACATTGCATGGGATAGTTGGTCATTTCTTTTTGCAGTATTCATGCTAAGTATTTGCAAAAGGACCACCAGGAAAATAATTTCAGGTTGGATACATCTATTGCAAAGAATGCAGAAAGTGAGAAATTCTATGAATTTCAAAGCTTTCGAAATCAATATATACTCTACTACTGAATGTAGTCAATGCAAATGTGTGCATAGGTGGGAAGAGTGACAAATAATGGTGGGAAATATGAATAAAAAATAAGACACAAAAGAAGTCAAGGGCTTGTAAACTACATACAAGTCTCACAAAAACACATCATGAATTCTTTGAGAAAAGAATCAGATGGCACTGCTCATAGTAAACTCTGAATAACGTCACACAAAAAAATGAAATTAATTATATTTTAACAGAGAGGAAATGGCTAATTGCTCATGTGGGAATCATTCCTGAATCAGCTGTCTGTGCACAATTAGACCACCAATTTGTTAGAGCAAAGATATTAAGACAAAACTAAAAGCAAGAATTATATATGGTATTAAATTAAAATAAAATTCTGTCCTGATTCATTTAAATAAGTTATTGTTGCAAAAAAAGGAATATGGAGGAAAGAAATGAAATTTATGGTATTTAAAACAATTTATTATAGAAATTTAATGAGTGTAAATCAACTGCCAAAGTAGAGCTATCAAAAGAGCTTAAAACTACCTTAGTCAGGAACACTTAACTTGCCAAGGAGAGAGATACAGCAATCAAGGGCAACCTGATATTAGAATATGTATTCATTTACAAAATCTTAAGAAAAAGAATAGCAGAAGATTATGTCCAGCACTGTCTTAAAAACCAGCAAGAAGTAGTGAATGGAAAAATCAGCCTAACAAAGGCTCACTGAAAGACCCAACTAGTCATAGTCACCCTTAGGGGACTTGAAGATAAAATTGAAAGGAAGACATCAAACAAATGAAAGATTGAAAAAAAATCTATATTCACAATAGGCTCATTTCACTATCATAGAAAATGGAATCATTAAACTTGGCTGGGATATCACAGTCCTGGATATGGTTTTAGGGGAAGTAGAAAAAACAGGCAGAAATAGAAAAACTGGAGAGAACACAAAAAAGCCTGCTGGACTAGACCAAATGCAAACAGAGGAGTTCTGTGCTTGGAAGTAACACAAATTTGAGGGTATGACAGAATAAATTCTTGATGTATTTAAAGGAAGGAAAGATACCAAAAGTGTGGAAAAAAATTTCTAACATTATTACCCAAAAAGGCAACTTAGAGAACATCAATGACTAACATATGCCTACTTTTCCAACTATATAAAGATATTTATGAGAATAATCTATGCATCCATCAAAAAGCATCCTTGATGAGGGTATTAGGAGGGACAAGCAGGACTTCTTTGCTTTTTTTATTCTGAACTTAACAAATACCAAATAAAATGAGGATTTTGATGTACAAAATAGAACAGATAAAGACATTAAACCATAAATTTCCATTATGTACAGATTGCATTTTTCCTTTTAAGTATGTCATAAATTCAACACGTAACTTTCAAAGTTATACTGCTTGCCTGGAATTATTTCTTGTCTTCTGTCCTTTGAGCATTTTTAAAATACATATATGACCCTCTTTACTATTTTTTTATAACTCTAATATTAATGCCCTTTCCCTCTACAGATCCTCCCATCAAAAATGAAAAACAAAAACAAATCCTTTGTAAAAAATACGGATAAACACACAAAACAACTCTTCACATTGGCTTTATTGATAAATATGTGTCTCATTCTATACCTTGAGTCCATCACCTCTCTGTCAGGATGGTGGTTAGTATGCTTCATCATCATCTACTCTCTGGAATCTTGGTTGGTTATTGCAGCCAGTCAGGCAATAAGTATTCCCCACTAGTCAGGCAAACCGTATTTAAGTGCCTACTATATCCCAAACACTGTGATAAGCTTAGGATATATATATCTCCTATATATTTATTTTTTAAAAAAGGTTAGAAGATAGTCTCTGCCCTCCAGGAGCTCATAGTCTAATGAGAGAGATAACAAATAAACAAATATGTAGGGGCAGCTGGGTAGCTCAGTGGATTGAGATTCAGGCCTAGAGACGGGAGGTCCTAGGTTGAAATCTGGCCTCAGACACTTCCCAGCTGTGTGACCCTGGGCAAGTCACTTGACCCCCATTGCCTACCCTTACCACTCTTCCACCTATAAGTCAATACACAGAAGTTAAGGGTTTAAAATAAAACAAACAAACAAACAAACAAAAAACCAAATATGTAAAACCTATATACAGGATTAAAAGGAAATCATTAAAAGAGAAGGAACTAAAATTAAAAGAGATTGGGAAAGTTGGAACTTGAAGAAAGCCAGAGAAGTTAAGAGGCAGAGATGAGGAGGGAAAGCATTTGAGGCATAGGGGACAGCCAGAAAAAGTGTCCACAGATGGGAGATGGAGTGTTTTATTTATGGAATAGAAAGGAAGACAGTGGCACTGGATCAAAGAAGATCTTGCAGGGAGTAAGCTGTCAGAAGACTAGGAAGGAAGGCTGGGAGGGATAGATTATAAAGAACTTTGGAAACCAAACAGAAGATTTTCTATTTAATTCTAGAGATGACAGGGAGCCACTGGAGTTTTTTGAGTAGGGGAGCAACATAGTCTGATTTGTTCTTTAGGAAAAATAATTTTTGTGACTGAATGGAGGATGGGTGGGAGTGGGGAGAGACTTGGGGCAGGCAGATCCACCAGCAGGATATTGCAATGGTCCCAGAGTGAGTTGACTGAGGATTTGAACCAGAGTAGTTGCATTTATTAGAGGAGAGAAGGGGTTGCATTTGAGAGATGTAGCAAAGGTAACTTTGACCGATCTTAGCCTATAGAGGGTAAGAGAGAGTGAGGAGTTGAGGATGGGATGACATCTAGATTACGACTCTGGGGGACTGAGAGGATAATTTTACCCTCAATATTAACAAGGGAATTTGGGGACACAAATAGTTTTGATAATAGCCTGACCACTAGCAAAGAACATTTCTCTACTGTTTAAGTATTTATTTTTATAGAGACTGTTTTACAGTTATGCTCATATAGTTTCCTCAATGATCCCAGCTTGGGATTCTTAGAGGTGAAGATGAGGAAGGAATATATTCTAGGAGTGGAGGAAAATCTCTGCTAAGACATAGAGAAAAAGAGATGGAAAATTGCCTAAGTTCAAGGAACAGGTAGTAGAACCGTTTGGTTGGAAAAGGGAGTAAGCAAAGAGGATTAATATGAAATAAGGTTGGAAAGATTGGTTGAGGTCATTGGTGAAGGGCTTTAAATGCAGACTGAAGAATTAATTAGAGTCACAGAAAGTTCTTGAATGGGGGAGTTCTGGACTTGAAGTCAGATCCTAGGTTCTAAATAACCCCTCAGACACTTAATAGCTGTTCAATCATAGTTAATTCATTCCTTCTCTCTGAGATTCTGTTCCCTTATCTTTGAAAAGGAAGGGAATAATAATCCTTGCTATAAATAACTCAAAAGATTGTTGTGAATAAAATGCAGTATAAACCTTAAAGTGTTATAGTGACATGAACTAATATTATTGTTACTGTTCAAATGGAAAGTCACAGCTGCCATTGACAAATTTGCTATATTTTAGTGAAAGATTTGTATCTGAGAAGGGTTGGGAGATCACCTTCTATTTCTTCCCCATACCCTACCTCACATCCCCTCTAGAGTATTCTTAGTAGCACTTAACTCTTCTCTGAAGGGTTGTGTTCTTAGGCTAAGCCATACAGTGATCCCACACAAACTGTCCTGAAGAGAGAAGAAATAATCATGGGAGGCAGCCACATCTCAATGGCACTTTTAGGAAACTCACATTAGGTATAGTGACTCAAGACTTCTTTAGCTCAAGACTTCTCACCAACCTGGAAGAATCTGGTTCTGTCAATTTCTTGATAATTCCTATGCCTCTTGTCCATTCTGGTACCTTACTTTTATTTTGCTCCCCCAAAATGGGCATAATTATTCAGTTTTCATGAATTGCCTGGAGTGAAAGAGAGAGGAAACATTAACTGAATTTTCATCCACCCTTCTTTCCTCTGAAGAACTTCATCATATAAGAGGAAATCCCTCTTGCATTTGGAATTTGTGCATCCTCATTAACACTGGTGAATGCTTTCAAGTGTGCATCTCCTTGTTTTAAAAATCACTTATTGTATTGTGCTGTGTTGTATAGTGAATTGGAGGATCACTAAATGAAATAGTCTCTGGTTGCATCTAATAGAAATCTTGTAGGATCTACTAGAATATATGCTTTTTGAAGGCAAAGATTGTTTCACTTTGGTCTTTTAAAAATTTTATGGACATATTTTGTTTTTATATAATGAATATTTAATAGATTGCTCCCACTTTGTGAAAAGTCCTGTGTAACAGAGTAAAATTAATAATTCAATGACCTCATCTGAAAGTACATGCAACATTTCACATCTGTACCTCACTTTTTCTGTTTTAAAAAATTAACTAAAATCTATTTTCTCTTCCTCATTTTCAGTACCTACCACAATGCTTGGCACATGATATGTTGTTGTCAAGTCATTTCAGTTGTATTTGACTTTTTGTGTCCCCATTTGGAATTTTCTTGGCAAAGATACTAGAGTCATTTTCCATTTCTTTCTCCAGCTCATTTTACAAGTGAGGAAACTGAGGCCAACAGGATTAAGTAATTTGCCCACATAGCTAGAAAGTATCTGGTCCATTTGAACTCAGGAAAATGATTCTACCTGGTCCAGGTCCAGCACTCTATCCATTGTGCCACTGTGCCTGGCACTTAATAAATGCACATTGAGCAGATTAATCTGTGTTCTCCCTCCTCTTAGAATCCCTAGACTCCTTAAAAATTCATCTCAAAGGAGCATCTACGTGGCTCAGTGGATTGAGAGCCAGGCCTAGAGATAAGAGGTTCTTGGTTCAAATCTTGACTCAGGCACTTCCTAATTTTGCAACCCTGGGCAAGTTACTTAAATCCTGTTGCCTAAACCTTACCACTTTTCTGTTTTGGAACCAACATAAAAAATTGATTCTACAATACACAGTACTGATTCTAAGATAGAGATTAAGGGTTTTAAAAAAGTTCATCTCAGATGCCACTTTCTTTGTGCAGCCTTTAGTGTCCTTCCACTCAAAAATGATATCATATCTACTTTTTATATATTTTATATCTACTTATACCTAAACATATTGCCCCTTTCTCCTCAAAACAGGATTATAGCTATCAAGAAATCTTATGTAACCCAGTGGGATATAAGCTCCTTGAAGGAAAGGATTGTTCCAACTTGATTTTTATGTCCCTAGAACCTAAACCAATTCACATCCATAGTAGATGTTTCATAAATCCATGTTGACTGAGTAATTGATTGACATATACATTAGACACCATTATAGAAGAGCACTTTTAAGGCTACATTTTGCTCTACGAAATGCCTTTTTTAAAATTCATCAAGAAATAATAAACATGGGAGGATTTTTTTGTTTCCTAACTCTTTGGTCAACTATATAATAGCAAAGATGTGATCTGCAATAGAAATTATTCTGTGAAAACCTATATCTTTGCCATGTCATAAATTCATAAGATTATAGACTTAGAGCTAGAAGGGGTCTTTAGTGGTCATACTGTCCAACCACCTCATTTTATAGATAAAGAAACTTGAGACCAATTGAAGTTCAGTGATTTGCCAAAGGCCAAAAAGCTGTCAAGCATTAGAAACAGGAGTTTGGTTCTTTGTCCACTGCACCATGCTATTCTATTGCTATATGTATGGACCATTCTCATGAAGGTTTTATAAAGGTGGAAAAATAGGTACAAGGGTGAATAGTCACATTCTCTGGGTAATAATATCATCGGCAATCATTTCTATTCTTTAGGAATCCTCATTAAAAATTGATCTGAGTGCCTTTTAAAAATGTTTCCTTCAAAACTATTATGCTATAAGAAATGACAAGCAAGATAATTTCAGAAAAAACTAGAAAGTACTGCATGAACAGAGGCAGATTGAAATAAGCAGAACCAGGAGAACATTGTACACAGTAACAGCAATGTTGTACGATGATCAGCTGAAAACTTGGCTACTCTCAGCAATACAATGATCTGGGATAATTCTGAAGGAATTTTGACAGGGAATACTGTTGACCTCCAGAGAAAGAACTGTTGGAGTCAGATGGATGCAGATCATGGCATACTATATTTCACATCAGTGTATTTACAGTATTATCTGGGGGTTTTAGTTTTGTATGAGTGCTCTTACAACAGGAACCAATATGGAAGTGTGTTTTACATGATAATAAAAATAAAAATGTTTCCTCCAAGACAAACTTCTTCATGCAGATTTGGTTTTGTCCAGCCACTCTTTTCAACTTGATCTTCTTAAGAACCATTTTCACTTACTTGAAAAAGCACATCAGGTACTGTTTTGTTAGAGTCCAAACATGATGGTTTCAATGTCATTAGTGATGAGGCTAGAGCTCCATGGAGATGCTGCCAAATCTGTTCCATTTCATCACTTCTCTTTATTGTCTTCCTTCCAATTTCCACTATAAATGCTCTTGGGATGATCTGGTTGGGCTTTATACCAAGCCTGATGCTTATTCATTTTCCACTCTACTGGCTTTTGCTATTCTATGAGGCAATATTCCTCATAATATTCCATCATCCTTCTCCATGATGTTTTACAAATGAGCTTCTATTTCAAACCAACACTGCCCTTGGCTGCCATGTCTTTCTACTTGGCAAAGATATCAAGTATTTTTTGGCTGAGGTAGTTTCTGGGCTCCTTGGCCTCTTTCATTGTGATGAGAATTCATATTGGTTAAACTTCTTTAAGAAATAGTGATAATTGGGGGGGGGTCAATGTCATTACTTTTATCCTCTTCCTTTTTTCTCTAGTTTCATTGTGCTTTAGACTTTGTACTAAAGCATCAATCATCTGATTATACTCAGCTGATTAAGAAATGGCTCTCATGACAATAATCAGTCATTTTCTGTCTTAAAAGATAAAACTTAATTAATTTTTGGTGCTGCTGTTGAGTGTTCAACTTGCCCAATGACTTTTGTCCCTCTTCTTGAAAAAGCTTTCATAAAGGGACAGTTATGTAGCACAGTGGATAGAATGCCAGGTGTGGCATCAGGATGCCCTGATACAAATCTGGCCTCAGACACTTCCTAGTTTTGTGACCCCGGGCAATGCACTTAAAGTCAATTGCCTGGCCCTGGCTGCTTTTCTGCCTTAAAATTGATACTAAGACAGAAGGTAAGGGTTAAAAAAAGTATTCATAATAAATAAGATGAGGCTTATGAGGAGTCTACAAACCTTTGGTTGCCTCTATTTCTGAATCCAGAGGCACATTTCCAACATATTTGGAATGAGGAGGACATGAGTTCAAACCCTGCCTGAAGTACTTATTAGCTATGTCTGGGCAAATCATTTAGCCATTTTTAGTCTCAGTTTTCTTATGCACAAAACAGAGTAAAAATAAAACATATCTCATAGGTTTGCTGTGAGGATCAAATGAGATAAAACACCTCCTTTGATGAAAGAGAGCCTTTGTAAAACTTGAAGTGCTACTTCTTATGATTGTTATTCCTATTTTTTATTCATGTTATCAATGTATGTTAGCTTGATTTGGAGGAACCTTTCAAGTTCATAAAACTTTTTCACTTTCTATTATAAATGTTGATGCATAAACTATGATCTTCTCAGTGCTCATCTTTTTGCTTATTTTCATTATAAGTAAAACATGATGAGATGATCAAATGTCCCCTAAAATGATTTTTTTGTTGTTGCCTTTGGATACACTTTAAAACTAACTCTGCCATCTTCTTTCTGCATATGAAACCAACTCCCTTATCCATGTGGGAACTCATGGGGCATTCTTCACATTAGCTACAACATCTTTGTTTCCTCATTCCATTTGTGAAAGAAAGGACGTCATTGTTATGATCCAAGTCTTCCAATATCATACCATCTCAATGATTGTAGGTCAAAGAGTTCACCTTTAGATACGTATAGTTAAGTTGATTCATTCTCATAGATTTGGAGGTAAAAGACTAGTTAGTCAAACCCCTTCATCTAACAGTTGAAGAAACTGAAATCAAGAAAAGTAAAATGACTTTTCCAAGATTGCACAGGTTAATAAATAGCAATTTGGGATTCAAACATGCATCTTCTGATTAAAAATCCATTGCTTTTTCCAATATACTATACGTCTGCTATCAAAAATGAACCATTGCAGATGAACAACATCAGTATTACATTAGCATTCATTAATTAAAAGACTTGGGCTTCCAGCATGTTGGCAGTATCCTCCATAAATGATATGATGGAATGATATGGATAGTAATCACTCAGGATGAGAAGTGGATTTTTTGCAATCTGGCAGAGAGAATGACCATGCCAAGGAGCTTGTGAATCCATGAAAATAATAGAGTAATTTTAAAATGTTATTTCTTTTCCTTTCTTTTTTAAGTAATAACTTCAATCTTTTTTAAATTCTTTTTTCCCAATATTTTATTTTTCCCAATTACATGTAAAAAAGATTCTTAACATTTGTTTTCTATAATTTTAAGTTTCAAATTCTCTTTTTGCTTCTTCCTTCCTCTTCCCCATCCCTGAAGGCAATAAACAAGTTGCTATGGGTTATACATGTGCAATCATGCAAAACATATTTTTCCATATTGGTTATATTGTGGATGAAGACATATATTTTTAAAAAACATCAATAAAGTAAGATGAAAATTAGTAAGTTCAGCCTACGTTCAGATTCCATCAGATTTTTTTCCTCTGGAGGTCTTAACTGTATAAGAGTGTTTTCCACATCCTAAGTCCTTGGTTTTCTGTGGTCAATTGTTAGTATTCATATCTGAGCTTTACAGTGGAAAAGATGAAGGAGACTGTTGATGCAAGAGCCTTAGCTTCTATGGCCTAGTCAGAACAATATAGTGTTCTAAGAATTCAAGGCGCTGAAGTCTCTTGGAAGATTAAACCACATATCAATGTGTTCTCTTATCAATTGAAAAAAATTTTTTAAAAAGATCTAGAGAATGAATTGACCTTTTCCTCCCCAACCCAACTCATTCTCTTATCAATTGAAAGAAAATTTTTAAAAAGATCTAGAGAATGAATTGACCTCTTCCTCCCCAACCCAACTCATTTCTGAGGGGTGACATCCCAAATCTGTTGATATTTTCTGTACTTGATTCAGTTTAGGCTAAAGTCTCCAAATTAGCTTGGTAGTCCATATAGCAAAACATATGTTTCAGGCTTGTTATGGAAATGTGTTCCTTCCTCTTCTCCTTTTCAAGCATTGCATGCTTCTTTAGGGTCCTCAACTCCCTAGCTGACCTATCACTGGCTATCAGAGTAGAGAAAATAACTCATGAGAACTGAAAAAGAAATGCCTTCAAAACAAGAAATTGGTGGGGGAAGTTGGGAGAGAGTACAATTTTTTAAAAATACTCAGGCTATTAATAAAAAAGGCCTCCGACCTCTTCTCCCTAAGAGTGTGTTTGACCACTTAATAGACAGTGTTTACTTCTTTGGAAGGCTTGCTCTTTCCCAACCGAAAAAAAAAATTGTCCTTAAATCCTCCCTCTGTGGTTATAAGTCCCTCTAGATTTTGGGTTCTCTTCTTTCTCTCTACAGATGATACATAAGATGCAGTAGTGAAGACTAGCATGGGACCTCATTTGTCCTTTTCTGATATATTCTGAAGTATCCAGGTCTTGTGCTTACCTTGATTAAGGACTAAATTTTAATGGTTTGGCTTATATGAAGATTATAAATAACAATGGTGGTTGCTGATTCAAAGTATTATTGCTTAAAGTTGAAATTGTAGAACCCCAAAGTTATGACACAGAAACTAAGCAACCACAAGAAACACAAGCTAGGGACTCCCCGATCAGGATGGCTCCAAGAAACCTAAAGTTACTAACAGGTCAGGATGTCTTAGAGAAATCCAGGGTCACTAACAATAAGGTGTTATTAGGCTCCCAAATGTAGCATAAAGACCCTACATGCTTGGGGAGACAGCCAAAAACCACTAACTACAAAGGCTACTTCAAGAACTACAGGGTGCCCCTGAGTCTGCCAAGAGCCGCCACCTTTCCCACCACCCCCTGAGTTTCCTGCCACCCCAAACATATATAATCTTTACTCTGACTATGCCCCCCCACAAACTCCTTTGCTGAGCTCCCCTAGCGTGCACTAGAAATAAAGACACCCCTTTGCTTGGATTGCAGTCTCCGTGTGCTCCTTGGGTGGCAATCCATTCGGACCCTAACAAAATGACTTTAATAGCTTTCATTTACAAAAGAGGTTGATAGTGAAAGCAGAGAAATACAAAAGGGTAGAAAAGACATTAGCCTATCTAACTAAATTTTGCTCCAATGCTCAACTCAGCCCGGAATTTTTGATCTTCAACCAGAATTAAACTCTCTCCAGAAGACAGGAAGGGAAAGTCAGCTATCTACTCACCCATTTCCCCCAAGAGGCAGATCAAGATGATGACTCAAGCTGAAGGTAATTCTTGAGGCCAACTTTCTTCCTTGAGCCAACCTTTTTGAAGCTGACTTCCCTCTTGAAGTACAACTTCTTTGAGTTGACTTCCTTCTTTAGCCCTAGAAATTCAGGGCCTTTTATAGTGGGTTCTTATTTCTTCCCCTTTACACAGGGGCCTATCACAGCTTCCAAATATTCTATCACTGCCCAGGGGTCAGTGTTTGTGGGAATTGGTTCTCACATTCTGGAGGGGTAAATATTCATCAAAAAGGTTCACAGATTCCTGGCAGATTGAGTTTCTGAGGGTGTGAATTCTCTAAGTGGTTTGCAGCTCCTTCAAGTTTTTGTTGATTCAATCAAAAGGTAGACAAAGGAGAGTTAATCCTATTTTTACAATCTAGTGAGCTACTAAGTAGGGGGTACTTAAATTATTGTTAACCAAAATGTTAGCTCCAACAAGGCAAAGAGAATAAGGGATTCCCTTTCACAAGTGTAAACTCAAAGAGAACAAAGAATTCCCTTTTATACCTGCATGACCCTGGGAAGATGGAATTACCGGTCAAGCAATGTAATCTTATCAGGTAAATGCAGCCAAACCCTCAAATATGCCCATGGCTCAGGTCAGAAGTATGGTGAACAATAGAAAAAAAATTCTTTTTTGTTTTTAGTCTCATTTCTTTTCCAATATTGTCTGCAACTACTCCCTTGTAACTACTGGATAACTCTTGTGTCTAGTGAATTTATCCTTTTCCTCTCTTCCTTTTCTTATTCCATCCCTTGCCCCACTCCCTGTCTCCAACCCAAAAAGAGTCTTGCAGAAGTGCTGCCAAAACAAAAACAAAACAAAAAATCCTTCCCATTATGGATCTTGAAAATCACCATGTGAACTAGTTACTAACACTTTTGGGGGAGTTTGTGGGAGAGTGGGGAGGGGTACAAAAGTGAGAAGAATGGACTTGTCATTGGTGTGGGTAACTTTCATTGGGGAAATGGACACCTTCTTTGCAACTTAAAATCTTTGAGAGTTGCCCGGAGCTCAGAGAGTTTAGATTCACCAAGGGTCACACAAGTAACTTGACCCTAAGTCTTTCTGACTCTATCATGCCATATTAGGTCTCACCTTTAGTTTCAGTTTTCATCATGTCTCATGGCCTCTAATGCTGACAGGACTGCTATATGACCATGCAGGCTATTGACTTCCTGAGAAATAATTCATTCTTCATTGCAGCAACCCAGACAGTGGAGTCTCTTTGTATTCTAGCTATGCTAAATTCCAAGAATAAAAGTAAAAAAGCAAGAAAAACTCTGCTCTCAAAGGACTTTCATTCTAGAAACCAAGTGAAGTCAGTGGGATAAAGAGAGCCATCCCTCTTAGGACATTAAGACTGTGCTTGGATTTTCCAAGACACACTCCCTTAGCTCTTAAATGTCCAAGAGAGAATTAAATCTACCCTCTACTAGTCATCTTCAGTGGATCTAAGTTGTTCTGCTTCCCTGGGACTATGAAGAAAATCTCTTCAGGCTTCCTTTATCATTCTTTGGGTTGACATGGAACCTGTCCTGGGACTTAAGTTTTCTGAAAAGCAAAATGATCTTCTACATAAGAGATTCTCTGTAGAAGTATATTAAGACATCTTACTGCTTAAGGAATAGATTAAGAAATAAATATTTCTCTGGTCTAAAGTGTTTTTTCCAGATTTCCCTTTCTCAACCTTTAACTAGACTGAATGGTTGAAGAAATTTTTTTAGGATAAGCCAATATTTTAAGTGACAACTATTCTTTCTGATGAATGAATATCTCAACCTTTTACCTAAACTCTGCAATTAGGTACAGAAAAACTTTTGAATATTATAAAATTTTCTTTGTTTAGGAATTATAATGGCAATAAAAATGGTTTGTGTTAGAGAGATTCCCAAAGGTATGAAGATATTCTGCCAGGCTGGTCTTTTCTCTCTTTTTTTTTTCTCTCAAAGCACAAGGATGAGCAATTTAGAATAATTTAATTTGTAAAATTATTTCTGACAGTCTTGAGCCTAAAATGAAGAGCACAAAATTTTCTTTCACACCTCATATCAGTCTTTGATTGGAGTTTTTGAAGTGGCCTGGGAGCATCTTTAATGAATGAGGTTTAGAATAGATTCTGTGGTTCTGATTTGAGATTTTTTCATAAATTCCAGATTTAGGGTTGTTATTGTGGTTGTTTATGTTTCTATGGGGAATACAGGATAGAGATTCAGTCTCTTTGATAAGAGGTCATAGATACCAGGGAGGAACACCCTACCCAAGGGGATCTGGTGTTCCATAGACAGCTCTGTTAAATTAATACAGAGAAGAATGCATGAACTTGAAACAGAGGCTTATTGAGTTACAGATTTGCAAATAATTGAAAACCCAGAAAACTGAATGGCAGGATCAAAAGCAAAAACTAAAAATAGAATTTCAGTGAGATTAAACATGATTTTGAAACAAGGATAGCACAAATTTGCAACTCAATTAAAAATTAAGGAGGAAAGAGATAAGATTGGCACTGGGCAACAGAGAGAACCACAATAACCCTAATGAAGATGTAGAAAGTTTCAAAAGTTAGCTGATGATTACCAACCTTTCATTATTTGCTATGCTAGGAAAAATCTGCTTAAAGCAGAAATAGTCAAAGATTTAGTGGAAGAATTATTAATTGAACTAGACCAGAGTCCAGTGACCCCAACTTCTGATACCCCAGAAAGAGAGAGAATAGCCAGGGGTTCATGACTAATCCTTGGACTGAAGGTCCTAATTTTTCTTCTAGCTACAGAAGCCTCCAATATTTCTCAAGAGACTTAAGTTATCAAGGTGGCAGCAGAGATGTGAGTTCCCAAGTTGGGACCCCCTGGGCTCATGCAGACCTAGGTTCAACCTTGTTGGACTTTCTCTGACTTTGTCTACACTCCAGATTAATACCAAAGAAATCTCTAAAACAGGGCTTTAAAATATGACTCATTTCTAGACTTTCCCCAAAATGAGCAATGGGACTCCTTTTTATTAAAAAAAAAAAAAAGATAGCCAGTATTCAATATGAATACCAGTTATAGGAGAGCTATTTATTTCTCCCATAATAGAAACTACTTCCCAGATAGATATTAAAAAGTACAAAAAAATACATGAAGCAGTTGGTCCTTCCATTGCTGATGGAAGTCATGGGTGAAGACCAAATTATGCTGATTTTCCAGTTGCAGCAATAATTAAGCCAAGGAGGACAAGTGTATTTATATTAGTGGAGAAGATATGTTGTAGTCTCATGAGTTGTTATTTAGTCTGAGTCATGCTATTGTAAGTATAAATTTGATATCTCCAATATGATTGTAGAGTACAAATAGCCTCTCATACACATATTGCATGTCTCTTGGAAGGCAATAACTCTTTGTAGGACTACTGAACAGATATTTTTGATTCACTTCAGTCCTGAACAGGTTGAGCTATTCACAAGGTCTAGATTTCCTAGGCAGCCAGGATATGCTTTTCTTTAGCCTGTTACCTATAAGATGATTCTGGTAGTGACCATTATCTCCTCTGAGAAGCATGACATTAAGGAAATTCTCCTCCTTCTAGATGGCTGATGCCTCAATTGTGATCTCAGGAACTTTCCATTTAAGAGGTAAATTCCAAAGCTAGAATTTTTTCCTCAGCTTTGCTAGTTGTTGAGCTGTGCTCAAAAGAAAAAAAATGTAGAAAACAGCCAGAAATTCCAGATCAAGTCTCAGGCCCATGTAAGAAAATACGCATTTCCTTTAGCCATTTGCTTTTACTAGAAGCTTCCATTGCTGCTTTTATTGGGGAGAGAAAGAAATCCCTTCCTACCCTTTGTTGAAAGTCAGAGAGAGAGAAAACACCAGAAAAAAGAGTTTTAAAAGGAAACAATCCAAAAGAAGAAAGATGGAACCATTTCTTAGCAGCTCTTACACATTTTGGAGACGTGTAATAGGGAGGTTCCTCAATAAGAATCCATGTTCCATTGTACATAAATGATAGAAATATCATACAATGAATGTCTATGAAATTTGGCTTCTCTCAGCAATTCAATGACCTGGGACAATCCTGAAAGATTAATGATGGGGAATGCCATCCCACCTCCAGAGAAAGAACCGTTGGAGTCATCTTTCACAGCAGTGTGTCTCCGGTTTTATTTTGGGGTTTTGGTTATGTATGAGTGCTCTTACAACAATGACCAATACGGAAATGTGTTTTGTAGGACAATAAAAATAAAATTAAAAAAAAAAAAAAGAATCCACATTCTCCACAATTCTCAGTGGCCAGTCTTCTTTGAGAAAGTTCCCAGTGACTAAGGATCAATCAGGAATTCCCTGTGTTATCCTAGAAAGGCATTTATTTTCTTAGCAAGAAATCAAAACCCATGTCTACTCCTATGGGAGGGGAGGGTTCCTCTCGCCAACTCAGCTCCCTTATAGATATTTTCAAATCATTTGGAGGTTGAAGAAGAGTAAGGAAAACCACAGGAGATTGAGACAATCAACAGTGAGAAGCTGTGAACTTTGCCTGGAGACATGCCTATAATAATTGTGGGATGCACAATAATTTCAATTAATTAATTATTTGTTTTGGGGATTTTATTTAATAATTAATTTCTAATAGTTTGCCATGGTTACAAGATTCATATTCTTTCCCTTCCCTTCTCTAGCTCCAGCCCCCTCCCATAGCTGACATGCAATTCCACTGGGTTTTACATGTGTTATTGATCAGGACCTATTTCCATATTTCTGATATTTGCACTAGGGTGATTGTTTAGAGTCAATGGGATGCACGATTATTAATAGCTAACAGTGATATAATACTTATCATATGCCAGGCATTGGGTTAAGTGCTTTACAATTATTATCTCATTTGATCTTCAAAATAAGCCTGGGAGGTAAGTGCTATTATAATCTCCATTTTACAGATGAGAAAACTGAGGCCAACAGTTTAAGTCACTTTCCTGGGATCACACACAGATTAGAAAACATCTAAGACTAGATTTAAACTCGGGTCTTTCTGACTCCAAGCACAACACTCTATCCACTGTGCAATTAAAATACATCTTCAAAAGTTGTGTGATGTGACTCTTAGGCCTAGAGACTGACTTTTTCCCATAGGAGGAAATGAAGTCAACAATTACCCACCCAAAGGATTTTTGCTTTATATATGGGACTTACAAGTAATTTAATAGGCTGGCCACAATTATGGCCTTTCACAATTCCTGCTAAGATTGGTCTTCCCTGGGTTAGGTGGTCACCTATTTATTTAAAATTCTGGGCTACTCCATGATCTGGAAGGTAAGAAAGGGTAGAATCCTTTTGATGACTGATGAATTCATTTATCAACATTCTATTTGGGCTACTTCAGCAGCAGTTCAGTGATTTACACAAGGAGCGGAATTATAAATAATTTTTGTATAAAAGCCATTTCCAAGTGCTAAATTACTCACAGGCCATTTATGAGACCAACATGGACTTATAGAATCCAATCTTGAAATGGCATGAATTCTTCTAGGTAATACTGACCAAAGCAAACAGGTATGCAGAATATAATAAGACTGAGGAAAATATCAAAGCAATAAATAGGAGCTATTTGACTATGATCATAAAGGAATTCTCCCTAAAGACTATTCCCAAAGGACGTGAGAGATGCTTGCATAAGCAATTAATTGGTTGAAGACCAGCCTAAAACGGAGTGAAGCATCATCCAGGAGACCATAACTGCAATTTAGAAATAATGCACTACTTGTGGGGAGGCATCTTTGGGACCTTTTTGGTGACAAGGCTTAAAGAAGGACCTGAGACTTGAAAATTATTACTGCTTAAGTACCTAAAAAGGAGCCTCAAATTCCCTTTGGTGGGCTATTGCCTCTTACATACCACCATATCTCTTCTGTCAGTGGGATATTTCTTGGATCATCAAGTTGTAAAAAGCCTCACTTTCACCAAGAAGGTAAGAGAAGGACTATCAGAGTTCTGAAAACTGACAGGTAGCTTTGTATAGTCCACCAGTGACAATCACTTGGGAAATTTGAACCTACTGTATGAATGAACAGAATCTACGAATGAATGAACAGTTGGATGTCAACCAGAAAGGTGGGATTTCCTATGTGGGTACATGGAGGGTTTCTAGTGAAAATGGCTGGCAGAAGAGGAGGCAGACCATGCAACATTCAATTTTATTTCAGCAAAACCCTGAAGTTAGCACCATACATACAAACATATATATTAGCACTATTAACTACAGCAAAGAACTAGAAACAAAATGAGGACCCATCAATTGGGGAATGGTTGGACAAATTATAGTACATAAACTTAGTTGAATATTATTGTTAGGAATATGATCAATTCAAAAAAACTCAGAAAGATTTGCATGAACTAATGCAGAATGAAATAAACAGAACCAAGAAGATGGTTTATACATTAATTACGGCATAAAGGAAAACCTCAGTTCGACTCAGTGACCAGTCATTTTGGAAGACTCATGATAAAACACATCTCTCGCTCCTTGGCTAAAAGGTGATGATGGACTTAGAGGTGTAGAATGAGGTACACATTTTTACATTTTTAGACATGATGAATCTGATGAAACACTTTTTTTCTTGGCTTTACTTATTTAGGCTTCTATTTATGGAGATCTAGGGGAAGTTGACATGTAGTAATAGAGATAAAGAGGAAAAAAAGAATGAAAGCAAAAAATGCAAAGAAGAGATTAGAAGGAAGTTCAAGAGGCATAGAGAATTAGGATAGTTTTGTTTCTTCTGTGTTAAACTGAATTTTAAAAATCAAACATAACTGGGGTTCACAGCTTCATATACAAAATTTCCAAAAGACTGTTAGTGCCATTTTCAGCTTTAATGAGTCATAAGTATTAATTCCATAAACTTATGAAGATATTTAAATGGCTAATTATTTGAATATTTAGCTTTTGGTGCTAAATGTGAAAATTCAGCATAACAACCATCTTATCATCATTGTACCTAGTTTTCAAAGTTTGTAAAAATATTCATTGGGTGCTGCTCAGCAAATGAAAGGATTATATTTATAGTCTTAGATTTAAGGTTAGCCAAAGAGTAACATTTTTATACACACACAACAATTTGATATCATTTTCAAGAAAATATTCTAATGGAGATAGATAAAGTGACTGAGGTGACCAAGCCAAAAGATTTCTCCTCTACTGGTATGAGAAAAGTGTCATCCAGAAACAGTCATATGCATAATGACAGGGTCCAATATCATGTTAAAAATAAAATTAGAAATATATTATTTAAAATTCACAAAACTTAATAAGTAGAAATGCAAATTAATTTTCAAATGTTTTTATTGTTTGCATTTTTTTTGTATTTATACTTCCTTTTTTTTTTTAAACCCTTACATTCCTCCTTAGAATCAATATTGTGCATTGGTTCCAAGGCAGAAGGATGGTAAGGACAAAGCAATGGAGATTAAGTGACCTGTCCAGGTTCATACAGCTAAAAGTGTCTGAGGCCAAATTCAAACCCATGACCTCTTGTTTCTGGGCCTGACTCTCAATCCACTGAGCCACCTAGATGCCCCTACTATTTATACTTCTAAAGTTTTTAAAACTTAAAATTGTATTAAGATTTTGGGGACATTTGTATAATTCCTTTTTCTGTCTTTTTTACATTGAAATGTTTGTGTTTGTTGTGTATTAATTTCATTTTAAAAAAAGAAAATTGTATTAAAGACAGAGAAGAATGAATGGCATTAAAGGTGGTGATAGAGAATTGAAACCTTGAGACAAAAGATCTCAGGACACAGCCCCCAGGGTGGAGACCCCAATACCCCAGAACATCACAATACTTCTATTATGGTCATCTTTAGGGAAAGAAACAGGGCATAGCTGGATCTGGAACAAACTCACCTTAGATGTTGCTACCCAAGAAGGAACTATGCCTTTTGGTAGTATCCTAATATAGCTGTCTGGGGCTTTTTTTGTTTTTTTGTTTTTAGTACCCACATCCCCTTAGAGACCCTCATGTGTTCTTCTTGCTATTTTAATGATTGGATAGGGACTCAAGACCTAAAGTCTCAGGGTATGTCACCTGGTAAATATATGGGGAAGAAAATGGTGGCGGGACTAAGAAGAGAGAGAGACAACTTTCTCTAAAAAAGAAATGATAGGGGAGCAAGAGAATCTGAGCTTGACCTACAGGAGAACTCTTGCCCCCATTTTTAGAGAATCAGCCTTAGTTGCCTTAACTAAATTATCAAACAGGAACTAATTAACACATTTGTTCAGAGCTCAACTCTCCCTGGACAGGTCTATACTCTGAATGGAACTTTCCTCTGGGAGGAGGGATGCATTAATTACTTTATCAGGAAGTACCAATAAAAACAAGAAAGCATGATTCTACTGCTCAGAGACTAATTAAAGTTGGATATTTGCATTTCTTATACCCCAAGATAAATGGGGATAAAACATGTGGAAGGAAGGAAAGAAGAGAGAGAGGGAGAGGAGGAGAGAGAGAGAGAGAGAGAGAGAAGAGAAAGAAAAAAGAGAGAAAGAAAGGAAAGAGAAGAGAAAGAAAGAAAAAAGAGAGAAATAAAGAAAAAAGGAAAGAGAAAGAGAGAGAGAAGGAAGGAAGGAAAAGAAAAAAGAAAGAATAAGAAAGAAATTTCAGATTCTTTTTCAAATCCTATCTCTGCCACTTACTAGCTGTATAGCCTTGAGCAAGAAGTCAATAATCATTTGTTAAATATTTACCATATTTCAGACACTGTGATAGGTGCTGGGGAGGGGATCCAAAAAAAAGGGCAAAAACAGTTCTCAGCTCTTAAGGAGTTCATATTCTAATGGAGGTGTAAATGTGTAAATAACTAGATGTGTGTAAGATATACACAGAGGAGAGAGAAAGTGATCTGAAAGGGAAGGTCCTCACAGCTGTGGGAGACCAGGAAAGCTCTCTTACAGAAGGTGAGGGGGGCAGCTGGGTAGTTCAGTGGATTGAGAGCCAGGCCTAGAGATGGGAGGTCCTGGGTTCAAATCTGGCCTCAGACACTTCCCAGCTGTGTGGCCCTGGGCAAGTCACTTGACCCCCATTGTCTAGTCCTTACCACTCTTCTACCTTGGAGCTAATACACAGTATTGTATTGTAAAAAAAAAAAAAAAAAAAAAAAAAAAAAAGTTGATACTATTGGCCTTCTGTTTCCTAATCTGTAAAATGAAAGAGCTGAAATAAGGTCTCCTCCAGCTCTCAATCTATGATTTACAATGAATTGTCCTGACTTTTTCTACACCTGGATTTAAAAAAGGGGCAGAGGAGGCCTGGCCCTTTTGGCTATGACTCTGTGTGTGTGTGTGTGTGTGTGTGTGTGTGTGTGTGTGTGTACATGGACATATTCAATTTCAACTTTACATGAAACATTCTTTCCTGAGTAATTTTCTTCACACTTTACACTCTGGTGCTTCCCCTTAAGTTTGTTTTCATTGGAGAGAGTTTGAGTCCTGGTATCCATATTTTTATCACTCCAGCACTCAGAGATAGAGAGGAGGCACCTACACCCAAATAGAAACTCCATCATTAGATTTTAGGTAGCAGTCACAAAAAACACAGAGCTTAATAAGAAATAATGAACTTGTGTGAAATGGTAGCATTTTCCCAATGCTATGACTTTGAGAACAATTAGATTCACCTCTCTTTCCTAGGACGAGGCTCCTACCCTCCAGCCTTGCCCATTGGCTGCTTTGCTGCTATTGTGCCTCCCTTCCTACACTCTCCCACCCAAATGATAGCATAAATTAATGAATAAATAGGTATCCTAGTAGAAAAAGTGCTGGGCCTGGAATGAGGAAGACTCATCTGGTCTCAGACACTTACTACCTGTGTGATTGTGGTCAAATTACTGCACCCCACTTGCCTCAGTTTCCTCATCTATAAAATGAGCAGGAAAAGGAAATGGCAAACCATTCCAATATCACTGCCAAGCAAACCCCAAATGGGGTCATAAAGAGTCGGGAACAACTGAATAACAACAGCAAATAAATAAATAAGGTAGGTAGTCTCATTAGGCCTTATTATTGCAAAAATAATGCTAATCTTCCTAAGCAAGCAAATTTGATATGGGGGAGAGAATTACTTCTGAAGTCAAAGGATTTGAGTCCGAATTTCAGCTCTGCCAGTTATTAGCTGTGTGACCTTGGGTAAATCAGTTTGCTTCTCTGGGGGCTTATTTTCTTCATCTGTAAAATGAAGAGGTTAAACTGGATGACCAGTAAGGTACATTCTAGCTCCAAATCTCTGAAAATAATTGGTTAACCAAGTAGCAAAAGGAGGAGGCTCCTCCTCCCCAAAGTGAAAATGGATTTATAGAGATCCATTTTGCCCTAGCTCCTTGTCATCAACAATTCCCATTTGAGAGATCCGTGGCTTGGATGGAGGCTGTTGTCAATGGGCATGGAACATAGTTAAGATAACTATCACACTAAGGAATTGACCGTGTGATGCAGGGATTATTAACTGTACCCTTGACACCTGAGCGAACCACACAGAAGTCCATTAAGAAAGTAATTATGATATTCAACACACCTACTTTTTAGGATTTCCATGGATATGTGTGTGTATGTGTATGCATGTATATGTGTGTGAACATGATTATTTTGCTGATAAAAGAATTGAGACTTAAAAAATATTAAGTCCATTTCTTTAAGAACACAACTAGAGACAGCATCAGGGTAAAGGATACAAAAGGGACGGTATTATAATTCATTGCAGCCAAATGATGGCTGCCAGCCCATTCAAGATGGCAGCATTTTTTTATTGGTATCACATCTGTCATGGCCCTCAAACCCTGCTTCTTTCTAGGCTAGCTCACTGATCTCTGTCTGCACTCAGGATGGCAAGTCTGGGGGCTTTCTAAGCCTGGGGAATTACGTGTGACCACTCTGTTAACCCTCAATGTTTTCAGGATCCAAGAGTAGTATATCTAGTAGTGAAATAGTTCAGAGGGAAAAGAGAAGACAGCTTAGGATAGAGCCCTAAGGAATCATGTAGTTTTGGGGCATGCAACTGGATGAAGAGCCAACAAAGGAAACTGAGGTTCAGACCAGCCAGATAAAAAACAGTCAAGGAAAAGCAATGTCACAAAAATCAAGAGAGGAGAAATTATCAAGAAGGACATGACTGTGTCAGAAGATGCAGAGAGGTCTTCCTGACCTTCACTGGGCACTTCTCTAGCTCTGTCTTCAGCCCTGGCTTCCTCCTTCCCTTTCTATAATTGTGAGACCTGGCTGCTTCCAACTGCACTTTCTTCATTTTCTGGCTTATCTACATGCAGGACTTCTGCAGAATTGTCATAGATTACAGCTGATTCTCTTTGGTTTTTCTCTATCAGCGTTCATTCTGGTGCATTTTGAGAGTTTCCCTGGGAGTGACTGTAAAGAATCAAGACTCCTTTAAGTCTTAACATGCCGCCATCTTCTCATAATCCTCAGGTCCTCCCAGTACATTTCTCTGTATCTTCCTTCTAGCATCTTTATCTGATGGGCTGAGGTTTGTTTTTTTTTTCCTTTAAACTCTTGCCTTCCATCTTAGAAACAATACTAATTATCAGTTCCAAGGCAGAAGAGAGGTAAAGGCTAGGCAATAGGGATTAAGTGATTTGCTCAGGGTCACACAGGTAGGAAATATCTGAGGCCAAATCTAAACCCAGGATTTCCCATCTCTGGGGCAGACTCTAAATTCCCTGAGCCATATAGCTTCCCCCAGGGCTGTGATTCTTCTTAAACTTATTTTATCATTGTCCTCTACAGTGTTCTTTTCCTGCTTTTTCTAGTCACCAAAATATCTGCATAACAAAAATCTTACACTGTCTCTTCAAAAAAATATTTATTAAGTACACAGGTTAGGCAATGCACTAGCCTTACCTTCATAGAGCCTCATAGGGAGATGATAAAAGCTCACATTAGCAATTTCATTCACCTCCACAGATATTTAGATTCTTACTATCTGCAATATATTGTTGTAGTTGTCCTTTATTTTCAAAGAGGACCAATGACAGCATGGGATGATGTCTTGACTTGCATGTTGGATTTAAGTGAGACAGAATTATCCAAAGTCGCCAGCCTCGGTCTCTCTTGCAGAGTCATCAAAGACCAGGGGCAAGAGAAAAGTCAGAGTGACTGCAATGGCCTGGGACAGTGGCTGACCGTGGCATCCTCCATGTCTGACCAAGCTTTAGGCACTCCACAGTGCCTGCTTCATCCACCTTCATGGCTTTTGGAACAAATTGTTCTCATCTGCCCATTGTATTGGAGGAAGCCTTCATAAGCTTAGGATAGACACCCCCTAATTCACTGAAAATTATGTAGTCCATCAGTTACCCTCATCTTGGTTTAGTCCATTTGTCCAGATAGTTTACCAGAGTGTGGCCATTGTGCATGCTACTGTTTCTTGGAGCCACAGGTGAAAATTGAGTACCAAAGATGAGTGAGCAGCCATGAAAAGGACTCAGCAAGCCCTCATAACAAAGATGCTAGTCCACCCTGAACATCCATACATCCAACACTAGAGATGCTAGTCCCCCCAAGAAAACAAAGTCCTAAGTAAGATCCTAGAGTCATCACTAACCAAAGGGACATGGAAGACTTCCTAGAGGAAGTGGAAGTTCACCTGAGCATTAGTGGATGAGGAGTTAGTAATTCCAAAGGCTGAAAGAGAGGGGGGGGAAATTTGAGGCAAAGGAACAATATAAACAAAGGAATAGAGGTGGGAGGACATCCATGTTGCTGAGCTGGATTAAGGGAGCTAAGATTTGAATAGTTTAGCTAGAGCATAGTCTTTCTAGATGAAAAGAAACAATGAGAGAATTTTGGTCAGGTGGGTTGTCTCCAGGCTGAGGGCCTTGAATGCCAAGGAGTTTGAACTTGATTGCAGAAAGCCACTGAAATTTTTTGAGCAGAAAGGTAAATTGACCAGATCCCTGTGTAGGAAAGGTTTTCTCTTCTCTTCTCTTCTCTTCTCTTCTCTTCTCTTCTCTTCTCTTCTCTTCTCTTCTCTTCTCTTCTCTTCTCTTCTCTTCTCTTCTCTTCTCTTCTCTTCTCTTCTCTTCTCTTCTCTTCTCTTCTCTTCTCTTCTCTTCTCTTCTCTTCTCTTCTCTTCTCTTCTCTTCTCTTCTCTTCTCTTCTCTTCTCTTCTCTTCTCTTCTCTTCTCTTCTCTTCTCTTCTCTTCTCTTCTCTTCTCTTCTCTTCTCTTCTCTTCTCTTCTCTTCTCTTCTCTTCTCTTCTCTTCTCTTCTCTTCTCTTCTCTTCTCTTCTCTTCTCTTCTNTTTTCTTTTCTCTTCCCTTCCCTTCCCTTCCCTTCCCTTCCCTTTTCTTTTCTTTTCTCTTTCCTTTCCTTTCCTTTCCTTTTCTCTTTTTTTTCTTTCCTTTCCATCTTATTTTATTTGGGGAGGGGGAATTTTTCATTTAATTAATTAATTTAGAATATTTTTCCAAGGTTACAAGACTCATGTTCTTTCCCTCCCCTCCCCCCTCACTCCCGTAGCCAAAACACAATTCCACTGGGTTTTACATGTGTCATTGACCAAGACCTATTTCCATATTATGGATATTTTCACCAGGGTGATTGTTTAGTCTACATCCCCAATCATAATAACTCCATTGATCCATGTGATCAAGCAGTTGTTTTTCTTCTATGTTTCTACTCCCACAGTTCTTTCTCATGAGTCCCTCAGAATTGTCCTGGGTCTTTGCATTGCTGCTAGTACAGAAGTCCATTACATTTAATTGTGCCATAGTGTATCCGTCTCTGCGTACAATGTTCTCCTGTTTCTATTCCTAGGAAAGATTTTTTTAGCAGAAATGTAAACGATGATGGGATCCCTAGTAGCTTCATGAAGGAAGGCTTCATTTCTCTTACATTCCCCTTGGAGCCTAGCATAGTACCATTCATAGAGTAGGTGCTCAATTAATTTCTATTGATTTAATTAGATTTGATCTATTAAGAGATGATGGGCCTATCAACACCAATAGTGCTAGAACTCAATAACGTTGCTTAGAAAAACCTTCTTCTGCCATGAATCCAAATTTCTTTAAATTTGCTCACAGAAAAATAATGCTTGAAATAACTGTCATGAAAAGCATCAATTGGATATATTCTTCCTGGGTCTGCTTCTCCTTCAGAATACAGCCCTTCCTGAAAATGCAAAACTGGGCTCCAGGCTCAGTTCTGGGAAGCCATTCCCAAAGAAATCTCCAGAGAGTCTGTTGTCACTGTTTCCCATCCTTGAGCTATGTATTCCTGCCACATGATTACTTGTTCTGTGTGAATCTCTAGAGAGTTGTGGATGGTTTGTTGTGGATTTATGTTATAGGTTTATATATTTACTATGACATAAGATTTCATGGAGGCAATGTGCCCTATTGGGGAGGGAGAGAATAAACATTTATATAGCTGTTCGTTTATGTCCAACTTCATGACCCCATTTGAGGTTTTCTTGGCAAAGAGACGAGTGTGGTTTGCTGTCCTTCTTCAGCTCACTTTATGGATGAGATGCTGAGGCAAACAAAATAAAGTGACTTGCCCAGCGTCACACAGATAGGAAGTATCTGAGGCCACATTTGCACCCAGGACCTCCCTTCTCCAAGCCTGGATCTCTATCTACTGAGACCCTTGTTGTCCCTTTAACATGCTTGAAAATCGCTGCAACTTCATCCACGTAGGCACTCCCTCCTCAGTGTGCTTCACAACCTCTCCGTCCCTTGGAGTTGGTAAAATAAACAATAATCACCTCCTGGCCTGACTTGGCAATGAGTCTCTCTAAATTGAATTAGGCTGATCTCAAGATTACAGGGACCCAGGGCTTCAGAAGCCCTCCAGGACTTCTCAGTCCCACCGAACCTACAGAGCTTGTTCTCCACTAGCAGAGCCCAGGAAGGGTGCTCTGTGGCCTCTGCCAAGCCACCTACAGCCCTTGAGGAAATGAGGGCATGACTGGAAGAAATAGCACCTTTTGAGAACCACGAAGAGTGTGTGGGTTAGCATTCATCCCCACAACATGGCCATACAAGTAGATATTTTGTTCAAAATCCAATTTAGTCTTCAATCGAATGAATATTTTAAAAGTACTTAGTATGGTCAGAGCACCATGTTTGATGCTATAAGAAGCACATCTGAAAAAGAACAGTAATAATAATAGCTAATATTTATATATAGGTTGCTCAGTGGTTAGAATGCTGGGCCTGAAGTGAGAAAGACCTGAGTTCAAATCTGGATTCAGACACTTACTAGCTATGTGACCCTGGATAATTCACTTGGCTTTGTTTGCCTTAATCCATCTGAAAAGGAATTGGCATGCTTTGGTCCACAGGGTCTTAGAGGGTTGGACACAACTGAAAGATACCAACATTTATATAAGGTTTGCAATATAATATTGTAATATGTCATTATATAACACATAATACAATAATATATTCAATATAATATATTGCAATAAAATACATTATATATTACAATTACAATATGTATTACAACCATATATAAAATAATATAATTAAATTGTAATATCACATATCACAATAATATATACTATATTGTATTATTGTAATGCTATGTATTACAATATTATATATTATAAAAACATTATAATATATATTGCAATGATATATAATATAGAATTTATATAGCACTTATTATATGCCATATACTTTGCTATATAATTATTATCTCATTCAATGTTCATAACAACTGTAGGAAGTAAGTGCTTTTATTAACTTAATTTACAGATAAGTAAATTGAGGAAAATAGAGGTTAAGTGACTTGTCCAAGGTCACATAGTTAGCAAGTATCCAAGGCTGAATTTTAATTCAGTTCTTCCTGACTTCCTGTGCCACTTAGCTGCCTCATTCAGTAAAGTATGTTAAGAACTTAAATACTTTAGTGGAAATACAAGAATGTGATTGGGTAAAGTACAGTGGGAAATGTTTGGGTGAGGATAGAGAGAAAAGAGAAATATTATTGTTCATAGGATTTAGAGCTAAAAGAGGTCTTGTAATCGTACCCTTCATTTTACTTTACATTAAAGAAGAAACTAAGGTTCAAAGTTAAGGAACTTGCCCAAGGTCACATAAATAATAAGTGGCAGAGCTAGGATTCAAACTCTGGTCTCATGACACTAAGACTCATTAGTCTGAACTAAACTGAAATCTACAGCTAGGAATGGAACAATACGGATAACCATGATTATGCTTTCCTGATCTATATCTCAAAATTAACACTTAGCTAAGTTATAGATAGGTGATGGGAGTTTTTAGTTCTTTAGATATATGCTAGAATCTTTTTTCCTGTTAATTTTAGAGCATATGATGAATTCTCACCTCACTATTTCATCTGACTTGAGGTAAAGGAAATCAAGATAAAGGGGAATAACTGCTCTAAGTATAATTTTTACCAAAAAGGAGGAAGTGGCTGGTAAAGCCAGAACCACAGAAACCTTGGAAGAAAGTGGTCATGTCATCAGACAGTATCTGAGAGTCAAGAATATAGTAGAATGTGTGTAATAGAATTTAAAGAATACAAGAGGAACAGTCAAAGAAACTAGTTCAAATCTTCCATCTGCCACTTACTCTCCATGTCACTTTGGAAATCATCATCATCATCATCAACATCCATTTATCAAGCATTTACTGAGGACCAGGCACTGTGCCAAATGCTGAAGATACAAAGGGAGGGGAAAAAAATGGACCTCTTTGTAGAGAGCCATAAATAAACAGTTTAATCTATAAATCCTATCAGATCCAGCTATAGCTGGTGATTATAACTAATTGATGACTCCTTTCATTATTAAAGGTTTTCCTTTTTAAAATCATTTTAATTTAAAGAAAAGGGGGAAATATGTGAGAAGCTGATAAGAGAAACAGTCTCAAATAGATAAAAATCTGAGACTCTTCTTTTGACTCCTTTTCTGATACACACCTTTCCTCATTGAAAAGCTTTACATTCCTAGCAAACCGACAGGTAAGAGGTTAACAATTTCTCTCCAAGACTAAAGACAGAAATTAAGCAAAAGGCTGCCTAGACTCTGAATCTGTTTCTAGACACCTCAAGGTCAATAATGGACAAAATTTAGACAAAGCCTCCTCCAGTTGGGGCTAATCGACCCTGAGAAAGTATTCCCAGACTTAGCTTTTGATAATGGGCCAGCCAAAATTCAACGTTGGCCTTGTTCTATTCTGAAGTCAAATGAGATTTTTTGTGTTTTGATATGACATAATTTATAACTTCTGTGCATCTGTGAAGTTTTTGGGGGGGTTCTTTTGTATGAAATGAGTCTTGAAATATATATAATAAATTCCATGCTGCTGGAGACAGAGCTGGCATCATGAGCTAAAAGATCTCAGTATCTGTTGCTTCCTTATCAACTAAGCCATCTTTATCAGATTATCAGAGATGATAAATAGATCTCAAGACCTCTTGTCCTCAGGGTACTCGCATTTTCATGGTGGAGGCGACAGGTGGACAACTACATACATACAAGATAAATGTGGTGTAGATGGGAGGTAATCTTAGAGGGAAAACACTAGCTTTTCCCACTATGGTAGGAAGATGGGACTGGAAAAGTTCTCTCAAAGAAGGGGGGATTTGAACTGAGTCTTAAAGGAAGCCTGGGAAATCAGAAGGTTGGAGATAAGGAGAGAGAGAGAGAGAGAGAGAGAGAGAGAGAGAGAGAGAGAGAGCATTACAGGAATGGGAAACAGCAGGTTGAAAAATATGGAGTTAGTAGATGGTGAGCAAGGAATATCAAGGCCAGTGTGCTGGATGATAGAGGACCTGAGAGGACTAAGGTGGAAGAAAACTGTAAGGCTTAGATGAAGCAGTTATTATTAAGTGCCAGGCAGTAGGCAAAGTACTGGGAATGCAGAAAAGTCATAAGAAAGTCTCTACCTTCAAAGAGTTTATTCTCAGGAAAGGCTAGATTGTGAGGAAGTTAAAAGTTAATTGGGATTTAATATTTGATTTATTATTTGATACTAGATTTAATATTAAACTAGTATTTAATATTGATTCCTGGAAGCAATAGAATACTGCTAGAATTTATTGGGAGACATATGTGGCTCAGTGATTAAGAATATTGGGTCTGGAGTCATAAAGATCTCAGTTCAAATCCAGTCTCAGGCAATTCTTAGCTGTGCAGCCTTGAGTGAGTCATTTAACCCTTATATGCTCAGGAGGCAGCCAGGTGGTTCAGTGGATGGAGTGCTGGACCTGAAATCAGAAAGATTTGAGTTCAAATCTGACCTCAGACACTTACTAGCTATATAACCCTGGGAAAGACCCTGGGGGCAACATAACCTCTGATTGCCTGACAAAGGGATCCATTGGAAAAGGAAACAGCCAATGACTCCAGTATCCTTGGCAAGAAAACCCCTTAGATTACCATGGTCCACAGGATCTGAAAGAGTAGGGCAGGACTGAGTGATTGGACAACAATATATAATTCATTGAGAATGGTGGAGAAGGAGGTGACATGTTTAAACATGGGTTTTAGGGAGAACCACTTTGGTGGCTGAGTAGGAGATGAACTGGAGTGGGGAAAGCTGAGACAGGGAGACAAGCCAGCAGGCTATTGCAATAATCAGGAGAGGGGTGAGGAGGACCTTCATTAGGTAGGGGCTGTGTGAGTGTGGAGGAGATATATCTGGAGAGATGCCATAAAGTTAGAAACAAGATTTGTCAACCGAATTGATATATGAGGTGAGTTTAAAGGATGACCTTCTTTGGGTCTGTTTCCTCATTTAGAAAATTATAAGTTTCAATTAGGTGATCTCTAAATTCCCTTCTAGTTCTAAATCCTATGATTAAATCCTAGATTTAAAGTCTAAGTTTACAATAAATTAAAAGGCTTGATAGACATGCTCATGACCCGAGAACCCCAAAAGAGAGATAAATCAAGAGGACAAGTTCTCAAAAGTGAAATTCTAGTGATCTAATTACAGATTATTCTGCTGAAGGGGGAAAAAGGAGAAGACAGCTAAGGATGGAGTTTCACAAGGAGCTCTTCAAAGAATTAAGAACTGAAAAGGATGCAAAGATGGGAGATCATAGCTCATGAATAAAGAGTTCAAAAGAATAGCACAGATCTTAAGGAAGGGTGGGCTAAAAACCAGAATAATCTTCAGTTTGTGGGGGCAAAAGATGCTTAACAACAATGAAAAGAGCTATTTTGGATATGTTAGAAGGAAGACACTACTCAGAAGAGACATTACAGTGTTGACAGATAAGAAAAAAAAGGCAAAATGACTTCCTCTTGCATTTTTTTTCTTTTTGAAGAATGAGCTACAGCCTAGAAATGGAAGACCAAACATGCTAAAGGGTGATGGGGCTGGAAGATGGTAAGATAACACCAACCAGGCTAAAAGAATTTAAGACTCCAAGCTCACATAAATAAATCCCAGGGCACTAAGTACTTGTAAATGAGAGGAAAGATGGAGAAGTACCTGGAAACTAAAGGCTGGCAAAGCTTTTCCCTATTTTGAAGTTGGGGGAGGGGAATAAAAATTTACATAGCACCTGATATATGCCAGGCACTGTGCTAAGTACTTTATAAATGTTATCTCATTTGATCTTTACAACCTTGGGAGGTAGATGCTATTATTATCCCCAATTTCTAGTTGAGGAAAAGGAAACTGAGGCAAATAGAGGGCAAGTGACTTGCATACCTAGAAAGTAGTGGTCAAATTTGAACTCAGGTATTCTTGGACTTTAGGTTTAGCATTCTATCCACTGCATCACCCAAGTTATCTTTTGAAAAGAAGTAACAGGGCAACTAGGTAGCACAGTGGATAGAATGCCTGGTCTGGGAATGGTAGGACCTGAGTTCAAATTTGACGCAGACATTTCTTATCTGTGTGACTCTGGGCAAGTCACTTTACCACCAATTTCTAGCCCTTACTGCTTTTCTGCTGTGTGGATAGAATTTTCTCCCTAGGACTGTATACTAATGTAGGGAGGATATATTTTGATGTAACCCCGCCCCACTCTCTCTTCTTCCCAGAATGGGGCTGTGGAGGCTGGGGGGAGAGCTTGGCAGGAAAGTTTACTCAGTTGGTCATACTTAAGCTTTGTACTTCTATTTTTTAAATTTCTTCTACTTCAAGCAATTACTAATAAATCTTATAAAATATAACACTTGGAGTTACTGATATTAATTTAAATCTTACACTGCAATGGAATCAATATTTGTATAATTAGTATCAATTCTAAGAGAAAGAGATAGAAAAGAGCAGGAGAGAGGAGAGAGAAAGGGGGGAGGAAAAAAAGGAGAAATAGGTAGATTTCATAAGCCATAGATCACTGAGCTTGAGTTCAAGGTACAGAAAGATTCTAGATCAAGTTACCAATGTGATGATTTGTTAATACTTTTAAAGGGCAATGAAGACTATCAGGAGCCAGAATGAAATCTGTTACAAAATAATCATGCTAAACTGATATCCTTTTTTGACGGAGTTATTAGATTGTACTATAGTCATGCTGCATCTGGAGTAATATTTTCATTTTTGAAGAAGGAATATAGGTGGCACAGTGGACAGAGTGGTGGTCTGAGAGTCAGAAATACCTCAGTTCAAATCTTAGCTCATACAATTACTAGCTATGTGATGCTGGTCAAATTACTTGCTGCTTCTAAGTTCTTCCCCTACCTCCATCACTAGTAATCTTTACTCCTTTGAGGTTCATGCTATTCATAATAATCATAATCCAGGTAGCTGTTTTCTACATGTCCCCAGGTCATTCTTCTTTCCTCAAGAAATTCAATACTTGATTCTCAATTTTTCTCTCCTTCCCAACTCCTGCCCTCAAACTAGGGAACTTCAATATTGACTTTCCCTGAAACACTCTAACCATATCAGTTCTTTAGCCAACTCACTTCCTATGATCTATTCCTTCCCACCTCAGCTATCCATAAAGATAGTCATTGATCTTACCATCAACCACAAATGCACCACCTCTATGTTTAAGAATTTTAAGGTCTTATTGTCTGATCATAATCCATTGGCTTCCAACTCTATTCATCCACGCTGTGATTTCCCATCCCTTGATTCTCTCCCAGTCATCTCCCCTGAACTAGCCACTATCTCCTCATTTGCCCATCTTAACCCTGTGGTAAAATAGTTCAGCTCTACACCACCTTTTTTCTCTTGAGGGTTCCTTTATCATATTGTTAACTGTACCCTGCCAAGCTTTGGATGACCCCTACCATCCATCACTTTCACTTTTTTTCCACTCCTTTTTCACCTTCACTCCTATACAGGTACTGTTGAAAAATATAGACAAAACATTTAACTGTTCTGAATTAGTTCACTACCAATTTATGCCAAATGATCTCAACTGGGCCTTCATTGCTGCTAGGCAATACTGCTATATTTCTCTTATCAACTTACCATCCAACTCTCTATAATAGTTATCCCACATCTTGTCATCCCTCCTCAAACTTTTAATGTTTCCCTTTTTTCCTCATCTCTCAGATGAGCACCATGCCTCATATTTTATAGAAAAAACAGAGGTCATTCACCCTCTTCCTTATCTTATATTACTCGGATGTTTTTTGCCATTATCTTCTCCTTCACACTTGTCTTACAAGAAGAGATGGCCTAACTGTTTACTACCCCTCCATCTGCAGATATCCCATTCCATCTCATCTCTGTCAACAGATTGCTCCCTCTGTCATCCCTACTCTATCATTTATCTTCATTCTTACTGGCAGCTTCCCTATTATTTAAAAACATGCTCATATCTCTTCCATCCTCAAAAATCTCTTACTTGGTCTTGCCATCTGAGTTAGCTATTGTCCTATGTCTCTTTAGTCCTTGAAAAGGCTAACTACAATAGTTATCTTTACTTTCTCTCCACTCACTCTTGTCTTAACCCATTATAATCTGGCTCCTGACATTATCCTTCCATTGTAACTGCTCTCTCTTAAGTTTTCCAGTGATCTTGTAGTTGCCAAACCCAATGATCTTTTCTCAATCCTCATTCTCCTAGACCCCTCTGCAACCATTGACAGTATTGAACTTCCCTTTCTCGTTGATATGCTCTTTTTCTCTGTTTTCAGGACACTTTCTCCTGGTTTTCTTCCTATCCTTCAGACCATTTCTTTTCAGTCTTCTTGTCATGCCCTCTAAACATAGATATCTGACAGGATTCTGTCCTGAGCCCTCTTCCCTTCGACCCTCTTCACTTGGTGACCTCATCAACTCCCATCAATACAATTACCATCTCTAGGATAATGATTCTCAGACCTACCTATCTTGTCTTAACTTCTCTGCTGACTTCCAATCTTGCATCTCCAACTGTCTTTAAAATATCTTGGACTGGATGTCTGCTAGACATGGTAAACAACATGTCCAAATTGAACTCAATAACTTTCCCCCTAACCCTAATCCACCCCCCATCAACTTCCCTATTATTGTTAAGGGCAACACTATCCTCTCTGTCCCTCAGGCTCAAAACTTAGGGGTCATCCTGGATTCCTCTTTATCCCTGCCTCCTCTCTTGCCAAGGCCAGTTGATTTCACCTTTGCAACTTCTCTTAAATAAGCATTCTTCTATCTTCTGAGATTTATACCATTCAAGGGAAGGCCTTTGTCATTTCATGCCTTGATTACTACGAGTCTCTTGGTGGGTCTCCTTGCTTCAAGTTTCTTCCTTTTTAAATCCATCCTCCATTCAGCTGCTAAAGGGATTTTCTTAAAGTACAGGTTCAACTCTCTCTCTCTCTCTCTCTCTCTCTCTCTCACACACACACACACACACACACACACACACACACATTCCCTTCCCATAATCAATAAACTCTACTGGTTTCCTATCACTTATAAAATTTAATACAAAATCATTTATTTGATGTTCAAAACTCTTCATAAACGATTTCCCCTCCTCTACCTTTCTAGTCTTATATGTTACTCTTCCACATAATCTCTAATCCAATGACACTGGACTTTTTGCTCTTCCTCAAAGAAGACACTCAGACTCTCTTTTCTGGGAATTTTCTCTATCCCCCATGCCTGGAATGTTCTCCCTTCTCATCTCCTCCTACTGGTTTATCTGACCTCCTTCAAGGGTCCAATTAAAAACTCATCTTATAAAGACTTTCCCAACTTAATTCTAGTGCCTTCCCTCTTTCAACTATTTTTTATTTTTCCTGTATGTAGTTTGTTTGTATAAATGTGTTTACTCATTGTCTTCCCCATTAGATTGGGAACTCCTTGAGGGAAGGGATTGCCTTTTGACTTTCTTTGTATCCCTAGCACTTAGCTTAGTAACTAGCACATAGTAGACAATTAATAAGTATTTTTGACTGACTCTCTTAGTTTTTTTTATTTTTTGCAATATAATGTTTTAAATATAAAATAAAGTTTTTTACTTTATTACAATATAATGAGAATTAATTGAGATAAGACATATGTACATATATAATTTTAAAAAATTTAAGAAGCTCTATAAATGCTGTTTATTTTTATTTGGAGTTATCACCCTTTGCCAGGAAATAAATGTTTATAGAAGGACAATTGAGATGATAATGAGTCTAAAATTATTTTATATGAGAAATTGTTGAAGAAATAAAAAAATTTAGCCCAAAGAAGGAAGACTTACAAGATTCTGATCATTCCATTGTCTTATACTTTCATATGAAAGAGGGAATATATTTATTTATTCTATATAGTTTCTGAGGGCAGGACTAGGACCAGTGGGTGAAAGTTAGAATGAAGATTTCACCTCAATATAAGGAAGAACTCTGACTGAGATCTCCAAAAATGGAATGGATTACTTTGTGCATTAGTGGCCTTCTCATCAATGGAAATGCTCAGAGGCTGTGTGACAACTTGTCAGAGACTTTCCATAAAAGATCCGTCTAACAGGATGGGGAGGTAATGTAGTTGACCTCTAAAGTCCCTTTCATCTCTAAGATTTTATGAAGTAAGGGTCTTAAAACAAATTGGAGAAATTAACCACTTTTTCTTTCATACCCCAGAAGAATAGTGTTGTGTATTTCCATGGTACTTTTAAGAATAAAGAAAAATGTTCATGTTGGCTTCAGTTTTCCATCTCAGCTGCTCTAATCTTCATGCATCTCTTAGAATAAAGACATCTTTTATACTCAGAAGTATATGGAAGAGCATAAAACAGATCAAAAGTAATAGGTTTCCCTATAGCTACAGGGTGTCAAAGTAAGTTGACTACTCTAAAAGGTAGTTCTGGCTGGCTGTCCCCTTGGCTTGATACTCAACAGAGAGTAGAATCATAGGTTTTAGAATAAAAAGAAGGGACCTAAGATTCCTGATAGTTCTTCACATTACTCCATGCTAATTGTTATATTCACTTGTAGAGCAGAAAAGGAAGTGAGCCAATACTCCCCATCCCCCCTCCTAGCCCATTCCAACCCCCACCTTCCCAGACCAAGTGATTGTAGGAAGAGAGGGAAACAATGGAAAACTGGAACCATTCCCACTTGTTGCTGAGAGGGGATTTTGGTCGGATGTTAGGTTTACCTGGAATGCCCCTGTTGCTATTTTGGGTAGGCAAGCATCCTATGGAAACAATGAGGTGAAAAAAGAAAAGAGCAAAAACAAATTTTATAGCCTATTTCTGCCAGACCAATGCTGGTCAGTCTGAGGATCCCATTACTACCTGAAAGCAGACTTGTTCCTGAGAATTCTAGCACCTAGAATATAAATGGGTTCCATTTTCATAGAATCTTTACATATATCATCTCATTCATATTTATTAGCCTTTTGTCTGCAAGGAGTATTAGAGAAGTTAAGGGTTTTTATCTTCATCTTATAAACAAGCTAACCGAAACCTGGAAAAAAGCCATAATGTCTCTAAAATCCCAGAATAAGATATTGGTGGACATAGGGGGAAATTCTAGTTCCCTTGAGTCAGTCTTAACCAATGTTTCAGACTAGATCACTTCTCTTTTTTTGTGGCCATAGTCTTTGTCTTAGCACGAACCGTTTTTCCTCTACAGTTGTTATCATGGAGAATTGGTGGGCCCAAAATGTCTGACCATGAACATGACCAGAGTTCCCCAAGTTCCTATACCTTTTAACCCTAAAAGAATTTCCACAGAGAAGTTTGGAAAGCTAGGTGGATATAGTGAGAAAAGATAAAGAGGTAAGAGCATTCATATTATCCAAGCATCTCCTTACTTGTTTAGATGCACAGGGAAAGGGGAGCTGGAAAATAGTGAAAATGAAGCAGCAGTTGGGTACCAGAATTGACGAATTGACCAGGTACAATCTATTACAGGGCAGGACCAAGATGGAGACCCAAGGAGGAGTAGAGGAAACCAAAGATTATAGGATTGGTGAGATGCGCAACACTGAATCTCCTAATCTTTCTCCTCTCCATTCCTGGAGCAGGGGAGTCAACCTCCATCTATCCATCAAGCCACCTCTGTTTTCTTCCTCACCTATTAGATGATTGGAGGAGAAAAGCTTTCTGTCTTCTCTCCCCACACTCCTTGACAGCATTCAGAGCAGCTGAAATCTAGAAGTTTTATTACTTTTTTATTTATTCTCATTTCTAAGCTATTTGAAACTATTATTAAGAACCAGATGTCTATCTTACAAGTTTATCATACTACAAATATGGGGGTGGCCAGTAATGAGAGAGGAGAAACCAACATCTAATAGAAAAAGATTTTTTCCTCCACAGTGCAGGCTAAGTGGGGGTGGAGCTGATGTGAGAGAGTGAGTTTGCTATTGATAGTAATTTTTCAGAGTATATAAATATATGCATGGTATATATACACATGTGAATATATACACACATATATGTGTCCATATATTTATTTATACATGCGTGCATATACATATATGCTTAAACTTACCTATAAAATTTAAGCTTTTACTTTTATAAGATCTTATATATAGAATATGTGTGCAGATAATATGTGTGTAACATATATATATGCGTGTAAATTTAAGCTATTTAAATTCGACTTTTACTGCTCCTTGTTCACAGGTTATACCCCTGAATCCTTCCTTTAGAACTCAGATTTTGGGAGCAGGCTCAGTGGATTGAGAGCCAGGCTTAAAGGCGGGAGGTCCTGGGTTCAAATCTGAACTCAGACACTTCTTAGCTGTGTGACCTTGGGCAAGTCACTTAACCCCTATTGTCTAGCCCTTACCACTCTCCTGCCTTGGAACCAATACACAGTATTGATTCTAAGATGGAAGGTTAGTGTTAAAAAAAAAAGAACTCAGAGTTAGATAAACAAGAGAAAGCCTATGCACAGCACAGTAAGAGTTGGTAATTTTTGGCTTCAGGGCATCTTAAGAAGTAGGCAAGCTTTGCTATTAGCTATATGAGATGTAGAAGACCCTTGACACATAACCTGGAAAGCCCCTGTTTCTCATAGTCTCTCCTCCATTTAGGACATTTACCCCATAGATCTTTAAAGATTAATTAGAGGAAGATACAGTGACACATCCTAATGAAGGTCAGAGAAGTTCAACAAGTTTGGCTCTAGAGATATGTTTCTCTGAGTGACATATAAGAGATTTCTACTAGTATTTGCCATTCATTACTTTCTATTAAAGTTCCACCCTGACTATGGGTGATGAAAAAGACTTTGAGTTCTCCAAGGCTATGTTTCCACATATCTGTGACTTCTAGTGAGTCCTGCCAAGTGAGACTCTTGAAGGACTGAATAGCCCAAGGATCTATCTTCCTAAATTCAGAGAGGTTCCTTCCCCAAATCTTGGTTACCTGTTATTGATTTTTTTTCTAATTTCCTCTCAATTTCATTGGCATAGGAGTGGTGGTGAGTGTTTTGATATGCAGCAGAGTAGGAAGAACTCACATGGATGAAATTCCAGATAATGGAAGTATTGCCATCCATAATTGAACAATGAGGTCCCCAAAGAAAAAAGCATTTATGAATAATACTGACTTTGAGTCTTCCCTTCCCAGGGCACTAGGGGGAAAAAGACTCTTGTCTGTCTTTCCTTTAGTGGGAAATAGTTGAAATATTTCCACCTTAAAATATTTGTGGATCTGTGTTTGCCTCCAGTCAAATAGAACAGAAGCATTTATAATGTAAATGTGGAGGTTATATATGGGAATGTTTATACTGTGAAAATTATTTGGCAGATCACCAACGTGATAAGCCTTTCAGTCAAAACCCAGATGAGTGAACATGGGAGTTGGGGAGATAGGGAAAGAAGGAAAAGAGAAAAAGGAGCATTCAGAGAAATGGGAAAATCAGAAAGCCAGGGATGCAAAAAAATCTATTTTAGAGAAATTGGGAAGAAAAAGAAAAATTACTAGTTTATCAGAGTTTTTACAATGACAACGATCACTGATATTTCTGTAGTATTTGAAGGTTTGAAAAGAACTTTACATATAGTATCTCATTTGATTTTTACAAGAATTCTGGGAAGTAGGTACTAGAGGTGTTTGAATCCTATATAAAAATATGAGCCACAAGGTCTTGAGACAGGCAAAAAAAGTGTTTTTTGAGGACCAAGATGGGAAGAAGGACTAGTGATACAGATAGGGATCAAGCAATATTCCTATAGGACTAGAGAATCTTAGATTTAGATTAGTCAGTCAATAAGCCTTTATTATGTATTTAATTATTGTGTATTATGCCAGGCACTGTAGGAGGTTCTAGTGACACAAAGACAACAATGACACAATCTTTGCTCTTAAGGAGCTAATATTCTATTAGGGGAAATAGTATATATATGTACCTCCACAATATATACACATACATGATTTTATATATGTATATGCAACATATGTGTTATACATGCATGGATTCTTGGATGCATTCATACATGTGCAATTATATAGACTTCTATGTGCATAATAAAAATTATGTGCATAATAAACACATAAAAATTGTATGGACCACACTGTGTATAAACACACACACATTCACGTGTCTAGACACGTGCACATTACCTGGGGAGAGGACATTAGCAATTGAAGGAATAAATTCACCTTCACGTAGGAGGCTGTCTTTGAGATGAGTTTTAAAGGAAGCTCAGAATTCTAGGAAATAGAATTATAGAGGGAGTACATTCCAGACATTGGGGGAAAGCAGTCCAAAATCATATAGAGAACATAAAGTGCCATTCACGAGCAAAAGGATGCTGATGAATATCTGTGTTGCTCCTGCGACAGAGCAGTGATGGATTCAAGATGCAGAGTGAGACATGTAATTTTGGACACCAATAGGTAGAATTTTGTTTAGCTCAACTATACATATTTTTACAGGAATTTTGTTTTTATTTTTATTTTCAATTGAGCATGGGAGAAAGAACTGATGGGGTTTCATTGCAAGTTGAAACATACTATATCTCACTTCCTTCATTTTTTATTTTTATTTTTCTTTCTTTGTTTTTAACCCTCATCTTCTGCCTTAGAATCAATACTAAGTTTTGGTTCCAAGACAGAAGAGTGGTAAAGGCTAGGCAACTAAGGTTAAGTGGCTTGCTCAAGGTCACATAGCTAGGAAGTATCTGAGGCCAGATTTGAAGCCAGGACCTCCTGTCTCTGGGCCTGTCTCTCTGACCGCTGAGGCACCTAGCTGCCCCTGTTCATGTTATCTTCTACAAAATGACTAATATGGAAAAATATCTTACATTACTGGACAAGTAAAATCCATATCAGGTTGTTAACCCTCTCAAGGAAGGGAGAAGAGATAGGGAGAAAGAAGGGGAGAATTTGGCTCAAACTTTAAGAAAATGAAAAGTTAAAAATTGTTTTCACATGTAATTGAAGCAAAAAATAAAATATTAAAAAATAAAGTAAATCAAGAATGGAAAGAAGGGATAGAAAAAAATATTTGCCAATTGCAAAATAAAACAATAGTTTTAGGCCAGTTTTGACTGGATCATAGTGTATATGAAAGGAAGTAATGTATAACAAGGCTGAATAGGAAGACTGGGGCAAGATTGAATGGACTTTAAATGCTCATACAGAAGAGTTCATATTTGACCCTAGAGATAATTGAGCACTACTAGATTTTTTTTTGAGTAAGGGAGTAGTTTGGTCATGCCTATATTTTAAGAAAACCAAAATTTAGAAATTAGAAGTCATTTTGTTCAATCTCATTTTTCAGAAAGGAAAACTGAGTCTCAGAGAAGCACAGTCTCTCACCCAAGATAACACTGTCACAAATGAATTTGATGGGATACATAAAGTTTCTTTTAAGTCCTTCACTCTAGCTACTATATACCCTTTGGGGAGAATAGAAAAAAGGATGAGTTGGTTGAAATTGTGGATTGCAGAGGGCAGCCAATAGAATGGGTTTCAAAAGAGAGATCTGCTACAGAAAGAGCCAGGAAACTCCCAGATTTCCATTAGTGGAACCACCACTCATCCAGTCCTCCATATATAAAAGCTTGGTCTTTTCTTTAGTATTCCTCCCCCCAATCCCCTCTTCTCTCTGTCTCTTTGTCTCTCTGTCTCTCCCTGTCTCTGTCTCTGTCTCTCTCTCTGTGTCTCTCTATCTCTCTCTGTCTTTCTGTCTGTCTCTCTCTCTGCTCCTACATTCAAGCATTTATTAAGCATCGACTATGCACCACACACTGTGCTAGGTACTTTACAAAGAAAGAAAAACCATGAAACAGCTCTGACCCTCAAGGACATTCTACAGAAAGAGGCAATGAATACAACATATACATATATAAGTGTATATAAAACAAAAACAAAGCATTTTTAATGAGAAACACTGGTAGATAGGAAAGGGCTTATATTAGGAATGACAATTGATGCATATGCTTTGATCCATCAACCCCATTACTAGGTCTGTATCCCAAAGAGATAAAAAAGGACTGAGCTATTTTATATATATATATACTTCAGCTCTTTTTGTGGTGGCAAAGAGTTGGAAATTGAAGTGGTGTCCATCAATTGGGGAATGGCTGAACAAGTTGTGGTATATGATTGTGATGAAATACTATTGTGAAATAACAAGCAAGATGATTTTGGAAAAATCTGGAAAGACTTACATGAAATGGTATAAATTAAAGTGGGCAGAACCAGAAGACCACTATACACAGTGACAGCAATTTTTTTAATGAAAAATTGGGAATGATCTAGTTTTTATAGCAATACAGTGATTCAAGACTATCTTAGAGTCTCTGAGATCCATCCTTTGATATTCTAACCTGAGACTTCCTACCATGGTGAAGAAAAGGAAACATACTGAGTTTGTCCAGGTTCTTAGTTGTACAAGAAGTTGAACCAAGGCGTGAAACAGGAAATTGGGGTCTGCATGTGTGTGTGTGTGTGTGTGTGTATGTGTGTGTGTGTATGTATGTTTTCCCAAGAACCTTTACTCCATGCAGCTGGTGTATAGGGAGCTGACATGCTCTTCAAAGGAAGGGAAAAGAAACTATTATAATATTAGTTTAAAAAACCAAAACAGCAATGTCAACATGATGTAGAGATAAGCATAATGAGCTTTGAGTCTAACTCTACTTTCCGGCAATCTTGGCTAGGGACCAACTGTGTGGAGCATTTCCTTCTCAGCCTTCCAAGAGGCAACAACCAAGAAAGATCATTAAACTTCAGTGAATGGAAACTAAAAGGTTCCAGTTCCCTTAGGCTCAGGACAACACCCCAGATCCTCCCACCCCAGCAGTGACTCCTTCCTCTCTCCAGTGGTTGCCTTTCCAAACCCTAGGCACCTCTTCTTCCCCTTCCCATTCAGGAATCCCCAGTCTTTCAGCTTCCTAGAAACCCTATGATGACCAGGGCACACTTTTCTCCTTAAGCAGCCCCTGAACTCCACCCTTCCTGGCAGCTCATTCAATAGTAGAGAAATCTCCAAGTGCCCCATGGTTCATCTCCTCCCCATCCACATTCAGGTGAACCCATCTGCTTTACGCCCCCCACCCCTGCAACTGCCTATCTCCCATTGTGAAAATTGCCAATTTGGGAGAACAGACTTTGGGTGGGAATGTGGTAGTATAGAAAGTTAGCAGTTACAGTCCAGGGAAAAGCTTGCCTAGTTAAGTAGGTGAAGTCTGCAGAATAAGAATATGTAGCAGGGAATTGCATGTTTGGGATTGGCAAAGGAAGAAGCAAGTCAATGTGTGTGTTCACATGAGATGACAGCAGAACTTAGAAGTTTTGGCTGTACATCCAGGACTTGCTGCATGAGCAGAAGGAGGAATCTAAGAGTAAGGCTGAGTGGGGTCCAGAATCAGATGCCTCATATAATGATAATGCGATGATAAGAGAAACCGTGTATAGTAGAGGACAATTAAGATTTTTCCCAACAATTAAAACCATGTCAAAATGGAATGGGTGTTGTTTCAGGTGTGTTTGACTTTTCATGATCCCATTTGGGTTTTTCTTGGCAAAGATACTGAAGTGGTTTTCCATTTTCTTCTCCAGATCATTTTACAGATGAGGAAAATAAGGCATCTTGCACATAATGAGTGTTTCATAAATGTTAATTGACTGTTTGACCTTGAGTAAATCATTTAAGTTCTATAAACTTCAGTTTCTTCATCTGTAGAATGAAATTAATAATACTTGAACCACCTACTTCAGAGGGTAGTTTTATCTAGAAAGTGATTATTATTTCCCACAGGTGCCCCTGCTTTTCAATGGTATTAAGAGGAAGAAATACATTTATGTAAATGGAAAGCAAAGCTCATGAACCCACACACAAAAGAGTAATTTGTAGTAACTCATATGATTCTTAAGGAGCAACTCAGGTTGCAATACCTGCATAAACCACCAGATGATGCTTTGAGCTTGGGCTGCTCCAGCTCCTTTGAATTGCAATTCAAGAATAGAACTCATCCTAAGTTCTTGGATGCAGTCCATATTGCACACATGCAGACAGAACCCATGAGTCCCAATGTCCTAGACAAGATTCAATTTAGTCTAATCTAAGGGATGTAAAGATTCCTAACACAAATTGTAATTTAGGAAAACAAAAGTAAAAGGCACCATATTAAAAATTATAATGGAAAATGAAATTAAGAAGGTTGGTTTTAAGATTCCTAAATGGTGACACCCCAATGTGTCTAGCATATTAGATCTGAAACCTAAATTTCCTCCTACCCACTTTTGCAGAAGGCACATAAGGTCAACAACCCTTTATTTATTAAATTAAAGCACTGAGGATACAAATAAAATTTAAAACAGTCCCTACCTCAAGAAGCTCATAGTCTAATGGTGGAGACAATATGGAAATAACTATTTATAAAGATATAAATTCAGGCAGGATATTGGAGATAGTCTAAAAGAAAAGCACTAGTCTTCTCCATATATAGGAAATCCATGAGAGAAAGATAAGGAAAGAGAAAATTCCAAGAATGAAGGATAGATAGCAAAAATGTCCATTGTAAGAAGATAAAATATCTTATAGCAGGAACAGTAAAAGAGACCAGTGTCACTTAGCCAGTACTTTCCAGCACCCCACTTTCAAAGTCTCATGGAGAAGGAATAAATCATCTCACTATTACATGGTTCCTTTCAGCTCTCAGCTCTTACCAGTTATGAGACTCTTCCACTAGGTAACTCTGCTAGGTGTCACAGAGAATGAAGTTTGGTGCCATCTTTCATCTTTTCCCTACAGGACTCCAACAATTCTTTAGTATCCCTGCCAGCCCAGGTTCCGGGACTCCATCAATAGTTTTTAAACTATCTGCTCCAGTTTATAGATTTCTAGGAGGCAAAGTCCCCATAGACAGACAAAGAGCTAGGGACAAATACAGGGAGAAAATGCTACATCATCTATAACATCTTTTTTTAAAGGATGGTACTGGGAAAGTCATTTAACATCTCAGGCTTTTCTCATCTATATGTAATGATGGATGAAGCCCCACATGTAGAGAGGCCCATTGTAGAGAGAAACCTGTTATTGTGTGGCTCAGAGGGACACAGAATAGATATCTCTAGCCCACTTTTCCCCAATTATGCTCCTCCAAGAGAGCCTTTCTTTGGTAGCAGAAGGGGAAGTAAGAGGTTATGGCCAGAGGCCACCACTACATTCTTCTCAGAGAGGGAGAGTATCAGGTTAGAAGCATATCTATATGTTTCTTTAAATATTGTGCATCTGGGGAATATGACCAGGTTCCATTTAACTTTTAATAGCTTTAACATTTGAGGGACAAAAGATGCCAAGCTCTATATCCAAGGCTTTACTCATTTCCCACTTGATACTAGTTCCACAATGAACACACACAGAGAATAACAAAGAAGCCCATTTATCCAAATCCTAGAAAAAACTTGAATCAGAAAAAAAAATATGTGTGTGTGTGTGTGTGTGTGTGTGTGTGTGTGTGTGTGTGTGTGTATGAGAATATATACCAAACTATACAGAGTGAAGGAACTTTCACATTTGGAGTAACTCAGCTCTGCCAAAAAAGAGGGTCCTGAGTCTGTCCCAAGGTGAATATTCCCTGAAGTCTTTAGCATAGTAAGCTACATTTAAGAACATGATTGAGACTGTTTGCTCTTCTCATGTCTTCCCAGTCTTTTTATTCAGCAACCTGAAGTAGGATTGGCCTCTTCCATCTTCTCTTTGGAAGCTGTGCACAAAGAAGACTCTTTCTTGAAGAGTCCCAAAGTGGGGACTGGCTAAGATATTCTTGCCTCTCATTAACTCTGCTCCAACCCTCATGGGGCAGGCCTTCATCTCCACCAATAAGAAGAGAGTCTCATACTAATGGACTTTGGGACAGGAGTTACATATAAAATAGAGAAAACAATACCACTTACCTCACAGTTATGTTATGGGATAAATGAGTTATATGTAAGGTGCTTTGCAAACTTTAAAGCATTATAAAAATGATAGCCTTTAAAATTTCAACTAGAGTCTTGTGACCTGGTAGGTTATAAGAGCTACATCATTTTGCCTGTACTCATGATTCTTTGGTACTGAACAGAAAATGAAGGGGAAAACCCAGGTATTTAGGCAATCAGATGTTACATGAGGCACTTTGCAAACCACAAACACCCTATAATGTGCATTATTAAGATAACAGTTGATTCAGGAACTGTCGACTTTGACTGGTGTCCATGGTCAGGTTGGTTTCCCATTGATAAACCCTAGAACAAATTATTGAGAATGGCTGAAGTTTTACTTTTTTTTAATGCTGATTTAACAATCATTTATTTTATTTATGCTGATTTAACAATGGCAAAGCACCATGGTAGGTGTTAAGTGAGATACAAAGTTCAGATGAGGTCCAGCATTTACCTTTATGGAACTTAGTCTGATAAAGAAAAATATAGATAACAATAATCCGAGAAAAAAAGGAAATTCAAATTTCAACTCAACAAAAATTTACTAAGTACCTACTAATATGTGCTATGGTGGGCACTATGAGAGATATTAAAATGATAAACAGTGTCTTTGTCCTTAAGGAACTTAAACCTCACTGGAATATACCATGGGATAAGGTTTGTGAGGTACTTATGATTAAAGTGTACTGGAAGAGAAGAAAGCAAAAGAATAGGGCAGAGGAAAGAGAGATTTTAAAGCAGGAAGTTCAGCAAAGTCTTCAAAGAGGAGGTGACATTTCATCAACCATAACCAAGGTTTTAAAGGACAGGTAGAATTCCAAATCAACTCGAGAGAGGAAAGCATTCAAGGTAGTGGGAAGAGCATGACCCATAAACAGGAGTGGAAAAGGATGGGTCAAATCTAATCTAAATGGAAGACTTTCAATGCCAAGTTAAAAGTTCTGTAACAACTATAATTAATTCATCAGGCTAGAGTGCTGGACTTAGATTCAGGAAGACCTGAATTCCAATCCTCTCTCAGATACTTACAAGTCACACATCACTTGTCCTTAATTTTTGACATCACAGGATGATGTCTTAATTGAGAAGTGTTTGGCATAGGAGTGATCAGAATAGTTCTTTATAAGGATTGAACTGACATCCATGGAAAATGGGAAAGGAGTATTGAGACTGCAGGCAGGAAGATGACAGTCTACTCAGAAGAATAGGCTATTTAGAACAGTTCATGTAAATGGTAAGAAGGGGCTAAATAAAGGTAATGGCAATAAGAACAGAAAGGAGAAGTTCTAACTGAGCAGAACAGACAAAACTTACTAATTAGTTGGTCAAGGGATGGGGAAGGGAAGAGAAGAACCAAAGATTTCTAACCGAGTTGACTAGGATAATGAAGGCAGATAATACTAACAGAAAAATAAGAAGGAATGGGTTTGGGGAAATATGATGAGTTTGGTTTGGGACGTGATGAGTTCCAGCTCATTCTATCCAACAGCTATAAAAGGATGCAGGCAATTTCCTAGTTTAAATGGGTTCTCACCATGAGCTTGTGAAGTAGGTCACGTTCCATTCCCATTTAGGCAGTTGGCAAAACTGGGGACCCAAGAGAGGAAATGACTGACCTAAGGTTAGCAAGTGAGGCTGGAATCCAAAATTGGAAGCTCCAAGCTTCCTGCTGCCAATTACATAGACACAGCTCTAAGCACCTCATTATGTGCCAGTTTTGCTGATGAAGCCCTGTGCTTTGTGCTTTGTGTAATGATTTATGACAGGTGAGTATTTTAGACCTTTGATTAACTGTGGTTTTACTCCTAGTGTTCCTCTTAGTGAAAGGAGGAGAGAGAAAGGATTGGTTTAAAAGACTACTTTCCATTGATTCTTAGAAACTGACCAGTTGTGTGGCTCTGGGCAAGTCATTTAACCTCTCTCAGCCTCTTTTTTTCATCTGTAAAATGGGAATGATAGTAATAATACCTACATCACATAGTTGTTGCGAGGCTCAGACCTTAAAGCACTATAATATGTACAGAAACTACCATCATTTTGCTACTTTTATTTGTGATAGTTTCAAAAAACACAGGGACTAGCCAAGAGACCTTGATAGATGTACATATCTTGCACCAAAAATCATAGTTTTAAACAAAGCAAAGTTGTATTTTTTTTAAACCCTTACCTTCCGTCTAGGAGTCAATACCGTGTATTGGCTTCAAGGCAGAAGAGTGGTAAGGGTAGGCAATGGGGGTCAAGTGACTTGCCCAGGGTCACACGGCTGGGAAGTGTCTGAGGCCAGATTTGAACCTAGGACCTCCCATCTCTAGGCCTGGCTCTCAAGCCACTGAGCTACCCAGCTGCCCCCGTTGTATTTTTTTTAATCTCTTAATCTATTAGAAGGAAGGGTAGGGATTGGACCTGAAGTTTCAGTGTTTTGGGGAACTCCAATTGAGGAAAACTCTTTTATTAATGAAGATTGATACCTACTCTGAAATTTATACTCAGAGATATTTGCCTGACACATTGTGAGATGAAATAATTTTCTCAGGGTCATAGAATTCTTAGGTATCAGAAATGAGACTTAAAGGGTTTTTCTGACTCCAGGGCCAGCACTCTATATAATCCATCACAGTGATTCTCATCAAATTAACAGAATAGAATTGTTTTCATCTTATTATTTAATATTTTTAACAATAGCAGTATAGTATAGTATAGTAGAAAACCCCTGGAATTCACATATTATCTCTTAAATTTTGTTGTTGTTGTTTAGTTATTTTAGTCATATCCAACTTTTTGTGACCCTATATGGGGTTTTCTTGGCTAAGATACTGGAGTAGTTTGTTGTTTTCTTCTCCAGATCATTTTACATTTGAGGCATGAAGCAAACAAAGTTAAGTGACTTGCTCAAGGCCACATAGCTAGTAAATGTCTGAGGCTAGATTTGAAAGCAGGAAGATGAGTTTTCCTGACTGCAGACCCATCGTTCTATTTACCATATCATCTAGCTTCCCTATGTCATGTATTACACCAGCACAAAGCCATGGATATAATGTATATAATGTATGTTATACGATATGGTATTATTATAACATATTCATACATATGTCTATATATATGTGTGTGTGTATTTTTTTCTAGAAACAGCATGAATATAGGGTCATAGCTAAAGTGATTTGTGGTCGGGTTATTCTGAGTTCAAATCTTGTCTCCAACTATTATGTCTCTGAGCTTGTTACCTCATCTGTGAAATGGGACTAATGATAGCTATGTAGAATTTACTTTCCAGAAGTTCTTTGGGGCTTAATTGGGAAAATGTATATAAAGGACTTTTAAATTTTGAAATATCTTCTAAATGTCTGTGATAACTGGATATTTTCGGTGTTGGTCTTGGAGAGACAACAATAGAAGTTGAGCAAGGGGGACCACCAATGAACACATTAGAATCATGCAGTGTAAGAGCTGAAAGAGAGTTTAGAGATCACCAAGTCTCACCACATTCATTTTATAGACAAAGAATCTAAAACTCAGAAAGGGGCAATGACTTGTCCAAATTCACACAGCTAATTTCAGAGTCAGATCTGGAACCAGGATATTGTCCATGACACCACACAGTCCATCCCGGAAGGGATGGAGCTGAGACTTCCATCAGGTTTCTTAGCTCAAACTTCCATGGTCTTTCCACTATACGATACTGGTAAATGATAGCAAATGAGTGCTGATACCCCACAATTTATAGAATATAGACCAGGTGATTCTGATTTAACTCTTCTTCAAACAGGTGTAATTTAGAGGAAAGATTTAAAAAGCACATATTTTATATTCAACATTTCCCATCAGATATTTTTACATATATGTTTACATATTAAATTTTAAGAGATAATTTGGATTTTTTTTAGTATCACTAACCAGGGCACAATGCTTTCTGTATTCAACAGCTTTTAATCATTACCTATCTATAATATTCTATATTTTTACATGTAGTGCCATGAGCAATTCACATCTCCAATGCCAATTCTAATAATGCTTTGTGTTGCCTGTAAAGTCTTACTCTAGAAACTACAAAGGGATCTCAGAAATGACACTTGATTGGCTGGTCATTGACACAGCCTAAGGGGCAGCTGTCCTCTGAGTTGATTGTGTACTGACCTCTGGTGATCAGGAGGTGTCACAGCAATGATTCTGTTTGTGTGTGTGTGTGTGTGTGTGTGTGTGTGTGTGTGTGTGTGTATGTGTGTTTTATATCTATATTAGATGTGTTGTTTTGACTCAACAGAATCATGCTTAATACTGACAGATAATAGCAGTAATGAAACTACCCTATTATATTTGAAATATGCTTTAAAAAACAATGAAACAACCTTCATGTAGCAGAGAGTCATAGTTTCATATATAGTTCTTTGTTGTTCTTTAAAATGTTAATAATTGTTTGTCATGTTCATAATAAAAATGAAAAAATTTTAAAGAATTGCATGGAAATATTAAGAAAAAAGCAATGATAATAATAATAAAATAGTCCATGGCGTCTAACTATCTTCAACTTCATTGAAAAATATTCTAGAATATGATTCAAAATCTAAAATTTTGGCCAAGAATTTTCTGGATCATAAGGACTAGGGACAAAGAGGAAGCAAATGGTTGTCATTTTCTAAAGGAATAAGATTAAGAACATTTCTGAGTGACACTATAAAGGTAGGGGAGCTTTGGGGGATTTAGGGATGACAATTGAAACTAACTTCCCCTGCCCTGTTTGTTTTCTATCTTTGTGAGGAGTTCTTTACTTATAGCCCTTCAGTGACCCACCCTCTCTCTTTAGAGCTATGCCAGGCCTAGCTTAGAGCTAATTTTATGATCCCTGGATATGCACAAATAATCAAATATACCTTACACTTTCCCATTGCTTAAGATCTTTCATGATGTTTTCGCTAACATTATTCTTTGAGGTCCAGGAATATCTTATTTATTTATGTTTATATCCCTCTCAACACAGTGCATTACTCATGAGTAAGTACTTAATGAAGGCTTTTAAAAGAAAGGAAACAAAGGGGAAAATAAATAAATAAATTTGCCCTTAATAGATACTTGTGAGCCCAACAAATTTCAAGACAAATTTTTTAGCATCTGTCTTTGAGTGGACATCTTCTGGCCTCACCTATGCTTTGATTTTTGCCAAAGAAAACCCTATAAAGAGGGTAGTGGAGATATAGATGTAGGATTATATATTTAATGCTGGGAAAGGACCTTAAATTATATGCCACAAGACCATTTGGTGAATCCTTGCCAATTAATTAATCAATAAGCATTTATTTTTGTTTCATTTTAATTGATTTTTTCAAGGAACCAAAATCTATTTTCTCTTCTTCCCATTAGAAAAAAAAAGAAAAAACAAAAACACAACCCTTGTAACAAAATATGTAGTCAAGAAAACACAAATTCCCACATTGACCATGCCCAGAAATTATGTCTTTTATGAGCTGGTGAAAAGTGAAGAGAACAGAACTAGGAGAACGTTGTACACAATAACAGTGATATTGTAACAATAACCAACTGCGAAAGACTTAGCTACTCTGATCAATACAATGATTCATGAAAATTCCAAAGAAGTCATGATGAAGAATATGATCTACCTCTAGAGGAAGAACTAAAAGACTCTGAGTGCAGATTGAAACAAAATTTTTGTCTTTACAATGTTGCTATTCATATATAAATTGTTTTCCTGGTTCTACTCACTTTATTCTGCGTCAGTTATAGAAGTCTTCCCAGTTTTCTACGAAACCATCCCTTTCATAATTTCATATAGCTCAATGAATAGTATTACTTCACATACCTATTATCCATTTCCCAATTCCTAAGTATCTCTTCGAGTTTCAAATTCTTTGCTATGGCAGAAAGAGATGCTAAGCTGTTGTTTTCCACTTTCTTTGATCTTTTTGATGCATGTTAGTAGTATTATCATTGAGTGAAGGGGTATATATACAAAGTTTAGTAATTTGGGAGGCATATTTCCTAGCTGATTTCCAGACCAGCTAAACCAATTCATAGATTTACCAAAAATGCATTAATCTGCAGCCTCTCCAGCATTTGTAATTTTCCATTTTTCAACATTAAGTATCTGTGATGTGCCAGGCATTATGTTTGGTACTAGAGTCATGAAGACAAAAGTAATAGTACCTTCCCTGAAGGAAGGAGCTTATGTTCTGTCAAAGGAAACAACATGTACCCATAAGTATGTACAAAGAATATACAAAGTAAATGCATGTGTTTTTTTTTGGAGAGATGAAGAGACACTACAAACTAAAAGGGTCTACATAGGAGATAGGATTTGAATTGAACTTTAATGGAAGCTAAGGATTCTTAGAGGTGGAGGTGAGGAAGGAATGCATTTTAGTTAGAGGAACAATTTGTACAAAGACATGGAAATAGGTGATCTAGTTGAAAATGGGTCTGTCTACGTATCCTGATGATTACTAGTCTGGTGTCCTTTCTATTCCTGTGCATTGATAAGAGTTTGAGATTATAATTAAGAAGACAGAAATGATGTTTTAGTCATCTAAATTGTTTATGTGAGGACAAATTCCTTCCCTGCCAGGCTTTTAGGCACAGGAAATGAGTTCTTTCTTCACCCACAGTTTCTCCCTCTTCAATCCATCCTATGGACTGCTGCCCCGTTAATTTCTAATGTAGTTCTAATCATGTTAACTACTCTTGCTTATAAATCTTCATAAGGAACAGTCACAGCAGCCCCATTAAGATTAGAGACATTATGAAGGACACAAGAAAAGTACTCAGTGGGATCTCATAGATCTCAAGATGGGGGCCTGGAAAGTGTCAAGAACAATTTTTTACAACTCAGACTAATCTGTGTACTAATTTATTATCTATATTTCTTGAGAATCATGCTCCTTCTTTCTTCATCCCCATTCTGAACTCAGTTATTTTGGCAACTTAGTCATGGTAACCAAGAGTAAGAAAGAAGGAATAAAAGGAAAAGAGAGATACTGAGTAGGAAGAGTCATTTTTAAAAGATTTTAGGAAGTAAGTATCTGTGGTAATGAACATCTTGGGTACTAGGAAAAAAAATGTTTTAATAAGCACATAGTTAGGATTGGTGCCATGTGAGGTAGGGTAGTATAGCAGGTAGAGGCTGAGTCAAGGAAACATAGGTTAAAATTATTTCTTGGACACTTTCTGTATAACCCTTGATAAGTCACTCACCTATAAAATAGAGTTTGGACTCAATAGTCTCTAGGAATCTCTTCCAGTTTAAATCTATGATCATGACTGGAGTCAGTCAACAAGAATTTTAGTTGGAAAGGACCTCAATAGTCATCTTGTCCAAACTACATCATACAAAATCTCCTTTTTGTAGTCCATGGTTATTATGTGCCAGGCCAGAAGAATTATGACTAGAAATGTTACAGAGAACCACATGGGTTACTTTTGTTTGCTGATATTAAAATTTTCCCCAGCCAACTCTTTCAAGACCACCTGGGATTCTCTATCTGGAAAATGGAAAGAACCATTTTTTCCCCTGTGCCAAACACTATTTACACAGTTCTGCTGGACAGAGCAATGGGAATTCCATTGATTGGATATAAGCAACTCTTCACTGACAATAAACCAAATTGGTAGCTTCTCACTCATAGTCCTAATGGCTTACACATTAAGAATTGGTTACCAACCACAGAGGCATGAATGTTGAGAGCTAGATGGTCAAGTCTGGAAACCTTAAAAGCTGATGGGGCTTACAGAAACCAGATGAATCATGAATGTGGAGGCAATAACTCTGGTAGAAAGGTTGGTCTTATTATAAATAATCAAGCCATATTTTGAGGGGAAGAGAGATGAGGGAAACCTTCATTGGCAAATGGAGTTTTAGATGGGTTGGAATAGAAACTAATAGGTCAGTTCCCTTTTTGTCTTTGTATCTCCAGTGTTAAGGCCAGTTCCTGGCAACACCAGGTACTTAATAAGTGCAAGTTGAGTGACTTTCTTCTCTTTCTTCTCTGGTAATCCTTTAATGATCAAAAAGAGCTTGATAGACCCCTGACTGGGCTCACTCTCTGTTTGCTCATAGGTCTGGTCTCCAGAAGGTAGCTGACTATTCCTTCCCTCAGGTTTCTAATGATATCTCTTAGAATTTGGGGTAGAATTTTAAAAAAACAAAAAAACTCTTACTTTATATCTTAGTAACAACTCTCAGACAAGGACAAGGGCTAGGCAAATGGGGTTAAGTGATTTTCCCAGAGTCATACAGCTAGAAAATGTCTAAGGTCAGATTTGAATTCAAGACCTATCATCTCTACACTTGGCTCTATATCCACTGAGCTAGCTAGTTACCCTAGAACTTTAATTTTATGTAATCAAAATTGTCCATTTTCTTTTGTCCCTTATCTGTTTTACAGTCAATACTAAGTAACAATTCTAAAGCAGAAGAATGATAGGAGCTAGGCAATTGGGGTTAAGTGACTTGCCCAGGCTCACACAGCTTAGGAAGTTCTAGGGTAACTAGATAGCTCAGTGGATATAGAGCCAAGTGTAGAGATGATAGGTCTTGAATTTTAAAGATAAGGAGAAGCAACTTAGAATTAGGAAGACCTGTATTGTTTGAATCCTGACCCAAACCTTCCTTTGCTATGAGATACTAGGCAAGTCATTTAATTGCTCATTAACTTTGGTTTGTCTATCTGTAAAATGGATTTATGCGGTGGTTTAAACCACCCTCAAGACTTAATTGGTTCAGATTACTAAAGACTCAGTCTGTTGACATCATTTCCTGGTCATTTGAATACAAATATCCATTGGGAGCTCCAGTTACTCTTTGTTCCTTGGCTGGAAGACCACCATGGACAGGTTAGAGACAAGGAAATTTCACTCAGCTAAATCAACTCATAGTATCCTCAATTCATATCTTTGTGGAGTATCCTTCAGCTTTGAGGGCTAAATAAAATCTCTTCTTGTTAGTTTTTGAATGTCTAGAAGTATTTAATTTCATTTTAATATCAGAACTAAACTACCAAAAAATGTTATGAGTAAGCATGAACCCAGAAAAGAATAGTTATAGTATTTATCTCAAAGAGTTATTTTGAGGAGCAAATGGGATAAAGTATGTAAACTACTATGTGTAAGTGAGCTATAATTAAGTGTAACTCATTTGTCCCAGAACTTTAAGGATCAGAGCAATAAAAGCATGTCTAACCATTATAATCCAACCCCTTTGTTTGTAGGAATCTAAAATATGAAGACTGGATGGTTTTCAAGCTCTCAGAAGCAGAGATGGATGAAGTGTTTCTTGAGAAGTTGATTATGGTGTAAATCTGAAAAATGCTATGGCTGACTAGGGAGAATGCTTGTTCTTGATAAACGTGAGCTGTGACTTCTATTCTAGCCTTTTGCTGCATGTCATATGAGTATAGCCAATCTTGATGAAGGGCTGAACCTTCAGAGATGGTTGCCTGTTTCAACAAAATTTTTTCATATCCTACATTTTGACTCACTTGGTGAGGATTCTGGGATGCTGAAACACCTAGAGTATTGGACTTCTGACCTTTCAAAATTCCCAAAATTCCCAGAGTCTCCAATCCCTTTACCTAAAACAGAAAAGAATAAATAACCATCCTAGCTCTTACAGAGAAGCTAACCACCAACAGGAAAACCATTTGGTAGGAAACTCTTTGGCAATGGTAACTCATAATGAAAAGAAAAATTCGAAATGGACTGAAAGTACTTGAATTAAATTTTTACCTTCCATCTTAGAATCAATACTATGTATTGGTCACAAGGCAGAAGAGCAGAAGAGTGGTAAGGACCAGGCAATGGGGATTAAGTGACTTGTCCTGACTTGTCCAGTGTTATAGTTAGGAAGTGTCTGTGGCCATATTTGAAGCCAGGACCTCCCATTCTAGGCCTGGCTCTCTATCCACTGTGTGACCTAATTGCCCCCAATACTCGACTTGTTGACTCCTAACATTTTCTCAGGCTGGAACATTTCTGAAACATTCTTCCTCCTCTGATAGCACTACTGATCTCTTTGGTTTCCTATTAATCCCAACTAAAATCCAATCTTCTGTATGAAGCTTTCCTCAGCCTCTCTTAATTCCTGCTTTTCTTCTGTTAATTGTTTCCTACTTATCGTATATATAATTTGTCCGAATATATTTGTTTGCTTGTTGGATCCCGCATTAGATTGTAAGCTCCTTTAAGATAGAGACTATCTTTCGCCTCTTTTTGTATACTCAGTATATATATATACACAATGCCTGGTCCATAGTACATATTTAACGCATACTTACTGACTGATGAATGAATGAAAAAATTCATATATTATATACTATTATTTAGCAGGTATATACTAAGCACTGGAGATAGACAAATATACATACAAAAGGAAAGAGAATCCCCATACAAAAGGAACTTATATTCTACAGGGCTCATGATATCTGGGGAGGAAATCAACTACCATGAAAATAATTGCAATTAAGCTCCAGCATCTGTTATGGAGAATGAAGAAATAAAGAAACTATTCAAAGAACTCAAAAAGATCCTCCAAATTAAATCAACATATAATTTTTTGCTTAGTAACTTGAAGGCAAGCATAGAGACACACAAGCATGGCAAAAAAGAAAGCTGGAATATATGAATCAGAAATAAGAAATGAGAGGTCAGTGACCTGAAGATTACCCAGAAGCCTTACAATAATGTGCCATGAATACTCTCTTTGAGAAAGGCAACCAGAGGCCCTGGACATTTCATTTTTTAAAATGAAGATGATCATATTTTAACAAAAAAGAAATGAATTATTACTGATGTCAGAGTAATTTCATAAATTATCTCTCTCTATAGTCAGACCACCAACCATTAGAAAAATATCAAGATTAATACAAAGCTATAAGAATAAAAATGAGGAAAAGTGTGCACTGAAAAACCACTAAAATCTGAACTGTTTGAACAGACTGTTGAGGCTAAAATGTGGGGTTTGGATGGAAGAAATAACATTGATGTTGGTGGAAATTTCATCAGAAGTACAAATATTTTGGTACATAAAATTATGACACATAAATTGTTATAATGAGGCAACCAAAAGATCCCCAACATTACTATCTTAGCCAGGAAACACCTGACTTATTTGCCAGGAAGAGAGAGATGGCAGCCAAAGACAGTAGCAATTTAGACTATAAACTTATTTGTAAAATTTCATGGAGAAAGATGATGATAGATCATGAATGTAATCTCCTTGTAAAACAATGGGATCCAACGAAGGTCAAAAGAAGTTTAGAAAAAGCTTGTTGGGAGGCTCAACTAAAAAAAGCCATCCTAAAAGTATTGAAGGGTAAAACTGGAAGGACAACAAACAGAAAAAAAAAAATTGAAAAAGATCTGCAGAGATTTCTCATTAAACTCTCTTCACCATCAAAATAAATGAAACCACCAAATATAGATAGTAACATCCAAGATTCATATGTGTTTTAGAGTAGGTAAAAATTAAAGAGAAAAAAAATGTACAAAACAGCAAAACTAGACCAAATGCATACAGAGCAGAGTGAGGAAAAGTGAGCAAGCCTACAACGAATAAGGCACTGTGCTAAGTGCTTTGCAAATATTATCTCATTTTAACCTCACAACAACCCTGGGATGTAGGTACAACTACTATTCTCATTTTACAGTTGAGGAAATGGAGGCAAAGGTTAAATGATTATCCTAGGGTTACATAGCTTGTAAACGCCCAAGGTTAGTTTTGAACTCCAGACTCATCTACTACATAGTCTTACTACCCCCAGAAAAGGTCTATGCTGGATGTAACATATTTGTGAGTATACTGAAGGATCAGTTCTCAAGATATCCTAAGGAGGGTAAGCTCGCAAGTCAGAAAAATTCTTGGATCTTATCACCACCAAAAAGGGCAAACAAGAAAACAACAATAGCTATTGGCCAATTATGATTACTTTCCTATTTATAAAAAGTTTTTATTAGAAAATATATGCATATATCAAAGTTATCCTTGACAAGACTATTTGAAGGAAATGGGCAATATTATTTGTTATAAGATGGCTTTCTGTGATCCAGAGAGAAGAAAAGAGAAGTTTATTGGGGAAATCAGAGTGATATTTTTAAAAATCCAAAATGAAATGCAAAAATTATTTTAAAAAGAAACCCCTAATATGTAAAGGCAAAAAGAACCAACAAAACATTTTAAGTTAAAAATAAGGATATAAAATGTATCCAGAGTAGACTACATCATTACCAGTGCACAAGTGACCAAATTTATTGTTGTTGTTTAGTCATTCAATTGTGTCCAGCTCTTTGCACTTTGAAGAGAGTATGGCAGGCCCTTCTTGCCTCCACTACCTCTCAAAATCTGTCCACATTCACATCTGTTGTTTCAAAAGATGTAAAGTATATAGAATTCAACATAGTTATTATTTGTTGACTTTTTCTTCAAAGTTCCACTTTTTAATACCAACCTTCTTCCTGGAACACCAACTGAAAGAATTGAAAATAAGTCTGAAGAACTGAAAATAAGAATCATCTAAGAGGCAAAGAAGAAGATCATGGTGGGTCCACATAGGCTACAACACTTCACAGAAGGAATTATGAGAAATAGAATTTTTTAAAGTCATCAAAGAAGTGTAAGAGAACAAAATAAGATGAGTTGATCTTAATGAGAGATAGTACATTTTCTCTTTTTGGTCCCAAATCACAACACTAGCAGAATTGACTATTAGGTCTGTTATAAGGAAAGAGTTCCTAAGAATTTGATCTATTCAAAAGTGGAATGGGCTATCTCAGGAGGAAATAGGCTCCCCCCTCATCAGAGCTCTTCCCAGAGGGATAGATGAATATTTACCAAGTATGATATAGTGGGGATTCTTCTTCAGACATAGGTTAAACTGGCTATCCTCTGAGATTTCTTCCACCACTGCAATTTTGTGAAAACAAGAATTTTATAATGCTTACACAGCCCACTTCCCTTGATAGCTTTGAGGAAAATTCTTGTAAGACTTATGGTAATAGATAAATTCGAGTTGTCATTATTATTCCACAATAGGCTTTTCTTACTACTCCTTTCAATGCATAAGGAAAGGCTCAGGCTTTATGATTTTTCTGGGCAAGAGATTCTCTGCTATGTGCAGAGAAAGTAGCCAGATTATATCTATGTTCAAAAATGGCTATAGAAGGATGCCCCCTGATTCCATCTTTTCTCCTCTCCTTTCAATCCATCAACAAGCATTTAATATACTTTTATATGTGAAGGAAATGTACTAAATTCTAGAGATACTGGGACAACAATGAAACAGGTCCAGTCCTCAACTACTTCATCTTTTGTTCTCCATTTGCTGGTTTATGGCCTGAAGGGTGGGTAGGAGAGAGAGTTAACTTTTCAACATACATAATCTCATTTGAGAATTATACATCTCTCATATAGACATGCATACATCTATATATGGGAGATATAAATTCAGTGATCAACCTAGAATGGATATCCAGAGGTTGTTCAATCTATTCTTTTCCCTCTGTGGTACCTCAGGAATGAACTATGTAACCACAGAATGATAGAATATTAGCCCAGAGTGAGACCTTAGTATTATACAATCTAATCCATTTAGTTAACAGAGAAGGAAACCTAAATAGCTTATTTTCCTATGAATAAATAAGAAATTCTCTATAACAGGTCTGAATTTCATTGTATATACTGTGAACTTGCTCTGCAACCAGGCTGTGTAACCTCAGGGTCACAGTCACCAATCAAAAATGCTCTCTTGATATAAAGTTTCTTCATCCCTAAACTGAATAAACTACCCTGCCCTTCTGCTTCCTTGGGTAATATTTCAAGGAGAAGAGAGATGTTTGCAATATGTACTGAGTTGTTCAAAAGTAAAGGGGCTAGAGAAAGGCTAAGAGGGAAATAGTGTTCATTTTTTTAAAAAAGTCCTTCAGAGTTCAACTGAAAGTGAAGTTTCAGCTCAAAGCAAAAAATAAGTTGGGAGTCAAGGGACAGTAAGGGTCACGGGAGAGATGGGTGGGATAAGTTATTTTCTTTTGTAAAACTTCCAAACCCTGGCCCCAAAAATCTTAAAAATCCTATCGACATGTCAAAACCAAATTCTGGCTTAAATTTGAATTTTTTCAACTATTTATTGGCTAAGAGGAAAGAATGTGTGTCTCCTTTAGAATTAAATCTGCCAGGCTTTTTTTTCCTTTTATACCCATGTTGGGGGAAGGAGGTGGATTGAACTCCTTGGAACATCATTGTCTACTATCTCTAGCTAGAGTGGGTAAAAATTTTTTATTAATTAATTTTTTTAGAATATTTTTCCATGGTTACATAATTTATGTTTTTTCCTTCCTCTCTTCCCTTCCCTCTCCCAGAGCTGATGAGCAATTCCACTGGGTTATACATGTATCATTGTTCAAAACCCATTTCCATATTATTAATATTTGCAATAGAGTGATCATTTAAAGTCAGCATCCCTAATCATATCTCCATCAACCCATGTGATCAAGCAGTTATTTTTCTTCTGTGTTTCTACTCCCACAGTTCTTTCTCTGGATGTGGATAGTTTTCTTTCTCATAAGTCCCTCAGGATTGTCCTAGATCATTGCATTTCTGCTAGTAGAGAAGTCCATTACATTCGATTGTGCCACAGTGTATCTGTCTCTGTGTACAATATTCTCCTGGTTCTGCTCCTTTCTCTCTGCATCAATTCATGGAGGTCTTTCTGGTTCACATGGAATTCCTCCAGTTTATCATTCTTTTCAGCACAATAGTATTCCATCACCATCAGATACCACAATTTGTTCAGCCCTTTCCCAATCAAGGGACACCTCCTCAGTTTCCAATTTTTTGCCACCACAAAGAGTGTGGCTATAAATATTTTTGTACAAGTCTTTTTCCCTATTATCTCTTTAGGGTACAAACCCAGCAGTGGTATGGCTGTGTCAAAGGGCAGGCAGTCTTTTAGTGCCCTTGGGCATAGTTCCAAATTGCCATCCAGAATGGTTGGATCAGTTCACAACTCTACCAGTAATGCATTAATGTCCCAATTTTGCCACATCCCTCCAACATTTATTATTTTCCTTTACTGTCATATTGGCCAATCTGCTAGGTGTGCAGTGGTACCTCAGAGTTATTTTGATTTGTGTTTTAGAGTGGGTGAAATCTTAGCTTTGATTCAGTGACTTAGATGCTTTAATTATGACTCTGATCAGGGCAGAATATGGTCTCTGACTAGGAAGTAAAATAAATGCTTCCAGTATCTTAGACACTGTCTCATTTTAGGAAATGGTTCTTAAATATCTTTTCTAATCCTTTCCTTTCCTTTGGTCTTCTAACTCCACCTTGCTTCCCTCAGCCACTATTTTTCTTGAACAGTATATAGCAAAAAAAAAAAATGTGTAGCATTTTGTGGATCTCAGCTTCTTAATCAATGAATTAACAACCATTCAGCAAGTGCTTACTATGTGACAAGTACAATGCTAAGTGCTGAGGTTACAAAGAAAAAACAAAACCAGTCCATGCCACCTCATGGAGTTTACATTCTAATTGGGAAGCATGTAATGGTGGGAAAAAGCAGTGACTCTGGAGTCAAAGGATCTGAATTCAAATCCCACCTCTGACATACACTATTTATATCATCTTGGATAACAATTTATTCTCTCTGGGTTCTGCATTTCCTCATCTATAAAAGGATAAGGGGTTGGAAATATTGACCAAATGGCTTCTGTGGTAATTTCCTAGGTAAATACAAGATATATTCAAAATAAATGGAAGGTAACTTTTGAAGAGAAGGTACCCACAGCTGGGAGGGAGCTGAGGGAAATGAGTTGATGGATATAGAAAGTCAGAGGTTTTCAGAGCTAGAGTTTGAGAATTAGTGAATTCCAAGCATGGGAGACAGGTTATAAAATGGTACAAAAATATGAGACAGAGAGTGGTATGCGAGGAACAAGTGGGTCAGTATTGTTTGGTCCACAGAGTACATGTGAGAAGAATCAAAGGTAGGGCTAAGAGCAGAACATTTTTGTAAAAATCTTTTTGTCTTTTATCATCACCTCCTTCTTACACTGTGTCTCTCTTCCAAGAAAATCATCCTTTATAGTAAAAATGGAAAAAAATCAAACCTTGCACAAATCTAACTGATATATAAAAAAGTATGATATAATATACAATTTTTCCCACACCCCCCCTCACCAGGGAATAGCATCTTGCAGTAGAACAACCTTACCTGCAGACATTCTGCATCCAAGGCAAGCAGGATAAGGATACCACAAAAAGAGAAAAAACCTCGAGGCCTTGCTGAACTGTAAGTTTGAATTGACTTGGCCATGAGCATTTATTCCATGCATTCTTTTCTATTAGCATACCCTCTGTGGTATGCTCTAAAGTGTATATTTTGGGGAGAGTTTATGTCAGGTTTTAGGGGAGAATGTATTATAGCTTTTGTTCCTACCATGCCATCCCAATAAATATCTTTGCTTTGAGCAAGTTGTACTTAATATCCCCAGCACATAGCACAGTAGCTGTCACATAATAGATGCTTAATAAATGCTTATTTATTAGATTATGGATTATGTCCTCTGATTGACTATTGAAGGTAAGTGCATTATTGGGGGCTCATGAGCTATGTTTTAGGAGTGAAGATGGCCCCAGAGAATATCTCAATTTAAAGCTTGTTTTCCAGAAGACCCAATCTTTAAGTGTAAATTAGGAGGGTACCCCAGAGCTGGATTTGCTACAAATCAATCCACAAATATTCATAAGGGTTTTCTATATGTCAGACATTGTTAAGGATCAAAGGAAAAACTAAAATAGTGTCTGTCTGCCCTAAACAAATTTTACATTCTACTAGGGAAGACTCTATCTATCTCTAAATATCCATCTATCTCTAACAGTCTATCAATATAGGAATACACATACATATATAGAGACTTATGTATGTACACACATTTGTATATATGCATATATTAATCTTTCTGGCACTAGTACAGACACACACACACGTAGTTTCATAGGGAAGAAACAACAGCTGAAGGGATCAGAAAAGTCTTCATGTAGAAGTTGGCTCTGAGTATTAAAGGAACTTGGAGATTCTAAGGAGTGGAGGTGAGGAATGGAAAGCATTCCAGTCACAAGGGACAGTCAGTACAAAGAGAGAGAAATGTAGTCTGGAGAAATGATGGAATAGAGGAACAACATCAAGTATGAATGGGGCTATAAATAAAAAGAAATAGAGAGTTGGTAGTAAATGGAACTCATTATCTTTAAGAGGAGTTTAGACTGAAAATATGTCAGCTCAGGAAAGGTTGAGTTTCAAGGGAGATAAATCCATTATAATTACTATAGGGAAGATAAAGATGTCCAGGGTATATCTCTTTGAGAATGGACAGCATCATGTAAACAACTATTGGTTTTTTCCACACTTTCCATGATAGAAATGTTACAGACACAAACTTGGACTGGATAGATATTGGATCACTCAGTGTAGTCTTTCTTATGGAAAATCATCTGTAAAATGAGAGGGTTAGATTAGAAGATCTTTAAGGTTCTTTCTAAATCTATGGCATAGATTTAGATATTAGATATCAGATAATCCTACTCAATCTAATTCTATGCCATAGATGTAAAAGGAACCTTTGAGTTCTTCTAGTCTAAATCTATGATTCTATTTATATCTGGGCAACTAGATGATGCAGTGGATAGAGCACTTGGAATAAGGAAGACTCATCTTCCTCAGTTCAAATTTGGCCTCAGACACTAGCTGTGTGATTCTGGGAAAGTCACTTAAGCCTATTTGCCTTAGTTTCTTCATCTGTAAAAGGATCTGGAGAAGAAAATGCCAAACTACTCCAAGATCTCTGCCAGAGCCACCCCCCACTCCCCATGGGGTCACAAAGAGTTGGATGAGACTGAAAAAACAACTGAATAATAACAAATTCCCAACTCAGCTGCTTACTTTGTGCTATCTAGATGTACACATCCTCTGGTTTAGAGATTCTCAGGAAGCTTAAGAGGATGGTCCTGTCCCAAAGGGAAAGAGACTTACAGAAGAGAGAGAAAGAAGGAGAAACTGACTAGCAGCTGGGACATGTGGGACTGGAAGGCGGCAGCTCCAACAGGAAGAAATAATTTCTGTTTTAGACAAAGCCACTTTTAAAAAAAGTCTTTGTAGATCTATTTTTATTTTTGTGCTTGGGTTATCTTTCATTTGATCTATGGAAGTCAGATTGACCCTGATGGTGCCTTAATGGCTAACTTTGAAACTGGAAGATTTACCTCAGACCAAGAAGTCTACCCAGAATGAAGAAGACTGGATTTTTAGGTAAACCCTATAACTGTTTCCCTTTGTCTTCTTAGGGATTAGAGGAAGAATCCCTGAAATTTAAAGTAGCATCCTTAATGACAGGATGTGAGCTGATGGACCACACATTGTACTCCCTGAGTCAGATCCTTAGTGAGCAAACATTTGGCTAGCCTCTACTCCCCACCAAATCCCCCTTCCCTGCAATTCTCACTCCATCCCCCAACATTTACACACTCTTAGTCACTGGCAGGAAGCTTTAAACCTTTAGCAAATAGTTCTTGGCAGAGGCCAGAATGAAAGAGATTTTCCTTTGGGCAGGTCAAGCCTTATAGATAGCAGCCTTACTAAAAATTAATTTCAGAATTGCTCAATATAACTTACCCCAAGACCCTTTCCATCCCTTCCATCCTTGCTGAGTACAACCTGAAATTCCATTGTCAAATCCTCCCCTTTGAGTTAAAGTTTTGATTTCTGAAAATTCAAATATCTGTAGAAGGGGTATGAATGAAGGATCTGAGAATAAGTCATGACAGGAAGGTAAGCTGGAAAAAATAATTAAAAAGAGTCAAGGGCTCCAACACATAGAGAGGAGGAAGGAAAGAGAAAAAAAAAAACAAAAACAAAAACTTTTCCAGCTTCACAATTTTTACTAGGGCCAGCCTAGCCTTCAAGAATTTTCACTGAGTTGAGAGTTAATCTTGCCTTTCTAAAGCCTTGTCTAATTAAGGTCATATCTAAAACAGAAAAAGAGCTACTTATTTAAAGATTTTCACAATATTATTATGCATAATTGCGAGAGAAAAACCAAACCCCCAAACTGAAAGCTTGGAAGCAATGTAAATGTCCCCTAATGGGTGAATAAATTGTAATACATTAATGTAATGGAATACTATAATGAAATTAAGGCCTGACAAGTATGAATAATACTTGCATAGCTCATATCTAGACTCTAGAGTTATGCCTCAATTCCTAACTGTAATGATAGAAGTCACTCCCTAAGTTTGTCCTAACCTGCACCCCATATTTTGTGGTGGGCTTGGGATTTCAGCTTAGGTATTTTTCTAGATGGGTGAGATTTTTTGTCCCCTTTCTTAATTTCCCTTTTTCACAGATCTCCATTTTTATTAAAATTATATTGTTAAGAGCTACTAACAAACTCCTGATTTGTGAGTAAATTTTATAATGGTGACCACAATATTTTATTAATATTACATTTAATAATTCTACTTTCATTTATTACACTAACAATGATCAATCAATCAATAGACATTTATTAACCACCTTATATAAGTCAGGTGCAATGCTAAATGGTAGGAATACAAAAAGAGGGAAAAGACAATCCCTGCTCTCAAGGAGCTTATGATATAACAAGGGAGACAGCATACAAACAAACAGAGAAAGCTATGTGCAGGATAAATAAGAAATAATTAACTGAGGGAAAGCTCTAGAATCAGTCTGATGAATTAAATCCCTGGAAGGCTAGCTAGCTACAGCTCTCTTTTAAGATTCTGGGGGTAATCCTAAGGATATATAGGGTTATGTTTATTATTGAAGCATCCTTTTTTATTTCTTAATTTTTCTGATTTTGTTTTTATTTTGCCCTACGTTTTCTTCTACAACATGACTAATATAAAAATATGATTTGTATCACTGAATATGTATAATCTAATCAAATTGCTTGCCTTTTCAAAGACTGAGGAGAGAAGTAAGGGAGGAACAGAATTTGGAACCGAAATTTTTTTTTTAACATAAGGAACCGAAATTTTTAAAGAGCAAATGTTAAAAATGTTTTTACATATAATTTTAAAAAAGAAGTATCTTTTCAAATATTGTAGCTCATGAGTCCACACTAATACGCTTCTCTCCCCCATGATGATCAGTTGGTATCAATTAGTCAGGCAATTCAGAAAGCATTCACCTTACCACTCTTCTGGCTTAAAACCACTACCCAGTATTGATTCTAAGATGGAAGGTAAGGGTTTAAAATTTTTTAAAAAGGAGGGGCGGGCATCTGGGTGGCTGTTGAGTAGCTCATTGGATTGAGAGTCAAACCCAGAGACGGGAGTTCTTGGGTTCAAATCTGACCTCAGACAATTCCTAGCTGTGTGACCCTGGGCAAATCACTTAACCCTCATTGCCTAGCTCTTGCCACTCTTCTGTCTCAGAAGCAATACTCAGTATTGATTCTAAGACAGAAGGTAAAGGTTTAAAAAAAATTTTTTAAAGAAAAAGAAAGCATTCAGAAAGGAATATTTATTATTATTAACACTAATACTAATAGCTAGCCTTTACTTAGCACTTTACCTAGGTTAGTTCATTCAATCTTTATAAAAATCCTGTGAGATGAATGCTATTATTATCCACATTATACAGAGGAAAAAACTGAGGCTTCGAAAGGTTAAGTAACTTTTCTGGGGTCACACAGCTTAAGTGTTTGAGAGAGAATTTGAACTCAGGTCTTCTTGACTCCAAGTTCTACACTCTAGGATTGAAAATCCCATGCCTAACACACTCTAGAGCCAGAACATGCAGAGAATGGGAGGAAGTCAGGTCCAGCTTAGAGAGGACTTGGAGTGAAGGACTAATTCACAGTTTCTGAAAGTTCTTTTTTCTTTTCCTGGATTCCTCAAGATATTCCTCTTAAGTACAGTATAGCTTTTATACTAGGTTCTTTGTAGCGTTTTGAATATGCCTAGCTTATCATACCATCTGTCTTTGGCTTTCAAAGCAGCTACTGAGTTGCTGCTAATAGGATGCCCATGGAAAGATGGGGTGTCCACAATTATTCAAAGCTCACAAGGTCTTCTTTTGACCAAAGGGATGGGGAGGAGATCAAGGCCAAGACAAACGTGCTCTCCTCTTCCCACCACCATTCTTAACAGTTCCTTCTCAAGGATTTGGCTTAAACACACCTGGCTCAGTGCTCATTCTAAATCTCTTGAGCTCACACTGGTTTGACATTTTATTGATGAACCATAGAACATGACCAGGTTTCCTTAACCAATCTGAACATTTTTCCTGGACAAAGTCATTCCAATTGACCAAGGACTTTATTTTGAACTTAGATTAAAGCTTATGATGGATGACTGATTTAATGGAAAAGTGATCTCACCAAATTAAAGCAATGTCTTGACATTTACTTTTAGTAAGGTGTGGTAATCCCCCACTTGCGTAAAAGAAATTTGGGGATTCTTCTATGAGATAACATAAAGCAGAGATGGTGGTAGGAGAAAGAAAAGCAGAAGGGAATGCACACTAACTTTGACCATTGAAAAGAGAAAATGAATGAGAATTAATAGAAAACCAAAGAATCATAAAGAAATAGAATACTTTGAAAGTAAAAGGATTATAGAATTGATAAACAAAACTAATAGCTAATTTCTTTTTAAAAAACTCAAACTAGTAAATCATCAACTATCCTAATGAAAAAAGAGAAAAATGAAATTTAGAAAAATGAAAATTAACAGTGAGTTCACAACAAATAGAAAGCAAGTGACACTTCCTAGCTGTGTGACCCTAGGCCAGTGATGGGGAACCTATGACCAAAGATGGCACACAGAGCGTTCTCTGTGGGCACTCAGTCACCCTCCCCAGAGTTCCTTCCTAGAAAGGCAGAGGGATTCCAATGGAACTGCTCCCTTCCCCCCCCCCACTGTCTGCTGACATTTTTTCATATCGCCTGCCCCTCTGCCTAGCCACCCAATGGAAGCTCACAGCAGGTAAGGTGGGCAACTCACAGGCAGCAGAACTGGAGGGGCCGGCCACTTCCCTCCTCCTCTCTATACTCACTGGGTACATTCCTTACTTCACCTGATCCTCTATCCTTTGGTAGTGCTTCCTCCCTCCCCTATGTGGGGTAAGAGGTGAGGCAGAGTATGCAGGCACTAGGTAGGTGGGGCATGGCACATGGTCTGAGGGGGACAGTACAACACTTGGTCTGTGGGGTGGGGTTGGGGCATCACTGCCCAAGGGCAATCCAAACTCCATTGTCTAACCCTTATTGCTCTTCTGTCTTAGAACCAGTATACAGTACTGATTCCAAGATGGAAGGTAAGGGTTTTCTTAAAAGAAGAAAGTAAATAAAGATAATTATGATGATAAGAAATGACATAGTTTTATGCCAGGAGAATCGAGAATTCAAAAATGGATGGAGGGGGCAGCTGGGTAGCTCAGTGGATTGAGAGTCAGGTCTAGAGACAGGAAGTTCTAGGTTCAAAGCAGGCCTCAGACACTTCCCAGCTGTGTGACCCTGGGCAAGTCACTTGACCCCCCCAAATGCCCACCCTTACCAATCTTCCACCTATGAGCCAATATACAGAAGTTAAGGGTTAAAAAAAATGGATGGAGTTTCAGGAAAAATTAAAAATATTCAAATTAACAAAAGGAGCAATAAATCTTGACCCAATCTCGGAAAAATAAAGGGAAGAAGCCACAAGTAAACTGCCAAAGAAATTAGATAATTTTGTTGCAAAAAATATTTTCAAAAAATAGAACCAGAAGACACTAATTAATTAATCTTTAGGCAAATATGATTCTGCTACCCTAAACCAGAGATATAATAGAAAGAGAATTTAGATTAATTTCACTAATTAACACTAATTTTTAATTAAATCCTTACAAAGGAGCTTAAAGCGACATACCCAGAAAATATATTTTATTAAAAAATTGGATTCATATTTGGATGGAACAACATTAGGAAAACAATGAGTATAATCATATAAACAACCTGCCTCCCCATTCACATTATCACTTCAAAAGGTTACAGAAAAGAACTTCAACCAAATACAGAATTCACTTATATTATAAATTCTAAAAAGTGTAAGCACGAAAGAGCCTTCCCAACTCATCACCAATGAACTCAGAGGACCAAACCGGTGCTTTTATTCATTTGTTTTTCTTTGTTAGAAGGAGTAAGAGAGGAAGATCATCTTCCAATGTAGAAACAAAAAGAATTGATAAAATTTGTTTGTTTGTTCCTTAATCAGAAAAAAAAAAAAAAGATCCTACTTGGAGCATGAAGTGAGTGACTGAAAAAGATTTTATAATGCTTTACATGGCATGGGCCCTAGATCCAGGAAGATATGTATTATGACCCATACTGTAGGACTCTAGACAACTCTCTAAGACTACAACTTGTAAAAAAAATGCTCATCTACACTGGTGAAAAGGAATTTCCTCATCTAGGAGTTTTTAATAATAATGAAATAACAAATCAAGTCTCTATCCCCTCATGCATTAAGACTAATTAAGTTATAAAGGCACAGCCTTTAAGCAAGTTTGGTTGTGTTGATGTTTAATATTATTTTAAAAATAAAATACTTAAGGAGGAAGCTTAGGTGGCTCAGTGGATTGAGATCCAGGCCTGGAGTTGAAAGGATCTAGATTCAGATCTGGCCCCTATATGACCTAGCTGTGTGACCTTGGGTAAGTGACTTAGACCCTATTGCCTATCCTTACCACTCTTCTGCCTTGGAACCAATATACAGTATTGATTCTAAGAGTGAAGGTAAGGGTTTATAAAAATAACAATAAAATACTTAATTTTCTTCAAAGGAAATAAAGGATACGTGTTGATGGCTCCTTTAAGGGATATCCCTGATCCCTCAAACTGCTAGTGCCCTTCTTCCAAAGGTGCCTTTTATTGAATTACTTTAAATTTATTTTATATTTATTTATATACATTCTAAATATTTATGTTCATGAATATTCTATGTATTTATATTAGAAATAGAATATTTATAAACTAGTCTAAAATATTTACAAATAAATAGAATTCAGAAAGAAAGAATATTTAGAATATTTTTATTCTAAATATTTAAGAAATATTTATAAATATTCTACATATTTATTTTAGAAATACTTATTTCTATTCTATGAACATAGAATATTTATGGAATCTTCTAAAATATTTAGAAAGAAATTGAATAGGAGAAAATATTTATATAAGAAAGATTATAAATATTCTAAATATATGTATATTTTATATATGTTTAAAAGATACATTGTGCTGGTATATATGTATACCCATGTTTAAGACAAACAGAAAAATAAATAACTGCAACCAATAAGTACATATAAGTACATATATATGTATATACATTTCTGTTTTTTATTTATTAATTTATTGATTGATTGATCCATTTATTTGTTTCTTTATTGTTTCCCACATTATAATGTAAGGGCCTGTATAGTCTTCACTTAATAAATGTTTATTAATTGATTGACTTATTGATAGACTAGTTAGAAGTTTTCACACAGCTGGTTTGTACTTTTTTTGAAAGATTTCTCACTTGGCTTCTGTAGTCAAGGTACCTTTACCTTAATTCTTCAAAATATGGTTAATTTGATGTGGTGTAAGCTGTGCCCTCACCATCCTCTCTTCTTTCTTTCAATTATTATTTACCTCTCACTCTGGGATAATGATGATTCAGGACCTCAACTTCTATGCCCTCAATAAGAATCTTGGTAAGTAGCAGCTCTTAATAAATAGAAATCCACATCTGAATACAGAAGCTAGAAACGGACTGCTTTTGCTCCCTTGTCTTGAGATTTGGACCTCCTTTTTGCCACTTGGAGAACTGGAGGCTTCCATTAAAGCTGGCTGATGACCATGCAAGAGAGCAGCTTTAGCCATCAGATTAAGACTGATGATGTTTCCATGAGGTGAGTCAGTGGCTGGGACAGCTATTGCAGCTGCTGCCTTTGCGGCTATGGACAGAGTCTAGCAGCTGACTGAGTAGAAATCATGACTGGCAGAGCTGCAGAGGCAAGTCAGATCCTGGAGTAGAGATGAGAACTGAGCAGCCAAGACTGGTAGCTCTTACACCTGCTGAGCTGTTGGGGTTGGAGGTTGGGGGAGACCATTTCTCTCACTGTACTCTGCCTGCTTTTCCTTTGGCATGTGTGAGCACATGTGAGAGTACACATGCACACGCACACACACACACTAACAATGAGAGAGTTGGGAGCTTGGACACATACATCTCTCTCCTATCTTTCTTGAGTTATGGATGAGGGAGTTTTGAGGAGGAAAGGGAATATATTTCAGTGATTTATCCCAGTAATTCACAAGAATTGAGAGGACAAAACAATTGAAAGTTCTGGGAAGGGGAGGAGGAAGAAAGGAACAAGCATTTGTTAAGAACCTACTATGAGCAAAGCATGGTGTCAAGCATTTTATAAATATTATCTCTTTTGAACCTCATAACAACCATGGAATGTATATGCTATCATTATCCCCATTTTACATTTAAGGAAAATGAGGCAGACTGATTTTTTCAAGCATTGTCCAGGGACAAATAGCTGTTACATACCTGAGGTAGTACTTGAACTCAGATCTCCCCTATCCATTTCTGTCTGTCTCCCTAGCTGGAAAATGGTTGGAGGTAGATGGTTCCATGTGGGAGGAGCTGTTAATATTTTTCCTTTCATTTTCACAAGATATATAAATTATACATATATATATATATACACATATATGTGCTCATATAATCTGTCTATCATCCATCCATTTATCCATCTATCCATCATCTATCTATCCATCCATCCATATATCCATAGGCTATCCATCCATCTATCTATCTATCCATCCATCTATCCACCATCTATCTATCCATCCATCCATATATCCATAGGCTATCCATCCATCCATCATCTATCCATCTATAGTATATTGAGTACTAATGACCTGCAAATGTAGAGGTGGGAAGTATTGACTGAAAGAGGAGATTCCAGGGTTGAGATGAATGCTCAAAAGCAAAAGAGTTAATATTCTGATTTTTGAGCAGTATTCTCTATCATCCTCTAATTACACCTGAAACTCATCCAGGATGAGTTTAAATGCCTCAGTGCCTGAGTTAGGAACCTCACATAGCAAGGGTAGAAGAGCTGTGCAGGGGTTTGCGAGATCTCTGCCCTCTGGTGGCCCGTATAGATATGGCATCCTATAGGAAGTCATACTTGAGTCAGATCTGAGGCAGCTACTGAGCTGGTAGTTCAAGTTGGCTACTTGATGGAAAACTCAGGTTTTCCCTCTCCTTCAATGGATAATTGACATATCGATACTCTACCTTTCAACATACTTAAAGAAGGCAGCACACAAGTGGGCTGTTGTCATTATTGGAATTCTTCAAGTATTACGTGGCATAGTATATCACAAAAGTTGGGATGATGGTTATTAGGTAACTTTCAAGAGCAAAGATAATATTGAAATATGGATCTTTAGAACTGCAGAGACTTTAGAGAGCATTTAATCTAATTGTCTTCTTTTTATAGGAGAAATTTGAAGCCCAGAGAGGGGAAGTCATTTACCTGAGACCACTTTGCTTGTAATCTGAAAGTAGATTTCAGGTCATATGACTTCTCCTTGGCTGTTCCCTGGATTTCTGGCCAAAGAAAGTTACCCCTTACAAAAGAGAGTATGGGCCATTGTTCTGTAATTGAATCTCCTTATTCATGAAGAGTAGAAAAAATATACATAGCTATATAGAACAGGAATGACTCATAGGCAAATTTGATATAATATAAGATGGCCCTGAGTGATGCATAAAGTGATGTTACTACATTGGCTATCAGTTTTGTTCTTTGTTGGGACCAATCTCTCTCTTCCTAGATGTGGGGAGGAAAGCAAACATGGAGGCAGAAGAAGGACAAGGGTGAGCCGGAAACTTTCAGCTCCCTAAATACACCAAACAAGAGGAAGAAGCACGTTCTCCCTCTCCAATACTCCAGACCTCCAGTGATTTGGCTTTATTAAGCCCTGCTACCTTATCACAAAGAGCCAGCTTAAGGAAAGGTAATAGAGAGACCGATACCCATTGTCAAAATGTCAAACAGAGCTTGCTTTGGTAGATTTCTTCCCTTTGATTCATACTTTAAGGCAAAGCCTCTGGCTTCCTGGAATTCTTAATAAAACTCCAAATCTCTTGGCAATAACTGTCAAGTACCACAATTTTCCCTCACAGCAAGAACTCTGTTTTCACTGGACTGGTATGCACTTGTTTCTGCACTTACAAAGTGTTCTGTAAGTACTGTCTCTTACTTTCCCAGCTAGATTAAGTATTTCCCTCAATGGGAACTAGGTCAGAACCACCAGGGTTCTGGCCCCCAACTTTGCCTAATGATTCTCTACCCCCTATTCTTTTTCCCAGGGTCCAGTTGTCATCAAGCCCCTCTGAAATGATGACCACACAGGATGCTACTTCCCTTCCCTTCCTCACTCCCTCCATGACAAATTCAAAACTTACTTCAAAAATTACCTTCTTCCCTTGTTTCTACAATTCCACTGATACCCCTCTTTTGTGAAAAGGCCACTGTATATAAAAGCTCTCAGTCTCAATTATGCCTCCTCTATTTATTAGTTGTATAACTTAGGCAAGTTACCTTATCTCTCTGAATTTCAATTTCTTTATCTGTGAAATCACTCACTCTTCAAGCAATAATCAAGGGCCTATCAAGTTCCAGTATTTTGCTAGATACTGATGTTGTTGTTGTTGTCTTTGTTCAATAGTGTCCAACTCTTCCTGACCTCATTTAAAGTTTTCTTGGCAAAGACACTGGAGTAGTTTGCCACTTTCTTCTCCAGATCATTTTCCAGATGAGGAAACTGAGGCAAATGGAATTAAGTAACTTGCCCAGAATCACACTTCTAGTAAGTATTTGAGGTCAGATTTGAACTTCTATTTCCTGACTCCTGGCTGCTGTATCCACTGCATCACTTAGCTGTTCAATAGTTATTATGATACAAGATGAGAAAGAAACATGAGGTAGCTATGATAATATCCACTCTAAATCTATGCATCTCTGATATTAGCTTTCTTCCTTTTATATTTCTTTTATCTTTTGAAACCTAGCATTCTTCTGAAGACACCACAACCCTTGGCACCCCATCTAGAACTGGCTGCTCTTTCTCTCCCACTCCCTCACAAAGAAAGCCAGAAAGAATTGGCATACTCTGTTCCCCAGGGCCACTTTTAATTCCTTTCTCTCTCCCACCACTGCCTAGCAAAATTCTTTTCATCTTTTCAAATCTTTATTGGTATTATCTATGGGCTTCTGAATTAGTCTCTTTCCTCTCCAAAAACTTTACATGGATTGTAGAGTTTGAACTGGAAGGGATTTTAGAAGCCTTCTTATGACTCTAGTTGGCTATCCCCTGGGTTTCTAGTCAAAGCAAGTACACTTTATAAAGTGAGTATGTGTAATTTTTAACACCTAATATCATGGAAACATGGATTTGGATTGGAGAGGGACATTAAATGTCATCATGGCATTGTATTTCAAATTTTCCTTTTATAATAGTTTCTCACACAATGCTTAGAACATATTACAGAGGTACCTTAATATTCGTCATTAATTCATTCCAGAAGGTAGGTCAACTATTAGAAAGGTTGAATTACCAAGTGAATTTTTTGCATTAGAAATAATGTAGATTGAATTAATATATTCCAGGCACTCAGAAAACTCATATTTCATGAAGTATATGCATTGATAGAGTTGTATTTTACTAAATAAATATTAATAATACATAGACATAAATTAAAAACAAGAATAAGATTAAATAAAATAATTTTAACTTAACTTTACTGTATTGGGAGGAGTTCATAGTTTAAGGGGATGGGGAAGAGGAGAAATATTATTGTCTGGAGTGGCTTCCCTTCTAAAATATCTGAGGGCAGCTACCCTTCTGGAGTTCTTTGTATTTCTCTTTTCTCTCCCTTATCACCACTGAATCCTGCTTGAGATTCACCAGGTGTAAGCTTCACAAGAAACCTATCCAAAGATGTTTGTTTTTGTTTGTATTTCAAAATTCCTCTAAAGTGGGAAATGGTCTGGTCAGAACAAATTTACAATTCTGTTTGCTAAAGCTTTAACGGTGATATTTTTCACAAAGTTTTGCAACTTCCACCCATTTTGCACACATTTCCTGGATTAATGAAGTGGAGACATCCTCCTTTATCTCCTCATATGAAGAGAACTCCTCCATTTTGCTGCTCCCTTTGAAGTTCCTGCACCTTCTCAGTGTTGAACTCTTCTTTATGCTCCTGAACAAGAACATGATCATTTTGTTTTAGCTCAAGAGGGCATATGCTTCCTGAGATTGGGATGCCAACAAGTTCTAGCAAGTGCATTGAATGCCAAGCAAATGTCAAATACTATGACAACTGTTTCTTCTCAAAATGAGTGCAAGGGGGCAGCTGGGTAGCTCAGTGGATTGAGAGCCAGGCCTAGAGACTGGAGGTCCTAGGTTCAAATCTGGCCTCAGACACTTCCCAGCTGTGTGACCTTGGGCAAGTCACTTGACCCCCATTGCCTACCCTTACCACTCTTCCACCAAGGAACTAATACACAGAAGTTAAGGGTTTAAAAATATAAAAAAAAAAGTGAGTGCAATACCAAACCTGATGATTTCCAAAACTGTTGGTACCAAGGTTTGACTGTAATTTAATCTGTTTATACATTTCATTGATTTTGAATTCCTATAGATCATTATCCAAGTCCCAACCTACATTCCCACCATCCAATTCCTCATTCTCATTACTCTCAACCCTTCCACCACAAAGTTTCAACCTAACTCCACCCAGCCTTTCCATTATGCCCTCTGGAATGCCTGTTCCATAGGCAACACATTTTCCTTAAATTTTAAATATTTTCCTATCCCTGTCTTTCATCTTCTCCCTTCCTAAGCCTAACTTCTTCCTGATGACACAACCTCTCTGGTCAGCCTTTCCAGTACTGGCTGTTCTTTCACTCATTCTCCTCAACTCACTGGTTGAAGTGGGGAAGTTAAAATGCTTCTGGCTCTTCATCATCACTTCCAAGTTCTCTCTCTACCTCCATCACTCAGTAACCTCTCCTTTAAGGGTCACGTTATTCAGATCTACTAATGCATCAAAATTCTGGTAGCTGCTGTCTTCAGACCCCTGTGTCATTTCCCTTAATGAGTTTGATACCAGCCTCTCAATTTTTCTCTCCTTCCCAGTTCCTGCCCTCATACTAGGAGACTTCAATATGATGTTGATTTTTTTTTTTACAAATACCCTAACCATTCAGGTCCTCAATCCACTCACTTCCCATGAACTACCACTCCATCCCACCTCAGCCATATACAAAGATAGTCATACTCTTAATTTTATCATCACCCACAAGTATACCACCTTGGGGTTTAAGAATTTTGGAATCCCTTTATTGGACCATAATCTATTGACTTTTCACTTCTTTCTTTATCTTCTCTTGAGAAATCCTTTTCTTTTTGTCTGCACCATGACCTCCAATGCCTTGACCCCTTAATTCTTTCCCAGGCTATCTATTCTGTACTAGCTACTCTCTTCTCTTCTCTCTATCTTGACCAGTCTTGAGCCAATTCAACTCCATATTCTCCTCCTCTTTTGAATCCCTAGCTCCATCGTCATATACCAAATACTCCAAGCCAAGCCTCAGTCTTAAATCACTCCCATCATTTATTGCCTAAACTCCTCAAAAAGGTCTTCTACAATAGACACCCCACTTTTTCTTCTGGTGCTTTCTTTTTAGCCTTTTACAATCTAGCTTCCAACATTATCATTTCACTGAAACTGATCTCTCCAAAGATACTAATGATCCCTTAGTTGCCAAATCCAATGGTCTTCTCTCAATCCTCAGCCTTCTTTATCTCTTTTCAGACTTTGATATTCTCTTCTGTGTAGGTTTTTAATACCCCACTGTTTCCTGATTTTCCTCCTTCCTATCTAATGACTCCTTCTTTGCATCATTCACTGGATCCTTTTCTATATAATATCCTCTAAGCTTTGGAGTCCCTTAAAATTAGGACCTTCTTCTCTTCTCCCTCTATACTACTTTACTTGGTGATCTGCACATCTCCCATACATTTAATTATCATCTCTAAGATGATGATTCTCAAATTTGCCTTTCCTGGCCTTAAACTCTACTGACCTCTACTCACTGATATTTCATCCCCTGTAAAGGTCTCACATGAACTAAAGATCAGAACACTAATTGATATTGAATGCAGTCAGTATTCTCATTCTAGTAAAACCAAAATGGTTTTACTAAATCAGTGGTTCTCAAACTTTTTTGGCCTACTGTCCCCTTTCCAGAAAAAATATTACTTAGCCTCATGGAAATTAATTTTTTTTAATTTTAATAGCAATTAATAGGAAAGATAAATGGACATGTGGCCATCACCGCACTCCTGGATTGCTGCAGCACCCACCAGGGGGCGGTAGCACCTACTTTGGGAATCACTGGTCTAAATCATGTTCTAAGAAGAAATCAAAGCACTGAAATCAGTCAGTCAAGGAGAAAATTTTAAGTGTTTACCATGTGTCAGGCACTGGGTTAAGGGCTGGGAATTTAAAGAAATGCAAAAGACTATTCCATTCTAATAAGCGAGACAACATGTAAATAGATAGTTACATATGAGATAAACAAGGAAAGCTTGAAGAAAATCTGAAAAGAATAAAGGAGAGAAAAGAAGTATTTGTTAAGCATCTTTGGCAATTTGGTAAATTTAAATGGAGAGAGAACTGACTTAGTAAGACCAATTCCTATGAATTCATAATCAAAGAATTATATTTGCCCAGGAAAGCAATGATGAGAACATGAGCAAAGATTGTGGTTCTAAGAGAGATGAAAAAAGTTAGTATATGTAGGCAAGACCTCAAATGAGAGGGACCTAGCTGGAGAAGGATTGTCTTTGAAGAATAGATATCTCTGGCTTCTTCTCCTTCCATCCTTTTCCAAGGGAGGCCTTAATCCCCTGCCAGGAGGGGAACTGAAAGCTTGAGGCCAGAGGCCACTGTTGTCTTCTTCAGATAGAGGTAATGGGGTAGCATTTTATCTATCTGCTCCCTTAAATATTGTTAGTCTAGGAGATATGATTGTATTCCATCTAACTTCTGATCCCTTTATCATTGTTGGGGAAAAGGGGACCCCAAGCTCTGTATCCAAGGCTTGGCCCCTTTCCACAAAATATAATTTCACAATGAATACACATATAGCAAAGAAACCCATTGATCCAAAACAGAAAAAGTATTCATATGAGAATATATACCAGACAATACAGAATGAAGGGGCTGTTGTGTTGGGAATGAGAAATCAAATTAACCAAGGAAGAGTCATTGATATCATCCAAGTAGAAACTCTTTGCAGCCTCTAGTATAGTAAGCTAGGGAAAGGAACATGATGGAGACTACCAACCTGAAATGACATGGACCTCTTCCATCTTCTTTCTTTAAGCAAGCTGAAAGTCAGAAGCATCCAAAAGGACTCAAAGCTAAAGAAAACTTGAAGCTTGAGCAATCATGAAGATTGAAGAAGGCTGGAATTCTCTCACTCTCACCAATTCCACCCCATGTCTCACACAGGGTTGGGCAATCATCTTTATCAGTAAGGAGAGGGTTCCCATTCCAATGGGCCTTAAAACAGGGGTTATATGTATAAGACATGTTTTGAAGGCATAAAGGGGCAACTAGGTGGTAGAATGAATAGAGTGCCAGACCTGGAGTCAGAAAGATTCATCTTCATGAGTCAAATCTGACCTCAGACACTTACTGGTTGTCTGACCCTGGGCAAGTCACTTAACCTTGTTTGTTTTACTTTCCTCATCTACAAAATAAATTGGAGAAAGAAATGGCAAACCACCACAGTACTGTTGCCAAGAAAACCTCTATTAGGGTCATGAGGAGTCAGACATGATGGGAAAATGCCTGGACAACAACAAAGGTATAAAGAACATGATTTGACATCAGATTGAATTGTGAGAATCAGGAAGAGAGGAGGGTTTGATGGAGGGCAGGGGAGTTTTGGATATTGAATCTGAAATTCCTACAGGACCTCCAGTTCAAGATTTTCTGTTAGCTGACTTATTAGGAAATAGAGACACCACTTAAGGAAATTCTTTATGCAAAATGTTAGGTTGACTAAGGTATAGAATAATAAAAAAAAAAGTAAAGAGATGGAAGATATTAACTGCAATCTGAAAGGCTCACAGTGTCTATCAAGAATAGAAGATAGTGGCAGTGGAAATAAAGTGGTGGAATATTAAGGAAATCAGTCAGTGAAGGAACTTGGCAATAGAACTTTGCTATGAAACAGCAAAACGTTCCCTCTTCCTAGGATTCTATGTATCTATCCCCTCTAGGGGACTCTATGGATTTATCCAGTACAGAAGAGGGGAATATCTTGAGTCTCTTTGAGCTTTGATACAAGACCTTTCTATGTCTTTTACCATACTAAAAAATTGTTTGATGTTTTGAACCTGGAAAGATAACCTGAAGCCATAGAGTGAGAGATTTTATAAGTCAAATGGAGGGGTTTGATTTTTTATCCAGGAGGTAAGAGGAAGACACTGAAACTTTTTGGGCAGGGAAGTGGTATATTTATTCCTGTCATTTAGGAATATCTCTTTGGCAGCTGTTTGGGGTATGAATTGAAGAGAGGAAATATTGGATGCAATCAGTCTGTCAATAAATATTTATTAAGCATCTACTGGATGTTAGGCACTGTGCTAAGGGCCGAGGATATTCAAAGAAAGGGGGAAAACAGTCCTTTCTCTCAAGAGATTCACAATATAATGAGGGAGACATCATGCCAACAATTATTTATAAACACACTATATACAGGATATTTAAGATAATTAAAGAAGGAAGGCACTAGAAAGAAGAGAGAATAGGAAAGACTTCCTGTAGAAGGAGGTGTTTTAGACTTAAAAGAAGTCAAGAAAGCCAATGGGCAGAATTGAGGAGGCAAAGAATTCCAAGAATGTTAGACAACCAATGAAAATTCCCCAAATCAGGAAATAGAATGATTTGTTCAATAAATAGCAAGGAAGTCAATTCATTGGGTGATAAGGTATATGGGAAGGTGTAAGGAGTTCAGGTTTGGACATAATAAGTTGAAGATGACTATGGGACATTGAGTTCAAAATGTCAAAATAGATTGCCAGGGAACCATTTAAAGTGTTATTATAATAGTCTTTCTTGAAGGACTAAGTCGACTGTCATATTTGAGAGAGACTAAAAAGACATTTTGAGAGAACTGAGTTTATCTTGGAAGAAATAGATAATGAATAAAAGAGGTTTGCATTTTTTAAATTATAAGAAAATATCAAATCTTAACTTTTGATCATTTTAGAACTCAGGTAGAAAATTAACAAGGTAATGAGCCAGTAACAGGTAGACAGAGCTTTGTATGGTCATCTCTTAGTATCTGCATATAATTTGAAGGTGTCAGTTCTAAAACCTGCTACATGTGCAATAAGTTGCATTTGAATTCAGCACTAATTTTTTTCAAATAATAAGTATTTTTCTCTTCCTCCTAGTTATTTCTGGTTGAAAAAAAAAAGAACAAAAGAAAAATAAAGCCCTTATAACAAATATTCCCAGCCAAACAAGTTTCTTTTTCTTTTCCTTTTTTAATTCTTATCTTCCATCCTAGAATCAGTGCTACGTATTGGTTCTAAGGCAGAAGAGCAGAAAGGGCTAGAAAATGGAAGTTAAGTGACTTACCCAGGGTCACACAGCTAGAACCCATGACCTCCCATCTATCAAATCACTGAACCACCTAGCTGCCCTAGCCAAGTAAATTTCCACATTTGTAGTAACCATAGATGCTTCATTCTGCATATTTAGTCCCTTGTCTTTCTTTCAGGAGAAAAGTAGTGTTCCTCATCACCAATTTTCTGGAATTGTGGTTGGTCATTGTTTGTATCAGAGCACTCTTTCAAAATTGTTGGCTATTATAATGTTGTTATTGTACAAACTAACCTCCTGTTTCTGCTTACTTCACTCTGAATCAGTTCATATAAGACTTTCTAGGTTTCTCTGAAACCCTTCACCATTTCTTATACCACAAAAGCATTCTATTATATTTCTATATCATAATATGTTAAACTCATCTCCAGTTTGATGGGCATTGTAACATCAATTTCTGATGAGCAAAATGGAGAACAGGATGAGTGACAACCAACAGTTTTAGAATATGGAACTTACCCAGATGCCATGAGCCAGAGGGCAAAAAGCAGTTATTGCCAGGACTATAAGAAGGCAGAAGCTGGATCAAGAAGCTCTCACTCATGAGAAGGGGACCTGGGTGGCTGGGTGGGTAGGCCAACCAACCTGCTTAGGTTACCTGTATCCTGTTCCACAAACTATCACATCCTCAACTTCTGAATAGTCCTTTGCTGCACAGTGATTATTTGTCATCAAGGAAGAATGCCATCAATCCTCAATGCACCTGGTCAGGACCAAAGGTGCCTGGCCTGGCTGACTGCCACAGTGAGGGGAACCTCTCCAGGAGACAATCTCAACCTGATCTATCTGTGATTGCCAAACCTGATCATCATTAGCCTAATGTAGTTTCCAACACCTCCTTCCTTCAATCCCTGATCCTTCCCTGAGTTTGTTACAATTAAATCCTAAAAGCTTACCTAGCTGAATGCTGTTATTATTCTAAAGTTCACTACCATATTCTTTGGATCTAAGGGGAAGGGATTATTCAAACAAGATCAAATCGCAGTCATAGGAGTTACCCATCAAGTTAAACCCAGGATAAGGGTTCAGAGAAGCTGCGTGATCCAGTTCACAGCTTCTCACTTAATCACTTAGTCCTGGGCACTGTTAAGGGAGGTGTGTGTGTATTCAACTGAACTTCATATACGTTGTGGGACTGGTTTCACTACCACAACTCGGTGTTCACCCAAGCTTCCCACCTCATTCAGCTTAGGTCCTCAGACCATCAGAAGACCTTGGGCCATTTCTCTATCAGGCCCTATCCAGTAGCACCATACTGCTCTTAACAGCATTCTCTCACTTTCCAGTTCTTTGCCACCACTTTACAGCCAGATGGAAGAATGGGTAGATACCTGGCCTTGGTGTCAAGAAGTCTTGACAAGTCCAAATCTTGCCTCAGATTCTTTCTAGCTATGTGACCCTAAGCAAGTCACTTAATTTTATTAAATTCCCTATTGTGTGAAATGGGGTAATAATAGGACTAACCTCCCAGGGTTGCTATGAAGATCAATGGAGATAATTTTTGTAAGGCACTTCAAAAACCTTAAAGCACTATATAAGTATTTTATTACTTTGCCACTGTTTGGTGTATAGACCTAATAGAAGTATTTCTGAGTCAAAGGTTATGCACAATTTAGTATGTGTGGTACAAAAGGGTGCATGCTAACCCTGCAAAGCCTTACTGCAGAATTTCTGACAGTTGAAAAGGGTTTAGAACCCTGAGGAGAGAGAGTTGATCCTAGAGACTTGGTGGGAGTAGGAGGGTCAACTGAGCTCTATCTTTGGGTTGTAAAACCTGGCCTTGATTCTGCAGCTTTCTCTTAAGATTTGTTAGCTTAGCTATTTCCTTTGGATTTCCCTGATCTTCCCTATCCAAATCATCATTTTCCCTTCCTGAATTTCTGTGGGTTTTTGGAAGGAGGGTGGATCTGGGTGATAGCTTTCAAACTTAGTAGATTTAGTTTCCCCATAGTCAAGTAGGGCTTACCCTTGATACAAATTATCTCCTGAATCATTGTATGTAACTTTCCTAACCCTAAAGGCAACAAAACCCTCTCCGGACTGAGTTAGGCAGGTCCTTCTCAGTCTCACATTCCTGTGTCCCCTCCCCCACCTGTTAGAGTTACCTTGTATCCCTCCATCCCTTCCAATCAACCCTAAAACTCAATAAACCCTGTTTGTCACTTAAACCTTTGGCTAAATCAGTAGTTGATTGATAAGAGAGGGAGAAGTGGAGAAAGGAATAGTTTCTCTCTCTGGGTCCTGAGGGGAGTTGGAGGCATCCATTTTGGAGGAAGTGGTAATCCATTTACTTCCTCTGGACTCTTCCTTTATGAACCTGAGAAACTGACTAGAAAGCCCTCTAATCAGTTTCAAGCCATTTCTGGCTGGCCCTAATCTTTGTCTGTAGAAGTGCCCTTCCTACCTGGAGACTCAGTCTGTTTCCCTTCAGTGTCTCTTTCTCAAACCTGTGTACCCAGTCTGTATCTCCCTGCTGCAGCTGCCTGCCCAAAATACCTCATCCTCTCCCTTGCAACTCTTTATACCTCAGTGTTTATATTCCCTAATTGCAGTCATTCCCTTACCTCTCCTACCACCTCAATTTACCACCTTCACTATTGTACCCTCCTTATCCACCTTACTGACTTAGGGATCCACAATCCCTATCCACTGTACCTTATCCCCATTACAACTACCTTATCTCCCTACCTGCTTCTAGTCCCTTATTATCACCTTACATTGCTTTAATCCCCTTATTACCCTAATTGCTTTACTCCCTTATTACAACCAGTTTATTACCCCTAGCTTTATTCCCCTATTACATATGGAAGTAGAGTTCTAAACTGCTTTCTGAAATGGCTAGATCAATTTACAGCTCTACCAAGAAGCATTAATGTGCCTGCATTCATTACATATTATTCAGGTAAGCTAAGTTTTAATCATGTATTATGTCAAGCAATCAATAAGAATTTTCAAAGTGCCTATCATGTTCTAGGCATTGAAGATATAAAGATAAAAATTAGGTAGTCTCTCCCTTAAAGAAGTTTGCCTTTTATAGGGGAAATAATCTCTCTCCTGAACTCCGGTTTGAAATTACTGTTTATTATACCTGTCCTCCTGACTATACCATAGGTGGGTGGTTAGGTGGCACAGTGGGTACAGTGCTGGACTTGGAATCAGGAAGACCTGAGTGCAAATCTGGCCTCAGGCATTTACTAGCTGTTTGCCCCAGGGAAATTCACTTAATCTTGTTAGTCTCAATTTCCTCATCTGCAAAACAAGCTGGAGAAAGAAATGACGAACTACTCTAGTATCTTTGCCAAGAAAATCTCAAATGGGTTCATGAAGAATCAACTGAACAGCAACAATCTCATAGGTGGTTAATGCTCAGAATTAAAAAAAAACTCATTATATGTTCCCTAAAACCATTCTTCCTCCAGACTTCTCCCAGCTTCACAAACTTGGAGTCTTGACTTTGCATTCTCTCTCAGTCTCCACACCCAATCAGCTAAGTCTCCTCTTAACAAAATCTCTCACATCCTTCCCATTCTCTCTTCTCTCATAGCCATATCCCTAGCTCTAACCCTCATCATTTCAGACCTGGACAATTGTAATAACCTCCTAATTGGTCTTCTTACTTACAGCTTTCTCCTACTCTAGTCCAGCAATAAAATATTCCTAAAACACAGATCTGACTATGTCATCTCACTACTCGAAAATAGGCTGTGGCTCCCTAGAGTCTCTAGGATAAAATACCAAATCCTTGGCCTGGCATTTAAAGCCCTCCACAATCTGTTTCCTCCCTACCTTTCCAGTTTTATTACTTATTACTTCCCTTCACATACTTTCCATTAGAGTCAAATAAACTGCCAGCTGTTTCTCATAAACATTGTTCCATCTCCCACCTCTTTGCCTTTGCATAAATAATCCCCCATATCTGGAATGCATTTCATCTTCACCTTTACCTCAATGAATCCCTAGCTTCCTTCAGAAAGTATATAATACACATTAAATTCCTTCATAAGACCTTTCCTGAAGACCCCACTTTAAAAACCGCTCTCCCTCTTGAAAGTAGTTTGTATTGAAACACATGCACATTTTGAAACCCTCCTCTCTGCTAGAATGTAAATTCTTTAAGGGCAAGGACTATTTTCCCTTGTTTTTGAATTGTAGCAACTACTACAGTGTCTTTGATAGTATGAATACTTAACTGATCTGTTCAAAAATTAGGGGGAAAAAAACTAGAGGGAGCTATGGTAATCTAAACCAATCCTAATTTCTACAAATAGTAAATCCTTCATAGATTTCCTTTTAGCAAAAATGCCTATCCAAAGATTTTAGCCTAATAGAAGCAAGATAATATGTTGATTAAAAACTAGGGAACCTCAAGTATACAATCCTGAGAGTCTTGAGCCCCAGTCACTGATTTGTGGAAGTATAGATGCAATTAACTGGGTAGACTTTGGACTTCTTCATATCTAATCATTTGGAAGGGAAGAAGGACAAAAAAGGGAACTTGTTGGAACTTTAAACATGATTCCTACGCTGTAAGTTATATGGAAGCATAGCTATGCTTTTTTTTTTCCAGGATACAATTTTCTTCCAGAAATTTTTAAAAAACTATTTCTATGGTCTTTGTTGTTGTTCAGTCATTCACTTGTGTCCAACTCTTCATGACCTCCTGGACCAAAGCACACTAAGTCCCTCTATCTTCTACTGTCTCTCTAAGTCTGTCCAAGATCATGTTAGTTATTTCTATCTCTCCATCTTTATTGTCTGCCATCATCTCCTTTTGCTTTTGCCTTCAAACTTTCCCAGCATCAGTCTTTTCCAGTCTTTTCATTATGTAGCCAAAGTATTTAAAGTTTTAACTTTAGTATGTAACTTCCCAGTGAATAGTCTGAGTTAATTTCTTTAAGTATCTGGCCTTTAGGTCCATCCTTTTGCTTCAGATTCACATTTCCAGAACAGAGACCCATTTAGCTATCTGTGAATTGGGTTGGTTACTTTTCTGAGACTCTTATCTTTGTGGGGGCAGGGAGTTCATATTTTCCCCCTAGGCTGATGCTGAGGTTTAAAATTTTTCCTTGTTTTTACATCCCCATGGCAAGAGTTTATTGTCCCCAGCAGGCAAATTTCACAGCCCTAGCTCAGAAGCAATTGTGGTTTGGAAAGAATCTCTGGCATCTTCCAAGTCATCCCTTGAATGTTATGAGTGATGGACTGTTTGAGAAATGCTTTTGTTCCCTTGGCTGTGGGTCACCTTGTAAGAAGATTAGCCTTAGGACACCACCTATTAGAGAGTATCCTCTCTCCTGACATTTCTTGTCCTTTGCTGTCTCTGTCCCTAATAATGGAACTGATATGAATGAGGCATCCAGGGAGATGGCAGTAGCTGATTTCCTGCTGGTGACTAGTCATATATCAGGCAGCAGTTAGGACTTAGCCTTAGTTAATGAGGAGTTAATGAGTTGTTGCTGTTGGGCAGCATCTGTTAAAATAAAACCAATATCTGGTGCAGTGAGGTCATTTGACCTCAGAAAGAAATCAAAGAGGGGAGGAGGGCTGGCACCGAGGAGATGGCAGGGGAAAGGTTAGAAATCTTGAATTCAGGGATTATTTCCTGGTTTCATTACAAAACCTCACAATTTTTCCATAAATCTAAGGCCATTATTTCATTTAAAGGAGTGACATTGGGCCTTGGTCAAGTTACTTCCACTTTCTAGACCTTGGGTTACATATTTCTAAAATAAGAGGATTAAACTCTATGATTCATAAGGTCTCTTCAGTTCTGAGTCTATGATTCTATATCAGGCAGGGGAGGCAAAGACCCAGAGGTTCTGAAGTATCTGGCCATTGGAGATCATGAAAGTATATATAAACTCAAGCTCAAGGAACCTTCTGAATCCCAGCCTTCAAAATGTCCTTGCCCACTTTCTAAAACTTCAAATTGTAGTTAAAGTGCCAACTTGCCCTGGGGAAAGAAGTTTCCTTATTCAAGAGTTTTCCATACCATTGAAATCACAGGTCCAGTCCCTAGAATCACAATTAAAACTTAAAGCTTAGGTAACTTTTATGTAAGTGTTTATTTCTTTCATACTTATATTTTACATGTCATCTTATAAATACAGTGATTGGGGGAAGCTAGGTGGCTTAGTGGATTGAGAGCCGGGCCTAGAGGCAAAAGGTCCTAAGTTTAAATATGGCCCCAGACACTTCCTAGCTGTGTGACCCTGAATAAGTCACTTAATCCCCATTGCCTAGCCCTTACCATTCTTCTGCCTTAGAATTGATATACAGTATCGATTCTAAGATGGAAGGTAAGAGATTTTTTAAATCAATAAGTATAATGATTAATAATAGTTAATAGGTTAATAAGTTAATATCAAATAGTTAACTAGATGCTGTAAGGATTAAAAGTAGTTCGACAAAAGTGAGGATAGCAGTTGAATAAAAACACTTAGTTTAATTTGAGAAAGAAGTACAGATAGAAAATAGGAAAGAGGAAAGAGAGATTATTATCCTTATATCCTATAACTATACCTAAATTCCTAATACTATCTAAATTTCTAATAACCTACCTCTAACTGTCTTCTGAGGACAGTTTCTTCTTGCCCAGAAAACACTGGGTGTATTCTAACCTATTCAATCTATAAATGATTCACTAACTAACCATGTAACTAACTCCCTAAATAATCAACAGACACCACACACTCAATCCTTCAATCAGTTTTCTATCACCCACTTGTCAGTAGCTAACTGCCAGTGCCCTTGCCTCGGAGACAGACCTCCTGCTCTCTGGAGAGCCAGAGGCCAAAAGCCCCTAACTGTCAGTGCTGCTTCCTTTTCACTCTCCTGGTCTCCCTGGTAATGGAATCTTCAGCCCTGGATCACTGACTCCTGTCAGTTCTGATCTACTTAGAAACCCTGCTCTCCTGCCTCTTAAGGAGACAGAGGGAGAGATTAAGAAAATCCCTTTAACAATGCCAATAGGCCTAACTATTTTTATAGAATCCTACTTCTTGTTATATTGATCCTGGAACTCAAATAAAAGTATGTAACTTGCATTTCAAAAAAACAATGTTCTTGCCTCATGTGGGTTAGGACTGGTTAGCCAAATTCACACTTGTTGAACCCCATGTACCCCTAGTGATGCAGAACATAGATGTGGTCAAAGCATGTCCTTTAAAGTTGTGGAGAACATAGAAAAAGTAATACTGAAAGATAGCCAGAAGTATGGTGAGATCAGAGGAATTTTTTTTTAAAGGCTAGGGACATCAGAGGATATTTGAAGGTATAGAAGTAATGAAAAGGAGAAATAGAAACAGAGATAGAGACTGAGAGACAGAGACTGAGATAGAGACAGATATGCAAGAAAATAACAATATCAACTCTGAACTCAGCCAAGACCATTGTATCTTTGCTCTCTGAGATGTAAATAAATGGAGGCTTGGTTCCTAGGCTGATGCATATCAGACTAGGAGCACTCAAAGGAATACTTACAGAGGAAGTGAAACTCAAACAAGATCTCCATTGTACACAAGATTCATATGAGAGGAGGAAGGGAAGTTGTTTCATGATGAATGCAATCATAGAGACAGAAAAGTATGACAAAACATAACCAAGATATGGCAAGAAGACTGTTTGGCTAACAGTAAAGGTTCAAGTAAAGAATTTGTAGAGAAATAAGACAGAAAAAGGAGAGGCAGCATAACATATTGGATAGAAAATAGTCTTAGAATCAAGAACACCTAGATTCAAGTTCTACCTCAAACATGTATTAGTATCATGAACATACCATTTAACCTCTCAGTGCCCCCAGACAACTCTAGGACCATAAGTACCTTATACCAATGCAAACACAGATCCAGAACATCATCTCTTGCCTTGCCTCCTCCTCCAATACTAGAAAGGTGCTTTGGATTAGGTGAAACAAGGTACTGATTATCCAAGATAAAGATTTTAGGCTTTATCTTGCAGGCTATAAGAAGTGACAAAATTGGGGTAAAAAGGAACCTTTGGACAATGTGGCATTTAAAGATAGTGGATCTGGCAACAGTACAGTAGATGAATTAGAGGGGAAAGGGGGAAAATAGAGAGGCTAGTTCAAATACAAAATAATACATGGCAGACTGATCTGGAAAGCCTGAAATGAAGACTTCAAATAGAACTTTGGAAGTAGACAGAGACTGAGGGATCTAAATGTGATTATACAGAATGCATTGGGTTGTGGTTGGCCAAAGGGAGAAGTGAACTTGGGAGCCTGGTCAGTAGATCAGGCAGAAGGGATAGAAGAAGTAGAATATAAAATGCAATAATGTAAAGTCAAAGGAAATTCAACAGCCAGGGTTCATTCCAGATTTTGGAGGAAGAGACAGAAAGCTAAGCCAGAGGCAAAATATTAAAGTTGGCACTAGCAGATAATGATAGTCCTTCTCAGTAGTCAGATAGCAAGGAGCTCACCACACAGACGGTGGACCATGGTATTAATGGCATAGATCAAGATAGGCAGGCAGCTGACAAGGAAACAAGATGACAAGTCCAAATGGAGAGGAATATCACTTCAAAAAGATTGAGTACCTGGTGTCAGTAATCTAGATATAGACAGCTAGGGCAGCTTCAGACACAAGGAGACCAGATCATTCACAAGCCTGTTTCATCTAAGCAAAAACTCTGGAAAAGCTTCAAGGAGTCACCTAATGATGGATTCTACATGTGGGTGTCTTTAGCAGATTGGACAGAGGATGAATTTTTAGGCTATAACAATTCTTGAAGAATACTTACTAAGTAAAAGAGGGATAGTCCTCTGTATTGGTGTAATTTAAAAATTACAGAACCTTGAAATTAATACATCTATATATACTTAAGTGCAAACCTGACTATTGTCAACGTTAAAATTAAACAGGCACAAATTATTGTGCTAAGACTAGCAATTATCAATAAAAGGAGTCTCTCAGTTCCTCTCTTAGCCAACCCCCCCCCCAAAAAAAAACCCAAAAGGTTGGGCTTACTAGCCTTCATATGATTTGAGGAATCATAAGAGAATAAAAAACAGGCCACATCACGGTTAGAAAATAATGATTGGTTACAAAATCTGAACTGTTATAGATGATGGAAAACAATATGATTGGATGGAAATCTGGAATGCAGGACTAGTAACAAGTCTTCCTTTTATTTTGTTGCAGTGGAAAGCTCTTTGGTAGTATCAGCCTCAATAGCTAGTAAGTGCCACAGTGATAATAGACCAGGTTTTCTTGAGGGGCAGCTAGTGTTGCAGAGATAACAGATTTCCTGGTGCCCCCTTGCATCCCACAAAGCTTTTTAGTGAGATAACAAATCTCCCTTAATTGTTCATGGACAGTAAGATGTGTAGAGAGAATATATTTTCTTAATTCAAGTGATTTATAGGGCCTTAAATTTTTATTTTAATTCTTACCTTCTGTCTTAGAACCAATACTAAGTGTCTGCTTACTTAAATATCTATACTTAGTATAGAAACTACTAAGTATGTATTCTAAAACAGAAGTATAGTAAGAGTTAGGCAATTAGGGTTAAGTGACTTGCCCAGGGTCACACAGCTAGGCAGTATCTGAGCTCTGATTTGAACCCAGGACCTCCTGACTCCAGGCCTGATAGTCTATCCATTGTGCTACCCTAGCTGCTCCTCAGCTGGGCTTTTAAACTTAACTCTGAGAGGGAAACCAAACTTCTGAAATTCACTCAAAAACAAAGAAGAATGACAGGCAATTTTACAACCTGTTGGTGGTGATACAAAACAGAATCAATTGCAAAATGGAATCAGAATTAATTTGATTTTTTCACTGTATTGCTCTCCTGTTCAAAAAGCTTTAGGGGCTCACTGTTGCCTCTAAGATAAAATACAAACTTCTTTATCTCCATCTATATTTCCAGACTTCTGGGTGTTTTTACTCTTCCTTATGTACTCTGGATTGTAAATCATCCTACTTTCTGTTCCCTGTACAAAACATTAAATGTCCTACCTCCAAGTCTTTGTACAAGATGTCCCTGATGCCTAGAATGCTCTCTCTCCTCTCCTCTACCTCACAGAATCCCAAGCTTCCATCAAGCCCAGCTCAATGTCACTTCCTAAAAGAGATCTTTCCTCCAGCCCTCCAATTAATTCAGTTTACTTAACATATATTTTGTCTATACTTCTTGCAACTTCATTGTCTTTCCCCAGCAGAATGTAAGTTGCTTGAGGGCAGGAACTATTCTAGTTTTGCATGTGTACCTAGTACAGTGCCTGGAACTAAATCAATATACCTGTGTTCTTAAACACAGTTCTGTATTGCCTTTTTACTGGTTGTCTCACCTCTACCTATTAGAATTCCCTTCTTCCTTAAAGATTCAGCTTGAGCACCATCTTCTGTATGAAACTTTTCTTGATTCCAACAATGGCACCAGTAATTCCCAAAGTGGGTGCAGCAGTTAATTCCCAAAGTGGGTGCAGCAGCGATCGGGGTGGGGGGAGGTGATGGCCACAGGTGCATTTATCTTTCCCATTAATTGCTATTTTTTTTAAATATTTTTTAAAAATTTAATTACCAGGGGGCTAAGTAATATTTTTTTCTGGAAAGGGGGCAGTAGGCCAAAAAAGTTTGGGAACCACTGCAAGTCTGACCCTTTATCCAAATAACCTTGAATTTAACTACCTTCCATTGTAATGGAAAATCCTCAGATATCCCATTTTAGGGACCCCCTTATACCCTAAGGACTGGCTTTGCAAGGCTAATACACTCAGAAACTTGCTGCGATAGCCTCTCCTTCCCCTGCACCTGTTGGAACTCCAGAACAAAGCAAAATGGTTCCACTTCATAGAGCACTATTTCTTTCCATGTTGTGACCTAACAAATCCATGACTATACAAGTCTGCCTAACCCCTCGATGTCTGTCCTTTCCTCTGTTCTGTGTAATTAGAATCTGCTCCTCAGGACTCCAATTCCCAGCATCCCACTTTCGTTCTCACATTATGTCATTACATTTGGAGATAAAATTTGCATGTAACATGGCTGGGAAAACTCTTTATCCAGGCTTTTTTTTTTCTTTTCTTTCTTTTACCTCAAGTAATTATTAATAAATCTTATAAAATATAATTGGATATTAATTTTAATCTTACAGTTCTGATGCCCATACTTGCCCATCATGCTTATAGCTTATATTCATAACCTATAGAAACCACTGATTGTGTATGTATCATGTAACCCACAGAAACCCTCCCCAGTTGATGGTGTATAAAATACCCAGAGCCTCCTTCGCTCTGGGCCCAGACCTTAGAGCAGGGGTCGGCAACATATGGCTCTTTCTGCAGGAGCCATAAAGTCAATTTTTTTTCAGGCGCTGTTACAGGAGGGCGCACTGTGAGCACTGTACGGCTCTCACGAAATTACATTTTAAAAAATGTGGAGTTTATGGCTCTCACGGCCAAAAAGGTTGCTGACCCCTGGTCTAGAGGAATGATCCCAGTTGGGCCCGCATGCACATGTGTAATAAATCTCCTTCCTTACTTTTGGGTGACAGTTGTGGTTTCCTCCATGGCTAAGCTGAAAATTCTGCAACACTATTTATAATGTATTTATAACTTTGTTTTTATTTTGCATATACATATGTTCCTGTTTTCTTGCCTGTTAGAATGTAAATTCCTTGAGAACAGGGATTTTTTCGTTCTTTACGTTTGTATCCTAGCACTTGATACATAGTAGGTACTTAACAAATACTAATTAAATGATTCTTGAATGAAATTAAGAATATATATACACATATTCCCATATTAATTCTATATTTATATTTGCTTATCTCTATCTCTCTATGTACACAGACAATATAATAGCTAGCACATATAGGGTGCTTTAAGGCTTACAAAGTATTTTACAAATATCTCATTTTATCTTTGACTTGCCTTTGCCTTTAACCTTGGAAGGTAGGTATTATCATTATCTTCATTTTACAAATGAGGAATCTGAGGTAAACAGAAGTTAACTGACTTGCCCATCCAATAAGTGTCTGAGATCAAATTTGAACTCAGGTCTTCCTGATTCCATATCCAGCATTCTAACTATTGAATAACCTAATAGAGGAAAGCTGGGGGGAGGGGGGAGGAGACAGACAGGCAGAAAGAAAGAAAGGAAGAAAGAAAGGAAGAAAAGAAGAAAAGAAGAAAAGAAGAAAGGAAGAAAGGAAGAAAAAAGAAAGGAAAAAAAGAAAGAAAAAAGGTGTCCATTGACTGAAAGAAATACAGAAGGAGAGGAGCCATTGCTTGACCAAGATTCAGAGGGAAAGAAAGATCAGTATGGTAGGAAGTTACATTATATACAGTCTTGTCCTCTTTTCTTTTCTTTTCTTTTCTTTTCTTTTCTTTTCTTTTCTTTTCTTTTCTTCTCTTCTCTTCTCTTCTCTTC